>NC_135810.1:112813956-113113956 GCF_964213995.1 Mustelus asterias
CCATTCTCTGGGGCGGCGGGGAGGAGGCAGTGAGGCCAGATCATTCTCTGGGAGGGTGGGAAGTGAGGCCAGATCAATCTCTGTGGGGGGGAGGGGGGGAGTGAGGGCCAGATCAATCCCGGGGGGGGTGGGGGGGGGGGGGTGGGGGGTTGCGGGGGGAGTGAGGCCAGATCATTCTCTTGGTGGGTGGGGAGTGAGGCCAGATCATTCTCCGGGGGGGTGGAGGTGGAGGGGGGCCCAGGTCATTCTCTTTGGGGGCAGGGGGAGTGAGGCCAGATCAATCCCGGGGGGGGGGGGGGGGGGTGCGGGGGAGTGAGGGCCAGATCATTCTCTTGGCGGGTGGGGAGTGAGGCCAGATCATTCTCTGGGGAGGCGGGGGGGGAGTGAGGCCAGGTCATTCTCGGGGGGGGGGAGGGAGGTTGCTAAGATGTATCTCTGGTGGGGGGGAGGCTAGATGGATCTCTGGTGGGGGGGGGGGGGGGGAAGGGGGCAGGGGGTGGCGATCAGTCTGGGTAGCGGGGGCGGTTGGATAAGGGGGACAGTGATGTCTGTTTCGGGCACGATAAGCCCCGCCCACAACACGATTCAGACCCTTGATTTTTTTTTCAGGCCAAGTGCATTTGGGGGCACCTGAGAACAGGTTTCCAAGTCAGATCTGAATTGTGCCCAGATTCAGCACTTAGAATCAAAATGGTAAAGTCAGGCCCTAAGGATCAATTCATCAATTTAGGTTCTGCCAATCCACCTAACCTGCAAAATTTGGAATATTAGTATGCCGTGAAAAATATTGTTTCTTGCGCGCTTTATAGACAAAGCATACAATTCATTGAGAAGGAAACGAGAGTGCAGAATGTAGTGTTACAGTCAGAGCTAGGGTGTAGAGAAAGATCAACTTAATACAAGGTAGGTCCATTCAAAAGTCTGATGGCAGCAGCGAAGAAGCTGTTCTTGAATCGGTTGATATATGTCCTCAGACTTTTGTATCTTTTTTCCTGATGGAAGAAGGTGGAAGAGAGTATATCCAGGGTGCGTGGGATCCTTGATTATGCTGGCTGCTTTTCTGAGGCAGCGGGAAGTGCAAACAGAGTCAATGGATGGGAGGCTGGTAGAACATAGAACATAGAACATTACAGCGCAGTACAGGCCCTTCAGCCCTCGATGTTGCGCCGACCAGTGGAACCAATCTAAAGCCCCTCTAATCTACACTATTCCAATATCATCCATATGTTTATCCAATAACCACTTGAACGCTCTCAACGTTGACGAGTCCACCACTGCTGCAGGCAGGGCATTCCACGCCCTTACTACTCTCTGAGTAAAGAACCTACCTCTAACACCTGTCCTATATCTCTCACTCCTCAATTTAAAGCTATGTCCCCTCGTGCTAGCCAACACCATCCGAGGAAAAAGGCTCTCACTATCCACCCTATCTAATCCTCTGATCATCTTGTATGCCTCTATTAAGTCACCTCTTAACCTTCTTCTCTCTAACGAAAACAACCTCAAGCCGCTCAGCCTTTCCTCATACGATTTTCCCACCATACCAGGAAACATCCTGGTAAATCTCCTCTGCACCCTTTCCAACACTTCCACATCTTTCCTACATCATGGTATGCATGATGGATTGGGCTACATTCATGATCTTTTGTAGTTCCTTGCAGTCTTGGGCACAGCAGGAGCCATACCAAGCTGTGATACAACCAGAAAGAATGCTTTCTATGGTGCATCTGTAAAAGTTGGTGAGTGTCGTAGCTGACATGTCAAATTTCTTTAGTCTTCGAAGAAAGTAGAGGCGTTGGTGGGCTTTCTTAACTATAGTGCATTCTTTCTGGTTGTACCACAGCTTGGTAGGGTTACTGATCTGCCCAAGGCTGCAAGAAACTACAAAAGACCGTGAATGTAGGCCAATCCATCACACAAACCAGCCTCCCATCCATTGACTGTGTCCACACTCCCTGCTGCCTCGGAAAAGCAGCCAGCATATATAAGGACGACACACACCCTGGACATTCTCTCTTCTACCTTCTTCCGTGAGGAAAAATATGCAAAAGTCTGAGGACACGTACCAACAGATTCAAGAACAGCTTCTTCTTCTGCTATCAGACTTTTGAATGGACCTACCTCACATTAAGTTGATCTTTCTCTCCGCCCTCGCCCCTCAGAAGTTATTTCACACGGTTATTTCAGCATGGCTGTCACTGCGCCTGAGGTAAAATGATAGGATCTGCAAATCACTGAATTTGGTGACTGAAAGCATAGAAGAACTCCTTATTTGTATCTGATGTCAATGCCAGCTCTGGCTCAGTGAGTTGCACAACCACACGTCAGTTTTGGGTCCAAGTTTCACTGAGACCTGGAGCTCAGAAATCTTTGCTGACACATCAGCGTGGTACTGAACAAGTCCTGTTAGAGGTGTCTTATTCAGCAAAGACATTGGGCACTGGAAAATAGACATAAAAGATTCCATGGCACTATTTTACAGGAGGGTAGGTGAGTTATCCCTAGAGTCCTCACATATATGGGGTGGCACTGTGGCACAGTGGTTAACCCTGCTGCCTCACAGTAAGAAGTCTCACAACACCAGGTTAGAGCCACTCACCTGATGAAGGAGCAGCTCTCCTAAAGCTCGTGATTCCACATAAAGCTATTAGACTTTAACCTGGTGTTGTGAGACTCCTTGCTGTGCCCACCCCAGTCCAAGGCCTGGCACCTCCACCTCATGCCCTCACAATGTCAGGGACCCAAGTTCAATTCCCAGCTTCGGTCACTGTGCGGAGTCTGCACGTTCTCCCCGTGTCAGCGTGGGTTTCCTCCGGGTGCTCCAGTTTCCTCCCACAGTCCGAAAGATGTGTTGGTTAGGTGCATTGGCCATGCTAAATTCTCCCTCAGTGTACCCGAACAGGCGCCGGAGTGTGGCGACCGGGGGATTTTCACAGCAAATTCATTGCAGTGTTAATGTAAGCCTATTTGTGACACGAATGAATAAACTTTAATTTATCCCTCACCCAACATCACAATCAGGTTATCTGGTCATTACTTTATTGCTGTTTGTGTGAGCTTGCTGTGCACAAACTGGCACCTGTATTTCCTACATTACACTTCAGAAGTACTTAATTGTCTGCAAAGCACTTCGGGATGCAGGCACTGTATAAATACAAATCTTTTGTTTTGTTGTACTGTTCATGTTGCCAATATTCCAAATCGATTTCAAATCAAAATCCAAATTAACCAAGAAATAAGTGATGCACTATCAATTACAACGCGTAGACTTCTGAGAGTGAGGGAAAACTAATAGGCTTTTATTCACTGAGAACAGGAGCACACCCTTGTAGCTGACCTGGTCTGGACTGAGGCAAGGAGGAGGGACCATCACCTTTATACCCCACTCTGGGTGGAAAGGGAGGGGTCTCAGGTGGAAAGGGAGGAGTCTCAGGCCAGGTGCAGCATGGGTGTGTCCAGGCACATACATGTAGTAACAGTGGTTCACCACATTCACCCCTCCTTTAAAAAAGAGTCCGGCGGGGTGGGTGGAACTATATGTACAGGAGTATATATACATAGAAAAGTCACAAGCTGAGGTGAGGCGTCGACCCTTCACAGGTTCAGCCTGTCGGGCGGCTTGACCAGTCGTTGTGACTGCCGTAGTACCGGTTGGGGGGTTGCTGCCGGTGGCAGGGTGGAGCCGCTCGAATCCGCCGTCGTCCCATCTGGTCTGGTCCTGCGTGGTGACTCCGGGGGCTCAGGCGAGCTGTGTACAATAGGCAAAGATGTAAGTGGACCTGGTGCTACCGGAACAGAGGGGTTTAAGGGTGTGGGGTCATCGTGGGCTCCGGGGCACCCGGAGGCGCCAGGTCCCGGATAGAGACCGTGTCCTCCCGCCCATTGTGGTATGCCCCACAGGCATATTGGGGGTTGGCGTGGAGTAGCTGGACTTTCTCAACTAGGGGATCCGACTTATGGGGTCGTACATGCCTCCGGAGCAGAACTGGGCCTGGGTACGCCAGCCACGACGGTAGTGCGATTCCCGAGGAGGACTTCCTCGGGAAAGCAAACATCCGCTCGTGCGGGGTGGCGTTGGTGGCTGTACACAGGAGGGACCGGATTGAGTGTAGTGCATCAGGGAGTACTTCTTGCCAGCGGGAGACAGGAAGGCCTTTAGACCGTAGCGCTAGTAGAACGGCCTTCCAGACTGTCACGTTCTCCCTCTCCACCTGTCCGTTACCCCTGGGGTTGTAGCTGGTAGTCCTACTCGAGGCTATGCCCTTGGAGAGCAGGTACTGATGCAGCTCATCGCTCATGAGTGATGATCCCCGGTTGCTGTGGATATAGTTGGGGTACCCGAACAAGGTGAAGAGGCCGTGCAGGGCCTTGACGACCGTGGTCGAAGTCATGTCTGAGCAGGGGATGGCAAAGGGGAATCGGGAGTACTCATCTATCACGTTGAGGAAATAGATGCTGCGGTCAGAAGTAGGAAGGGGCCCTTTGAAATCGACGCTGAGGCGTTCAAAAGGGCGGGTGGCTTTTCTGAGGTGTGCTCGGTCCGGCCGATAAAAGTATGGCTTACATTCTGCGCAGACCGGACAGTGTCTGGTTATAGACCGGATGTCCTCAACAGAACAGGGCAGATTACGGGCTTTAATAAAATGGTAGAGCCTGGTGACCCCCGGGTGACAGAGGTCATTGTGGAGAGTCTGTAGTTGGTTCACCTGCACGTTAGCACATGTTCCGCGAGACAGGGCGTCTGGAGGCTCATTGAGCTTCCCGGGCCGGTATAAGATATCATAATTGCAGGTGGAGAGCTCAATCCTCCACCTCAGTATCTTATTCTTAATCTTGCCCCTCTGCGTGTTGTTGAACATAAAAGCCACCGAACGTTGGTCCATGAGCAAGGTGAACCGTCGGCCAGCTAGGTAGTGGCGCCAGTGTCGCACCGCTTCGACGATGGCCTGAGCCTCCTTCTCGACTGAGGAGTGTCGGATTTCCGAGCCCTGAAGGGTTCGTGAGAAGAAGGCTACGGGTCTGCCAGCCTGGTTGAGGGTGGCGGCCAGGGCGAAGTCAGACACATCACTCTCCACCTGAAAGGGGATTGACTCGTCCACAGCGTGCATCGTGGCCTTTGCAATGTCTGCCCTGATGCGGTTGAAGGCTGAGCGAGCCTCTCCCGACAGGGGAAAAAGGGTGGATTTGATGAGCGGACGGGCCTTATCCGCGTAATTAGGGACCCACTGGACGTAGTATGAGAAGAAGCCCAGGCATTTCCTCAGTGCTTTAAGCGTGGTTGGGAGGGGGAGTTCCATAAGGGGGCGCATGCGGTCGGGATCGGCGCCGATGACCCCGTTTTCCACCACATATCCCAGGATGGCGAGGCGGTGAGTGCGGAAGACACACTTCTCCTTATTATCGGTCAGATTTAGGAGAGCGGCCATGCGGAGGAATTTGTTAAGGTTGGCGTCGTGGTCCTGCTGATCATGGCCGCAGATGGTGACGTTATCCAGGTACGGGAAAGGTGGCCCGCAGCCTGTTCTGGTCCACCATTCGGTCCATTTCGCGCTGGAAGACCGAGACCCCGTTGGTGACTCCGAAGGGAACCCTAAGAAAGTGGTAGAGGCGGCCATCCGCCTCGAAAGCCGTATATTTGCGGTCCTCCGGGCGGATGGGGAGCTGGTGGTAGGCCGATTTGAGGTCTATCGTGGAGAACACCCGGTATTGCGCAATCCGATTGACCATGTCGGATATGTGCGGAAGGGGATACGCATCCAGCTGCGTGTACCGGTTGATGGTCTGACTATAATCGATGACCATCCGGTGTTTCTCCCCAGTTTTGACCACTACCACCTGCGCTCTCCAAGGGCTGGTGCTCGCCTCAATGATCCCTTCCTTCAGGAGCCGCTGGACCTCGGACCTAATGAAGGTCCTGTCCCCCACACTGTACCGTCTGCTCTTAGTGGCAATGGGCTTACACTCGGGGGTGAGGTGTTCGAACAGCGGTGGGGAGGTGACTTGGAGGGTCGAAAGGCCGCAGGTGGTGCGCGGTGGGTAGTCCAGGAACTGAGGGTTGCAGACCGAGATCGGGGAAAGGGGCCCGTTGTACTGTAGTGTGACGCTCTTAAGTAGTGTCATGAAGTTGAGGCCTAAGAGTATGGGAGCGCAGAGGTGTGAGAGCACCAGGAGCTTAAAATTTGCGTAATCGGTCCCCCGAACCGTAAGAGTCACCACACAGTACCCAAGGACAACCACGGAGCGGGACTTTGAGGCCAAGGAAATGGTTTGTTTGACTGGCCGTACCGAACGGGCATAGCGGCGCACAGTATCAGGGTGGATAAAGCTCTCTGTACTCCCGCTGTCAAACAAACAATTTCCCGCACGGCCGTTTACCTGTATGTCCATCATAGAACATAGAACATTACAGCGCAGAACAGGCCCTTCGGCCCACGATGTTGCACCGACCAGTTAAAAAAAAAACTGTGACCCTCCAACCTAAACCAATTTCTTTTCGTCCATGAACCTATCTACGGATCTCTTAAACGCCCCCAAACTAGGCGCATTTACTACTGATGCTGGCAGGGCATTCCAATCCCTCACCACCCTCTGGGTAAAGAACCTACCCCTGACATCGGTTCTATAACTACCCCCCCTCAATTTAAAGCCATGCCCCCTCGTGCTGGATTTCTCCATCAGAGGAAAAAGGCTATCACTATCCACCCTATCTAAACCTCTAATCATCTTATATGTTTCAATAAGATCCCCTCTTAGCCGCCGCCTTTCCAGCGAAAACAATCCCAATCATAGACCTGGCGAGCTGATGTGGACGAGACTGGTCCAGCTGGATCGCTGCCACCGTAGATCCCGAAGAGTCATCAGCCGGCGTCCAAGATGGCGGCTCCCTTGTCTCGCATGCAGTCGGCTGTGTCCAAGATGGCGGCCCCCTTGTCTCCCACACGGCTGATGGCGATCGGGTTTTCTGTTCCCTCGGGTCGCATGCTGCGCTATTCGGTTTTGACTTTGCCTTGCAGACTTTCACGTAATGGCCTTTCTCTCCACACCCTGAGCAGAATGCCTCCCTTGCCGGGCAGCGTTGTTGGGGGTGTTTCGCTAGGCCGCAAAAGTAACACTTCGGGGCTGCCGCGGCCGTTGAGTCATTGGTGGGGCGCTGCGTGGTGTAAGTCGGAGGCCCTCCTAGGTACTGGGATGATATTAGCCGTGAGGCCCACGATGTCGCGTGGTCGGGCGTGTACGCCATGAGGTTACGTGATGCTACTTCGAGGGATTCAGCGAGCGCTACAGTTTTTGGAAGATCTAGCCCACCTTGTTCTAGCAGGCGCTGTCGAATGTAGTTGGATGCAATGCCCGTAACGTAGGCATCGCGGATCAAGTCCTCCGTATGCTGCGCAGCGGATACAGCCTTGCAGTTACAGGCCCTGCCGAGCGCACGGAGTTCGCGGAGGAACTGTGCATTTGATTCCCCCGGCCGCTGTTTACGGGTAGCTAGCAGATGCCTGGCGTAGACCTCGTTCATCTTATGGCTGTATTGGCTCTTTAAGAGCGCTAGCGCATCAGCGTACGTTTCTGCGTCACAGATGGTGGCGAAAACTGCGTCGCTTACCCGGGCGTTGAGCACGTGTAGCTTGTCTGCATCGGACCGGACGACCGTGGAGGCTCCGAGGAAGGATTCGAAGCACTTCAGCCAGTGATTAAAGCTGTTGGCTGGCCCGGGCGCTTGTGGATCTAAATTTAGAGTGTCAGGCTTTAAAAGCTGCTCCATCCTGCTTTTTTTTTCTCTCAGTGAATAAAATTGATGCACTATCAATTACAACGCGAAGACTTCTGAGAGTGAGAGAAAACTAATAGGCTTTTATTCACTGAGAACAGGAGCACACCCTTGTAGCTGACCTGGTCTGAACTGAGGCAAGGAGGAGGGACCATCACCTTTATGCCCCACTCTGGGTGGAAAGGGAGGGGCCCCAGGTGGAAAGGGAGGAGTCTTAGACCAGGTGCAGCATGGGTGTGTCCAGGTACATACTTGTAGTAACAGTGGTTCACCACAATAAGTAATGCAAGAAAACAAATGCATGCACCTTGAAACCCCACTGTGGGTTGGTGGTAACAAAAGCATTAGCACGGTCGTATAAAATCCTGCTATTTGAATGGATTCAGTCATCTGATGCCATCATTAAAACAGCAAAGGAATTTTGTCGGGATGTGTTGATGCATTGATTCTTCCTGTCACATTGCATAACCTAAAACCCTCGAGAGGATTCTGTTACAAACTCAAGTTGGCTCATTGAATAGATTCACTTGGTGCTTGGTGAAGTGGATTTTTCAATGCTTCATTTCAACTTCAATTTGTCGAAAAATGTGTCTCTGGATGAATTTGCCCAGTTTATGCTTGCTATTCTCAAACACTTGTTAGTTTTGGTTGATAGGGCTAAAGATGGGGGGGGGGGGCGCAGTGGTTAGCATTGCTGCCTCACAGCGCCAGGGAACTGGGTTCGATTCCCAGCTTGGGTCACTGTTTTGCGGAGTCTGCACGTTCTCCCCGTGTCTGCGTGGGTTTCCTCCGGGTGCTCTGGTTTCCTCCCACAGTCCAAAGATGTGCAGGTTAGGTTGATTGGCCGTGCTAAATTGCCCTTTTGGCTGGAATTTTACCACCTTGCCCACCCCAGAAATGGGGCGGGTGAGGCTCGCAGAACTGCTTTCTCCGTTGGACTCGGGCGGGATCCTACGAGCCTCGAGGCGGTAAAATTCCGTCATTAGCATCCAAAGATCCCCTTCAAGGCCAGATTGCTAGTCCAAATTTCCTTCCATTCCCCACAAAATTTCACTCCAAATGAATTCAGAGCGATAAAAGGGATTAAATCTGTACCTGCATTCCCAATTTACTCCCATTATTTTGCTACCACTAAAATAGTAATTCTGTGATCAGGTTCCACAGTTTTGCAGAGAATGGGATAACAATTTGCCACCTGAACAATTGCCTATTTTTAAAAAATAGTAATATTCGGGCCATTTTATTTCAGATTGCCTATCACAGTGCAAGAATCACTCAGCATGGAAACAAATAAGCAAAGAACAAAGAGGGAAATGTCAGACGTGCTTTTATACATGATATCAGATCTTTCACAAAGTTTGCAAAGTAGATTCCGTTGAGATAGAGATAGGGGAGTTTTTGATCTAAGAACAATGAAGGAATGGTGGTTGAGAGCCAAGATGTGGAGATGCCGGCGTTGGACTGGGGTAAACACAGTAAGAAGTCTAACAACACCAGGTTAAAGTTCAACAGGTTTATTTGGTCGCAAAAGCCACTAGCTTTCGGAACAGGCTGTCCCTTCGTCAGGTGGGTGGGAGTTCTGATCACAAACAGGGCACAAAGACACAAACTCAATTTACATGAATAATGATTGGAATGTGAGTCTTCACAGCTAACCAAGTCTTAAAGGTACAGACAATGTGAGTGGAGAGAGCATTAAGCACATATATAGATAGGCTGGAAAATTGGGCGGAGAGGTGGCAGATGGAGTTTAATCCGGATAAATGCGAAATGATGCATTTTGGAAGAAATAATGTAGGGAGGAGTTATACAATAAATGGCAGAGTCATCAGGAGTATAGAAACACAGAGGGACCTAGGTGTGCAAGTCCACAAATCCTTGAAGGTGGCAACACAGGTGGAGAAGGTGGTGAAGAAGGCATATGGTATGCTTGCCTTTATAGGACGGGGTATAGAGTATAAAAGCTGGAGTCTGATGATGCAGCTGTATAGAACGCTGGTTAGGCCACATTTGGAGTACTGCGTCCAGTTCTGGTCGCCGCACTACCAGAAGGACGTGGAGGCGTTAGAGAGAATGCAGAGAAGGTTTACCAGGATGTTGCCTGGTATGGAGGGTCTTAGCTATGAGGAGAGATTGGGTAAACTGGGATTGTTCTCCCTGGAAAGACGGAGAATGAGGGGAGATCTAATAGAGGTGGACAAGATTATGAAGGGTATAGATAGGGTGAACAGTGGGAAGCTTTTTCCCAGGTCGGAGGTGACGATCACGAGGGGTCACGGGCTCAAGGTGAGAGGGGCGAAGTATAACTCAGATATCAGAGGGACGTTTTTTACACAGAGGGTGGTGGGGGCCTGGAATGCGCTGCCAAATAGGGTGGTGGAGGCAGGCACGCTGACATCGTTTAAGACTTACCTGGATAGTCACATGAGCAGCCTGGGAATGGAGGGATACAAACGATTGATCTAGTTGGACCAAAGAGCGGCACAGGCTTGGAGGGCCGAAGGGCCTGTTTCCTATGCTGTACTGTTCTTTGTTCTTTGTTCACAGGTTAAAGAGATGTGTATTGTCTCCAGACAGGACAGCTAGTGAGATTTTGCGCATCCAGGCAAGTTGTGGGGGTTACAGATAGTGTGACATGAACCCAATATCCCGGTTGAGGCCGTCCTCATGTGTGCGGAACCAGTGTGCAGAATCTCGCCAAGGCCATCCCCACACCCCCACTTCTTGCCTTCATACAACCGCACAACCTCAAACAGACCATTGTCCGCAGCAAACTACCCATCCTTCAGGAGAACAGTGACCACGGCACCACACAACCCTGTCACAGCAACCTCTGCAAGACGTGCCGGATCATCGACACGGATGCCATCATCTCACGCGAGAACACCATCCACCAGGTACACGGTACATACTCTTGAAACTCGGCCAACATTATCTAGCTGCAGGAAAGGATGTCCCGAGGCATGGTGGAGACGCCGCTCGACAATCACCAGGCAAGACTGTTCTCTTCCTGTGGGGGAGCACTTCAGCGGTCACGGGCATTCGGCCTCTGATCTCCGGGTAAGCGTTCTCCAAGGCGGCCTTCACGACACACGACAGCGCAGAGTCGCTGAGCAGAGACTGATAGCCAGGTTCCGCACACATGAGGACAGCCTCAACCGGGATATTGGGTTCATGTCACACTATCTGTAACCCCCACAACCTGCCTGGATGTGCAAAATCTCACTAGCTGTCCTGTCTGGAGACAATACACATCTCTTTAACCTGTGCTTAATGCTCCCTCCACTCACATTGTCTGTACCTTTAAGACTTGATTAGTTGTAAAGACTCACATTCCAATCATTATTCATGTAAATTGAGTTTGTGTCTTTGTGCCCTGTTTGTGATCAGAAATCCCACCCACGTGACGAAGGGACAGCCTGTTCCGAAAGCTAGCTTTTGCTGCCAAATAAACCTGTTGGACTTTAACCTGGTGTTGTGAGACTTCTTACTGGGTTCAGAGCCATGTCAGAATGGTGTGTGACTTGGAGGGGGATTTGCAGGTGATAGAATTGTCACAGAGGCTTACTTACGCGCAGGAAAGAGTGCAGAGGAGATTTACCAGGATGCTGCCTGGTTTGGAGGGTAGGTCTTATGAGGAAAGGTTGAGGAAGCTAGGGCTGTTCTCTCTGGAGCGGAGGAGGCTGAGGGGAGACTTAATAGAGGTTTATAAAATGATGAAGGGGATAGATAGAATGAACGTTCAAAGACTATTTCCTCGGGTGGATGGAGCTATTACAAGGGGGCATAACTATAGGGTTCGTGGTGGGAGATACAGGAAGGATATCAGAGGTAGGTTCTTTACGCAGAGAGTGGTTGGGGTGTGGAATGGACTGCCTGCAGTGATAGTGGAGTCAGACACTTTAGGAACATTTAAGCGGTTATTGGATAGGCACATGGAGCACACCAGGATGATAGGGAGTGGGATAGCTTGATCTTGGTTTCAGATAAAGCTCGGCACAACATCGTGGGCCGAAGGGCCTGTTCTGTGCTGTACTGTTCTATGTTACTGCCTGGTCCTTCTAAATGGTGGAAGTCATGTGTTTGGGACGTGCTGCCCAAGAAGCTTGAATAAGTTGCTGCCATGCATTTTGTCGATAGCACGCACTGCAGGAAGCACTGTAATCATTCTGAAGTTGAACTTTGCGAAGATATGACTTTCCTTATGAAATGGGTCAGTCAGGGGTCAGAAATTATTGAACGGCACAAAATATTCAGTGTGCTTAATACATTTTGGCAGGAACCTGTGTCCCTGGCACTGTGAGGCAGCAGTGCTAACCACTGTGCCACCCATTTATAATGGATGGCTGTAGCAATGAGAAATGGTTAGTGCCATTTTCCCTATATGGGCGTGGATGCTGTCATTGGTGAGGACTGTAGCATTGGTGTAGACAGTGCAAGCCGTGATTCAGTTGACAGCCTTCTTCCCGCTGAGTTAGTTGGTTGCAAGGTTCAAGTCCTACTCCAGGGCGCAAAAAAAATCAAGGCTGATGTTCCAATGCATTACTGAGGGAACCTTGCACTGTTGGAGTTGCTGCCTTTGAGATGAAACAGTAAATAGAGGCCCCATTTGTGTGGTCAGGTGGATGTAAGAGATTCCATGACACTGCATTAAAAAAGCCAGAGGAATCATTCCCAGAGTCAGGCCAATGAAGTGGGAATTAAAAAATGACTGCCTGGCACATAAACAGTCACCTGGGAAAGAGACATTAAACAGGCACTGACTTTTAGTACAGGCAGCCACCTGAGATTAAAACATAAAGGACAGACAGCTATTTAAAGTTAAACCTGCAGGAATCAGATCCTGCAGGAAGCCAGCCAGGGCTTGAGGCACTCTTTAGGATAAGGACAATAGGGTTGGGTAAAGAGATTCGCTACAGGTGGGATCGGGAATACATAACTGCAGGAAAACCAATTACTGTAAATTACTATATGAATAGACTGACACTAAAACCATTGATGGTCACTGACGTAGGAAATGTATCCATTCATAGAACAATGCGATGTTAACATGCTTATGTCTGTATCTGTCTGTATTTGTCAATAACGATGTGTTAACGATCGATCACCTACTTGATTACAACGATGTGATAATGGCCAGATGTCCGGTCCAACTATTGTGTAAAGGGTATAAAGATGGACTGCTCCTATTGTCTCATTGAGAGAAGGTTTGCTGCTTGTTAGTGCCTTGTCTCCATGAAGCTTTGTTAAAATAAAACTGTATTCTTGAAACCTTCAAGCCTGACTCAGTGGTACATCTCCCACAACAATTGGCGTAGTCGGCAGGATCCTATTACTGGCGAGATCGATTGGCCACGATCGGAGCCGGGGTAGAGATCACTGAATCTGTGAGAGTCAGACAAGGTCAAGAATACAGTTTGCAAGGGGTTAAACTTAAGGGGTTAAACTTAAGGGGTATTTGTAGTAATAAGTATTGTTGTATGTGATATCGTGATAAGTACTAACTGCTGATAGTGATAAGTAACTGTTGCTTGTGCTGACTGACAAGAGGTCAAGGTAGTGCCTGTCTCAAAACCCTGCCTCAGACCGGCTGTGAAGAGGAGAAACCTCCCACACGAAGGCCAGGAGATTGAAGTGGGTAAAGAGACACCAAGGGCACTTAGGATTGTGAAGCACAAGTGGCAGAGGTCGGTTAATATCAAACTCTGTCGTGGCGAACAAACGCAGAGTTGCTTTCTGATTGCATGAAAGTTTGAAATGTTGGGAACTGTCCTGTCAATGTTGTGATAAGCGGGGCGGAAAAGGAGCTTGATCAACTCTGACCTAAACCGGACTCCGGTAGAGAAACACATTGCCGAGGTGGTAATAGTGGAAGCTGTGAGTATAACTTGAAACCCTGTAACGGTAGTGAAACTCGGTGCTCGAGTAGCAATAGTGGCCGGGGATAGTAAAGTTCCTCCAGTAGAGAGCACACTTTACTAGGGAGTAATCGTGGCCGGGGTTAGTGAAGTCTGCGAAATGGAAGATAATGAAGTTAAAAGAGGACCTGCACGTTCTCTCATTGAAGTTTACATGACAGAGAGGAAAGAGTTAATAAAGAGAATGCAAAAAGATGGCTGGGATACTTCTCAGACCTTAGAGCAGCAGAGAAAGTGATAGATAAAGAAAAGAGAAACAAGACAAAGAAGATAGGAGTAATATTAATACATCAGTTAGCTGGTCTAATTGAGCAAGTAGTCGCCTCTACTAAGAAGTGGAGTGAAGATAAAGAAAGAATTAGAGAATTAGAATCCCGAGTGAGGGAACTGGAGAAGCAAAACCAGGTTTTAGAAGAAAAGCAATGGAGAGGGGAAACTGTTCCTCTACCTCCTTATGAGTCCACACACTCTTCCTTCAGAAGAGTGGGAAGCGCTAGAATACAACTTAGCGCCAGTAACCCGAGGGGGAACAGATGCGCAGCCAAAGGCAAATTATAAACCATTCATCCCAGGTAAGAGACAGCAGATAATGGCTAATTACAACCTAGAAGCGCAAACACTAAATTCTGGGAAGAAATAGACACAATCTGGGTAGGACACCAATTACACCTAAGAGACGTACACCAGCTGGTCAGGGCAGCCTGTCCAGCGGATAAGTGGAGACAGGTAGCAGGTGGACCCGCCGCTCCTCCAACACAGGATTATAATGGGGGGCAGTGGACACATGTAGTTACCCTAACATCAGAGATAGATGCCCAACAGGCACCCTTCACCCAGTTTAAAGCAGAGATTCAGAGGGTATTAGGGAATGCTCCCACTAACTGGAGCAGAATTACCACAACAAAACAGTTAAAAGGGGAAGGAGCTTCTGAATACGGGGAACGATTGTCCCAGGTATATCAAGAGTGCTCAGGACAAGGGAACCCAGGTCGAGGGGATCGAGCGTTCATCCAGGCTTTTAAGGATGGACTCTCCAGTGCTCACCAGGTCATCCTAAAAATGGGAGTGATTATGTCCCAAGATTACGATGAATTGGTAGAATGGACTAGTGGCATACCTGGAGGTGGATAGGAGAGATTTTAGTTTTTGTATTTCAGTGTGTTTGTGTGATCTGGGAGCTTGTCGAATGTAGGTGGTTGTTGTTGTATTAGATTGAGAGCAGGGAGCTGTAGAAGCCTGTTTGTTCCTGTGGAGTGTTTGTTGCAGGCAGTGGGTGCAGTGCTTTGCACCTTGGTTTAGCCTCAGGGGGGGGCTGAGAGAGTGTTAAAACTGTTAAAGATTAAATTGATAAGATTTCTTGAATTTACTTCTGTTTTGAGTTCATTACAGTTTGGAAGAAAGAAGAATAAAAGCGACTGTCTTAATCAACGTTCTGTATTCTCTTTAAATGTTTTACTTACATCCCAGATGGAATGAAAAAGGACATGCTGTGGAATGACTGTTGGAAGCTTCCATGTGTGCCTGTGTGTGTTTAAACAAAGTGGTTGCGTGGATGTTTTGTTGTTGTTTGCTTTAATGTTTTAATGTTAAGAAAGGATTTAAACCTTGGAAGGAACCATGTGCTTTTTCCTTTGACTTGAAGAAGAAACTATAAGAGTTAGTTGAGAAGTTAAGAGAAGAAAATAAGTAATTTTGTGGAAAGGTAGAAAAGCAGGAACAAAAGAATGAGGTAAATATATTGTCTATGAGTCAGTTTAAAGTATATGAAGTCAGTGAAATACAGTATTAAGGTCCGCAGAATACCGCGATTTACGAACGTCGGATAGTTCAGTATTCTGTGGACAGAGGTATTGCCCACTATACTAATGAGATTAAGAGCTACCACAAACCAGACAACCGGATTAACCCCTTATGAGCTAATGACAGGACGGGTGATGCAATTACCCGAAAGCATCATAACAGGTGGGACCGATGTAGGTCCACTAAAAGATAAAATCAAGAGATATGTTTTGAAACTGAGCACCCAACTGAAAGGGATGCGCAAATTGGTAAAGGACAATCAGGAAATAAAAGACGCAGAGAGAGAGCTTGAAATGTTCCCTGATGTCCCAACAGCGGGAAGTCGCGTCCTTGTAAAAACATTACCTGACAAACCAGGGTTTGCACCAAAATGGAATGGGCCATATGAAGTTATAATTAGTGGAGATACCTGTGCCTGTATAGACATAAGAGGGAAAGGTGTCTGGAAGCACCGGACACAGCTAAAATTACACAAGGGAACAAATAAGTAATTAAATTGATGAACTAACAGAACTGCTTTCCTCAACACAGGCAAAGGCTGCAAGCAAGAATGACTGGCGCGCGTGGGTTGATAGATAATATAACTCGTAAAGATTATATGAATTATAGTGTTAGGTTTGACATTTGATCGTTGCGAATATGTATCTAATCGCGTATATAACTGTACTATTTTGCATTGTCGTGACTGTAAATTTAACTGGATTGGAGGATAACTTGTTTTACAAAGCTCACATACATTTACATGGGAATCGAACTGTGTCTTACCCGTTAGCAAAATCGGTAGAAGCCCTATTTGTAGCCACCCCTGGGTGGACCCCTCCTGACTTATTTACTGTAGATACATCAGATACACCCTGTAAGGGACAAATTGGCAAATATAAAAGGGGTATACAGGGGAGATGTGTGGGACTTGTAAACCCGACAGATCCTGTGTGCAGGGGGGTTCCAACAGGTGGGAGGAAAAGCTTGTTCAGATACTGCAAGCTATCCGCTTTGTTTTATGGGGCAGGGATGGGGATGTGCCTATGCCTTTGTCCCTAACAATGATTCCTGCGTACAGACGCAGTGTGTCCGTCAACATTGTCGGGTTAACAAGGGGCAGTTTACTTGCACTTGTGATGAACAGAAATGTCTGAATATAACTGCAGGAAGACAGCTTATTTGTGGACAATGCAATGGAACTCACGTAAGCTCAGCCAAATGGACATACCCATTTGACATTTACCAGGTGGTGGGATCAAACGGGGTGTCAAGTAAACCGAACAATTGGCAATATGAACTAACTCATAATCAAGACACTAAATGTCATCGGGCTAAGAAGGGATATGTGTTCCTCTTCAATGGTACTTACATGACAGAAACACCAAACCTCCCAAACCGTTTTGCAGTCGGAACAATCGGACCACTGACTGTTCCATGCCCTTAGAAGGGGCATATTCGGAGGAGAATAATAACTCGGGCTATCAACAAAGAATTCTGCGCTGACTGAGAAGCCCCGGGCACAATGGGACCCTCACTGGGATATGGGTTCCTTGGAGCCTTATCTCTGGGGGGGGGGGCGGGGGGGGGGGGGGGTGCAGCAGGGGTGATTAGTGGAAAGAATAGGAATCATATTGTTTGTGGACTAACAGTCCTGGGAAACAGCACTTCAAAAGCACTGGAGGCTGTTAACCAAGAAATGGCTGAACTGAAATTATATGCACAACAGACACGATACGCAGTGGACTATCAGTTAGCACAACAAGGGGGAGTGTGTACAATTATAGGCAATAAATGCATAACCCATGTCACAGACGAGTCCTATAACATTACACAGGTCATGATGAGAGAAGGTTTGCTGCTTGTTAGTGCCTTGTCTCCACGAAGCTTCGTTAAAATAAAACTGTATTCTTGAAACCTTCAAGCCTGACTCAGTGGTACATTTCCCACAACACCAATGTTCATCTTTCAATCAACATCACAAAAAACAGATTCTCTGGTCATTATCACATCACTGTTTGTGTGCCCTTGCTTTGCCATATTGGTTGCCAGGTTTCCTACATTATAATAGTGACTACTGATGGAGTCCTGGATCAGAATCCAAAATTGTATTGGGAAGCCAGACCCCAACAATTTCCCTATTTTGGCATAAATGTGAGGATCATTTGCTTCACTCCAGGAGTAATTCTGCTGACAAATTAGGGATCTTTTATAGTAAAACAAGCATTATTTAATAACACAATTTAACTATAGCTCCTACAAATGAAACAGCTTAACTATTACCTGTTGAACAACATTTAAACAAGAATCCTGGCCTACATAGCTATAATTACCAGGTTTTCCCAGAATCTGAGCTTTATTTTTTCCAGACATACTGACTGCCCTTAGAAAACACAACTTTAAAACAGTCCCCTTCAACATAGAAAAGCTATATATATATATATATACATATATATATATTTATAGCAATGACATTCTATCATCACACTGCACTTCAAAAGTCATTGGTTATTTTGAGATGCAAGTTAGTCCAGCTATATAATTGCAAGTCTTTATCTTTTCCTTTCCCAGAGTAGCATTCTCTCCTTGATGGGATGTTTTTGGGCCTGAAATGTTGGAGGGAATCTGTGGCTCACTCTGGTGTTGAACTTGGAGGCAAGAAGAGCATTTAAGTAGACAGGATAGTGGCATAGCTGAACCCGGCTGCCTTCCCATCTCCACCAGTATTAACTTATGGGCAGGAACATCTATGTTAACCTTCCCACCCCTGCTACCAATTGAGGCCCTCATGGGGTAATTAAGGGCCTCATCTCACTGTCACTGGCATGAACCCAGCTGTATGTCACTGCAGCATGCATGGCAGGTAAAATCATGTGGCCAGCTTGGCACTTGGCCCCTCGCATGTCTGCATGGGGTTCGTCCTGTTAGGTGCATTGGCCATGCTAAATTCTCCCTCAGTGTATCCGAACAGGCGTCGGAGTGTGGTGACTAGAGGATCTTCACAGTAACTTCATTGCAGTGTTAATGTTAGCCTACTTGTGACGAATAAATAAACTTGATTTTAAATTCCACCAGCTGTGAACACATATAGAAATCATAGAATCATAGAATCCTACAGTGCAGAAAGAGGCCATTCAGCCCATTGAGTCTGCACCGACTGCAATCCCACCCAGGCCCTATCCACATGCCCATCCGCTAATCCCTCTAACCTATGCATCCCGGGACACTAAGGGGCAATTTAGAATGGCCAATCAACCTAGCCCGCACATCTTTGGACTGTGGGAGGAAACCGGAGCACCCGGAGGAAACCCACGCGGACACGAGGAGAATGTGCAAACTCCACACAGACAGCGACCCGAGCCGGGAATCGAACCTAGGTCCCTGGAGCTGTGAAGCAGCAGTGCTAACCACTGTGCTACCGTGCCGCCCCCAGAGCATTAGCCTGTGCCAATGGACTTGAGTCCAATGACATTAGGGCTATACCATCAATTACACCCCCTCCCCTGTTCCCTGCACCAAAGCTGTCCCCACCTTCACCTCCTGGCAGCCACCCCACCCAGCCCTGCTCCAACTGAAGCTGTGCTCACTGTTCTTGAGCTGCTGGTTTTCCTGTAGCCTTGGAAAGCCAGCCACCCATTGTAAAACCAGGGAAGCAGGTTAACTCAGAGGTAGCCAGCCTCACTCAACCAGCCAAGTTGCCAATCTGCCCCCTGGGAGTGGGTTGGCTGCCCCACCCATTGTCCGGCCCTGGTTAAACCTGAAAGTGGGAACGCTCGAGTCAGGTTTCAGATTTTTAAAGTGTTGACAACCTCAACCCATCCATTTCTAGCTGTTAAAATTCAGCCAATGTTTCAGAATGCAACCAGCTGAGGGAAACTGTTGATGTCATTGTCATCATAATCACCTAAGAGATAAGATCAACACGCACGGAGGATGTGATTTGCACCGTCTATGTCAGATAATTCGATGACACACATGACAAAGTGAATAAATCCACCTCAAACCACTGTAAATTTGCTCATTCTGTAAAGATCAAAATCAATATTCCACCAGCGTGAATCGACGCTTCATAAACTGGGACTCGGACTTTTCATGGTCAGTGCCTATACTTGCGATGGCCTCTGGGCTGATCTGTCCTTCCGTAAGTGCTTCAGTAAGTGAGTGAGGTTCATGTAGGAAGCAGGATTCCCCCCTCCATTGAGCAACTAAGACTGCAGAACCTTAGCTACACAGAAATCTTGACATCAGTTTTGCTTTCAAGTTGGCTCAAAACAATCAGTGATCATTTTAGGTCAAATGTTCTAAATTGGTTAGCTTTTCGCGCAGTCAGCAACTTTTTTGGCATCTTTGACATCTAATGGGGTCAAAGGTAAAAGGCACTTGAAGGCAGAGTTTTCAATTTATTGATTAGTGTCACAAGTAGGCTTACATTAACACTGCAATGAAGTTACTGAGAAATTCCGCTAATCGCCACACTCCGACGCCTGTTCGGATACATTGAGGGAGAATTTAGCACGGCTCAACCAGCATGTCTTTCAGGCTGTGGGAGGAAACCGGAGCTCTCAGAGGAAACCCACGCAGACACGGGGAGAACGTGCTGACTCCGCACAGACAGTGAGCCAAACCGGGAATCGAACCTGGGTTCCAGGCACTGTGAGGCAGCAATGCTAACCACCGTGTCACCATGCCGCCCCAAGTGTCCTCAGAGCTATCAAATATGCTCAAAGGCATCAAATATATGTAATTGAAAAACAAAAGGAAATTAATTACTTAAATGTCTGAATTTAGTCATTTTTTTTCATTTAGTCCAAAAAATCTTTCCACTATTCATGTTTAAGAGCACCACCACATTCCCATTGATTCTTAACTAATTTTATTCATTCATTAATTGCCATCCTGGGGACAGAACATACAGGCCTGTGTCTCAGTGCCCCGGCGCCTTGTTCCCTTCAATCTCCCCAACTCAGTGTGATCCAGTAGTCTCCATTCCCACTATCCCAATCTCCTCCTGGCAGGCCAGCTCTTATTAAATCCCCCAAATGATTTTCTCTTCTCCTCCACCCCAGACATATATCACCCCCTTCCTCCTACCCTCCCCCCTCAGTTGGGGGTTGGGGTGCTCCTCCTCCCCCTCCTACCCCACTCCTCACTATCCCTGAGTCTGGGGCCCTATACTGCCCCTTCTGTCCCCCAAACCACTCTAGTCTCATTAGTCTGCAACCCTTTACATCCTCACCTCGCCCCAATCCCCAATGTCACAAAATCAGTCGATATATGGGCAGCACGGTGGCACAGTGGTTAGCACTGCTGTATCACAGTGCTTGGGACCCGGGTTCGAATCCCGGCTTGGGTCACTGTCTGTGTGGAGTCTGCACCTTCTCCCCGCGTCTGCGTGTGTTTCCTCCGGGTGCTCCAGTTTCCTCCCACAGTCTGAAAGACGTGCTGGTTAGGTCCATTGGACATGTTAAATTCTCCGTCAGTGTACCCAAACAGGCGTCGGCGTGTGAAAGACGTACTGGTTAGGTGAATTGATCCGAACAAGCGTCAGAGTGCGGCGACTAGGGGAATTTCACAGTAACTTCATTGCAGTGTTAATGTAAGCCTTACTTGTGACTAATGAATAAACTTTTCTTTACAGTGTTCATGTAAGCCTATTTGAGACACTAATAAGTAAAATTTTAAACTTTAAACATCACGTAACGTTTATTGACAAAGTTTTACATATAATTAAGTGCATAACTGTACCATAATTTCAAGGAATTTTTCTCTTGATGGAAAATGCTTCATTGATTTGTGTGCAGACGCAACACACGAACCTGAATAGCAAATTCAAACAAAAGGCTTGCACTCATTCAGTGCCTTTAATGTTAAGAAAAAATATCCTCAGGGACTTCAGAACTGGAAGTTGGCAGGGAAAAGAGCCACGAGGAAGAGATTAGTCGGCGATGACCAAAACCGAACCCGAAAGATGGGTTAAGAGAAGACTTCTCAAGGAGCGGAGATTGTTGGCGACGCAGAGGCCATGAGGGGAGAGTGAGATCAGTGTGTTGAAAACAACCTGAGATTGGAACTACTAACTATCACACCAAATGTTGTTTGTCAATGTTTGAACAATTGGATCCATCGCGTTAATGGGATGATTCAGCCATTGTTTAATTTTGTAATTTGTTTATTTTGTACCCCTTTAATATTTGATCATTAAGGGGGCTAAAATCTTAATCTGATAAACTGGTAGGGGTACGTGGGCTTCTAAGAGATCTGGGTGGGGGTATGCAATAAATAAAGTTTGGGAACTTACATACCCCTGCCCGAAGGTTTTGACATAATTTGCATTCAACAGCATCCATTTTCTCTCTCTGTCCTATCCCGATTCTTCCCCCCCCCGCCCCCCCTCACCCCTGCTTCATCTCCCCTCTCTCTCCCATTCTCCTCTCCCCTCTTCACTTTCGGGTCGTGGGTGTCACTGGCCAGGCCAGAATTTGTTGCCCATCCCTAACTGCCCACCATTTCACTGTTTTGGATCTGGAGTCACATGTAAGAACATAAGAACATACGAAATAGGAGCAGGAGTAGGCCATCTAGCCCCTCGAGCCTGCCCCACCATTCAACAAGATCATGGCTGATCTGAAGTGAATCAGTTCCACTTACCCGCCTGCTCCCCATATCCCCTAATTCCCTTACCAATCAGGAATCCATCTATCCGTGATTTAAACATATTCAACGAGGAAGCCTCCACCACTTCAATGGGCAGAGAATTCCAGAGATTCACTACCCTCTGAGAGAAGAAGTTCCCCCTCAACTCTGTTCTGAACCGGCCCCCCCTTATTTTGAGGCTGTGCCCTCTAGTTCTAGTTTCCCTTTAAGTGGAAAGAATCTCTCCACCTCTACCCTATCCAGCCCCTTCATTATCTTATATGTCTCTATAAGATCACCCCTCATCCTTCTAAACTCCAACGAGTACAGACCCAATCTGTTTAATCTCTCCTCATAAGCTACACCCCTCATCTCCGGTATCAACCTGGTGAACCTTCTCTGCACTCCCTCCAAGGCCAATATATCCTTTCGCAAATAAGGGGACCAAAACTGCACACAGTACTCCAGTTGCGGCCTCACCAGTGCCCTGTACAGTTGCAGCAAGACCTCCCTGCTTTTATATTCTATCCCCCTCGCGATAAAGGCCAACATTCCATTCGCCTTCTTGATCACCTGCTGCACCTGCAGACTGAGATTTTGCAATTTGTGCACAAGGACCCCCAGGTCCCTCTGCACAGTCGCACGATGTAATTTTTCTCCATTTAAATAATATTCCAATTTACTATTATTTCTTCCAAAGTGGATAACCTCACATTTGCTAACGTTATATTCCATCTGCCAGATCCTCGCCCACTCGCTCAGCCTATCCAAATCTCTTTGCAGACTTTCCGCGTCCTCCATGCAATTCGCTTTCCCACTCACCTTCGTGTCATCAGCAAACTTGAATACCCTACATTCAGTCCCCTCCTCCAGATCATCTATGTAAATGGTAAACATTTAAGGCGCCAGCACCGGCCAGACTAGGTAAGGACGGCAGGTTTCCTTCCCTGAAGGTAATTAGTGAACAAGATGGCTTTTTCTGACAATCAACAATGGTTTCATGATCATCAGTAGATTCGTAATTCCAGATATTTTTTATTGAATTCAAATTCCACCATCTGCTGCGGCAGGATTTGAACCAGAGTCCCCAGAACATTAACTAAGTTTCTGGATTAATAATCTAGTCATGGTCATCATTAGACTTTTACTTCCAGAATTACATTGAATTCAAGTATCACCATCTGCTGTGGTGGGATTCGAAACCAGATCCCCAGATCTTGCCCACAGTCTCTGGATTACTAATCCACTACGCCACAGCCTCTTCCCTCTTTCCATCCCTCTCTTTCTCTTTCTCCCTCTGAGGAGTCTTGAGAAAGTCAATTTGGAAAGGATGTTTCCGCTTGTAGGAGATTCCATTTAAACATAAAGGGCCTGATTTTACCAACAATTTGCACCCGTTTTCGGGCGCGAAATCGTGGTAAAGTCGGGTGTGAGGCCTTTATCGCGATCGGCACCCGGGTCTGCGCAGATCGCCACTTTACTGAGACCCGCGAATGGCGGGGATCCGTTCTGCGCCCAAATCGGGCGCAACGACGATTTAAATGCATTTGCATGTATTTAAATTGAATTAATGAACTGCCCGCCCAACTCTATCAGCATTTCCCCCTTTACCATCGTGTTTACCAATCCGGAACCGCGCTTTTAGGGACCTGCTGAATAAAAGTCTGAATCAGGCGCTTCCTCAGTGAGGGTTGGCGAGGAGGTAGGTGCATGGCGTCCGAAAGCTCTCCGCTACTCACGGGTGTCCTGTTGTTGCGGCCATTTCGCTGTCTCGGGTCGGTGGCGGCTCTGCGAGTGTGTGGGGGAGGAGGGGGGACTGTTACTGTGCACGAACTCCGATGTCCGTCTGGCAGCACGGACCCGGGTCTCAGCACTGACCTCGGGTCTTGCAGCGCTGTTGGGTCCTCGCACCGCAGCTCACTTCAGGCTGAAAGATGTGCACAAAGCATTTGCAGATCGCACTGCTGCGGCTGTGATTGTTGGTGTGCCAGGGGCGAGCAGCGTTGCACGACTCCAACATTTGTTCATCTCCACCTCCCCCACAACGCACCACCCGCCCCCCCCCCCCCCCCCCCCCCCCCCCCCCGCCCCTACCCACCTTTCAGAGTGATGAGATGGCTTTTGCAATGCAACCAATCGATCTTGCTGTTCTGGTTGCTGCTGGAGCTGAGGAGGAGGACATGGAGGAAGAACTGCGGACCCAGGAGCCCCAGGCTGTACCACTTGCAGGACCGGAGGGAGACGACCATCAGAGGCAGGAGGTGGCCGCCATCCACCCAGAGCGGGGGCCTCGGAGACGGAGGGAGCAGAGACCCCGGCAGTTCCGTGCACGCGTGTCCTTCGAGGAGATGTCGGACACCGTGCGCCGCCGACGTCTCCGACTCCGAAAGGATACCGTGCGACACCTGTGTGACCTGTTGCAGGACCTGGCACCGAGGGGCATGGGGGGGGCACCCACTCTCAGTGGCTGTCAGATTGACGGCTGCTCTGAACTTCTATGCGACTGGCGCCTTCCAGAGCCCGAGCGGAGATGTCTGTGGCATCTCCCAGTTCTCAGTCCACACCTGTGTCAAGCAGGTCACTGAAGCCCTGTCTGCCCGGGCTGGGCAGGACATCAAATTCAACCTGGACCCGGCCCATCCGGAAGCCTGGGCTGTGAGGTTCATTGCAATTGCGGGGATGCCGAATGTGCAGGGGGCGGTCGACTGCACCCATGTCGCCCTCAGGGCCCCCCTACAGAATCCACAACAATTTGTCAATAGGAAGGGGTTCCACTCCCTGAATGTACAAATCGTGTGTGACCACAATATGACCATCATGCACGTCTGTGCCAGACATCCAGGCAGCGAGCATGACAGCTTCATTCTGAGGAGGTCGGACATCCCACAAGCATTTGAGGAGGAGCCCAGGCTGCGGGGGTGGCTCCTGGGTGATATGGGTTACCCGTTTCGGACATGGCTGATGACGCCTGTGCGGAGGCCTGTGACTGAGGCGGAGACCCGCTATAATGAAGCCCATGTAGCCACTCACGCGACAGTAGAGAGGTGCACTGGGCTCCTCAAGATGCAATTCCGGTGCCTGGACCAATCCGGAGGGTCCCTCCAGTACAGCCCCCTGATCTCCTCCCGCGTAATGGTGGTGTGCTGTGCCTTGCACAATCTGGCTCTGCAGCGACATGACCTCTTGGAGGAGGAAGAGGACGTGGAGAATGACCAGCCGGCCGTCACTGGAGAGGATGACCAGCAGGAGGAGGAGGAAGGGGAGGATGAGAGAACCCTGGGACGCCTGCCAGGTGGTGCAGGGCTGGCATCTCAGCTGAGGCATGCGAGGGTGGCTCGGGAGGCTCTGATATCCAGGCGGTTCAGTCGCTAGGGGATGGTGATTGTGGGTTCCAACCCCCCCACCCACCCCCGGAAAATGCCTTCCATTTATCCTGCACGTTGTCACAGCAGAGTGCTGGGCCTGGGTACTCTGTGCTCGCGATATTTTTTCCAGGCAGGAGGGTGATGACGACTCGCTAAGCACCATTCTGATGATTCCCTGGTGCAAACCAGTCTGACTGCTGCCTGAGCTCCACATGCACGCTGGCACCTGGGCCCACGCCTGTCTAGTGGGTAAGGGATCCGAAACCCCCATACAGGGCCCTGGGGCGGGTGGGTTGGGGGACGGGAGGTCATCGCTCGTGGGGTACGAGAGACCAATGGCTTCCTTTTCTCAGTGACGCCGCATTGAGGGGCCGTCCCAACTGATCTCACCATGAGGCATCCATCGGGTGATCGTCAATGGGGCAGGGATCCTATTCGAAACAACCTATTTGCAGGTGGTTGTGGAGAAAAAACATTTATTTGCAGTAAAGCCGTTCAGATAAGCTGGTGAAACTCAAATACTTGTGACAAGAAAACATTAAGGTGCCGACAGTCCTTTCTAACTAGTGCAGCCCGTCACCCGCACCACCTCAGAGCAACTACAACTTCCTCACCTTACGCTGCCTCACACTGCGCCTCAGTGACTCCCCAGAATGTACATCGGAGGTGGAGGGGGCCAGCTGCCTACCTTGCCCCGTGGCCTGTGATGCGCGTGGTGGGCGTCCTCTGGAGGCCCTGGAACTTGAGGGCCCTGGCCGGCCTCCGGGTGTCTGGGATGTTTCCATGACATCCTCTTCATCCCGCTGCCCCTGAGATGCCCCAGTGTCAGGAGGGGGGAGTCGGAAGGTGTTGCCATAGACACAGTCTCCTGGCTGGAAGGCCCCGGCCTGTGTTCGCGCCCTTCCACCTCTCTTGGGGTCCCTTTTGAACCCTGGGTCACTCCATGGGACGCTGGTGCTTCTACAGTGAGCTCCAGAAGCTCCGGCGTCACCTGGCACTGCCAGTCCTGAAGGACCACCTGCGTTCTACCCATGGTGGTCAACCCCTCCCCGATGGCCACTTGAGTCGTGGGCCATCTCTCAATGGCCGCAGCAAGTGCCCTCTGAGACTGGGCCAGGCTCTGCAAGCCCTTGGCCGTGGCCCTCTGAGACTGGGCCACCTTCTCAAGGGTTGCTGCCATTGCCCGCTGTGTCTCAGTGCTGTCCCTCTGGGTCTCCCGCAACCTCTCGAGCCTCTCAGCCATGGGCTGCAGAATCTCAAGAAGCCTGCTGAGTCCCTCCGCTGTGGCCTGCTGTGACGTGGCCATTGCTTGGAGCCTGCCACCCATGGTGAGGATCCCCTGCCCCAGGCTTTCCACTGCAGACGCCACCCTTGCAGTGTTGCCATTGGAAGCACACATGACAGGCAATAGCTGGTCCACCTGAAAGCTTTGGGACTCCTCCCAGCAGCCTCGCAGTTGGTCCAGTGTGGCTGTCAGCCCCTCCTGCATTCCCTGGCTCTGTTGCTGCATCTCCAGCAGCTGAGGGAGAAGTGGTCTCAAAGGCCCAGCATGTAGCCTGGGGTCAGCTGTGTCCTCGCCTCCAGCAGGCCCCCGCATGCCAGAGGCCTCGGACATTGCCTCCTCCACCCGATGTACATCAGCAGGTGTGTCGTGCTCTCCTGATTGTGACCCAGAAGCCTCAACACTAACTGGACCCACTGACGTGTCTGTTTCTGCAATGGTGATTTGTGAGGTAGAAGCTGACGGATAAACAGTGCCACCCTCGGAGGTCCCTTCACCGATATCCTGCGAGGACTCGTCCGAGCTCTCGTTGTCAGGGTGGACGGGAGCTGTAGCCGGGGCCTGCGGTCCAGAAGGTCCCGGGGCGTCAGGATCTGTCCCTGAAACACAGGGCACAAGGTGCAAGGGAGGGAGAGGAATCCCGGATGCCAAACACATGAATCACATGGCTCCCTTGAACATAGAACACTGAACCCAGACAATTACATCACAGGGACAGGCCCTTCGGACATCCAACCTTGTAGCGACCAGGTTGCCCATCTGATTTGTTTGCCCCCATATGCCTCTGTTCCCATCCCATTTAGATAGCTGTAGAGATGCCCCTTAAATGTCCCTATAGTTTCCGCTTCCATGACCTCCCCAGGCAGTGAGTTCCAGGCACCCACTATCCTCTCAATGCAAATAAAATGCCTCATACACCTCCTTTACACCTTGCCCCTTGCACCCGAAACCCGTGCCCCCAAGAAGTTGCCTCCACGCGAGTGTAGGAATGACAGGTGTTCACGTCTGGATGGCAGACTGACCATGCTGTCACTGACAGCCCGCATGTCCGCTTCTCCTGTGAACTCCGGCGCCCGCTCCTCGAACGGGATGAGGACCTGGAGGTCTGGCTCACCACCCCCTGTCTTCGATCTCTCCTGAGTGTTGTGCTTGGTCTTCCTCTGTGGAGACAGAAGGAACCATGAAATAAATGGTGGCGTGACTCATGCAGAGAATCAGGTGGTGACCCTTAGAGGGCAAACACAGTGGGGCTCATTGGGGGGAAAGGACGGAGGTGCTTGGGGGTCAGAAGCTGGAAGCATGCAGGGTGCTGGGAATAGGAGGATCTGGGGGAGATATGGGGGAGCATGCTGAATGGGGTTCAGCACTCACCCTTGCTGCACGGATGAGGTCACTGATTTTTTTCCGGCATTGCCTCACGGTTCGGGGGGGCCAGTGCCCTGGCACTGACCGAGGCGGCGACTGCCTCCCAGGCCGCATGGCCATCAGCCCCCCTGGGTCTGCGTCCTCCTTGGAGGAAGAGGGTGGCCCGCCTCGCCTCTGCTGCATCCAGCAGCCTTCCCAGGTCATCCTCAGAAAATCGGGGGGGCTGGTCGTGCGCACATTGTCCTGCACTGCCTGCCTGGCCATTCTGGGGTCTCTTATGGAGCTGCCCCTCGTTAGGGCAGATCAGCTGCAGGCAGTTTGACAGAGCATTCCAACAAGTTCCATGCAGTTTGCTTGTTAGCATCGAGGGGAAGGCAAGTGAGCACTTGCAGGTGTGCTGATGGGGAGGCGGGGGTTGGGGGGGGTGGGGGGGGGGGGGGGGGGGGCGGTTGTGGTGAATGAGTGCCCCAATGATTAGCGACAGGGAAGAGAGAGGGGGGTGTCACACAGCCATTGGAGTGTAAGTGGGATGGGGCCCTGTGTGGGATTATCCGGCCCGGCAGTGATGTGACGGGCGCGCTTTTTCGATGTTGTTTCAAACTGCGTATGCGCGGTTCGGAGCTCCGATCGTTCCGGCAGCACTAAGCCCCGCCCACAGCGCGGATCGGACTGGAGACGGCTGAGAGCGTATGGGGGCGCCTGAAAGCAGATTTCTAAGTCGGATCTGTACTACGCCTAGATTCGGCAATTAGAATGAAAATGGTAAAATCGGGCCCAAAGCGTCACCCATCTGGGAAAAAATAGGGAGATTTTCTTTAAAAATATTGTGAGTCTCTCTCAAAAGGCAATGGAAGCAGTCTCTGAATGTTTCTAAGGCAGACATAGATAGAATCGTGATAAGGAAGGGGGTGAAAGGTTATCAGGGGTAGGCATGAATATGGAGTTGAGGCTACAATCAGATTAGACATAACCTTATTAAAATGGCGGAGCAGGCTCGAGGGGTCAAGTGACCCACTCCTGCTCAAATCTGGGCGCTCATATTTCCGTATGCTCATGGACTACCCAACCAGAATGAAGGATCCCCTCATTCCCTTGTCCCTTCCTCTTCCTCCAACTCTTCCTCCTCCTCCTCCCAGGGTGACTCCTGAAGGCCTGTTGGCAAGGACTATGTCGTAATATCAGCAAGAGTCTGGGCAGACCACATGAATTTGGAGATCCAGGCAGCAGGACTGCTGTTTCAGTAAGTTGATCGTTTTCTCCACATTCCGGGTGGATCCATTTGTCTTTCTCTTCCTCGGCATGTTGGCTGGGGGTTGGTGGAGTGGAAGAGGGTCACCAAGAGCCAGGTGTCGATCAAGTGGTAACGACCAACCTCTGGCACATAAAGGTGGCCCAATGCTGGTGGGTATGGCCGGCTGGCGCAGCATGAATGCTTTGTGAATGCTGAGTAGAGAGCATCCATCAACAGGATTTTCTGGGCATGATCACACACACCATTTGCACCTTGCTGTTGTAGGGCATATCCCCATTAACATGTGGCACCCTCAGAGACATGTGCATGCAGTCAATGGTACAGTGCAACATTGGGAATCATGTTAGCCCTGTGTTCACCCTTTGGCAAAGTCCCTTCTGTACAGGGCCTCTCTGATGCAACAATGAATGGTGAACAGTTGTCTTCATCTGCCTGGGAGGATCTTCTGGTTTAGAAATTGAGGACCACGGTGATCATTTAAAGTTTATTTATTAGTATCACAAGTAGGCTTACATTAACACTGCAACGAAGTTACTGTGAAAATCCTCTAGTCGTCACACTATGGCACCTGTTTGGGTTCACTGAGGGTGAATTTAGCACAGCCAATGCACTTAACCAGCACATCTTTCAGAATGGGGGAGGAAACCGGAGCACCCGGAGGAAACCCACGCAGACACGGGGAGAACGTGCAGACTTCACACAGACAGTGACCCAAGCCGGGAATCGAACCTGGGTGCCTAGCCACAGTGCTAACCACTGTGCCACCATGCCGCCCTTCTTATCCATGCCAACTTCCAGTTCTGAAATCCCTGAGGATATTTTTCTTTACATTAAAGGCACTAAATGAGTGCAAGCTTCTTGTTTGAATTTGCTATTCAGGTCCGTGTGTTGCGTCTGCACACATGACGGCCATGGGCAGCACCATTCTCATCCTGATGCCTTTGCAGTTGGGTTGTTTGAAAGGAAACAGTTCAGTCCCCACCTCCTTCAGAAACATAGGCGCCTTCAGAGCCTGCTCATGGGTGAACGGGAGATAGGGGACATGTTTCCTCAGACCCTTGGCGTGTAGGGCCTTTGATTGAGAGTTCTCCTACCTTGGAAAAGCAGCCAGTATAATCAAGTACCCCACGCATGCCGGGCATTCTCTCTTCCACCTTCTTCCATCAGGAAAAAGATGCGAACGTCTGAGATCACGTACCAACTGTCTCAAGAACAGCTTCTTCCCTGCTGCTATCCGACTTTTCAACGCACCTACTTTATATTAAGTTGATCTTTCTCCACATCCTAGCTGTGACTCTAGCACTACATTCTGCCCTCTCTCCTTTTCTTCTCCTCTATGTACTCTATGGTATGCTTTGTCTGTATAGCGCGCAAGAAATCTCCGACCTTGTCCATGGCTAGGATTCTCCGGTCCTGCTGCAGTGAGCCGAGTTTTGACTGAGTGCCAAATTCTCCATTCTCACTGGCAGCGGGACAGCAACGAATGAGATCGGAGAATCCCACCCAGGATCCTTTGAGAAAACAGTTCCAAAGAACATACGAGGAGAGACTAAGTCGGTTAGGATTGTATTCATTCGAGCTTAGAAGAGTGAAAGGGGATCTCATCGAAACTTTAAAAATTCAAACAGAATTAAACAGGGTAGATTCAGAAAGAATGTTCCCAATGGTGGGGGAGTCCAGAATTAGAAGTCATAGTTTGAGGATCAGGGGCAAACCTTTTAGAACTGAGGTGAGGAGAAATCTCTTTACCCAGAGGGTGGTGAATGTCTGGAATGCACTACCACAGAAAATAGTTGAGGCCAAAACGTTATGTGATTTCAAGAAGAAATTAGATATAGCTCGAGGGGTTAAAGGGTTCAAGGGATATTGGGGGAAGGGGGGATCAGAATATTGAATTTGATGATCAGCCATGATCAAAATGAATGGCGGAGCAGATTCAAAGGGAAAATGGCCTCCTCCTGTCCAAATCTTGACTCAGACTCACCTGAAGTGAGTCTGAATCAAGACTTGGGAAAAATTTAGCCTGACACTTCATGTTGCATTTTTGGTGGCACAGTCTTCCAGGATGACAATATTATTATTTTGTCTTAGTCATACCTGATGGTAGGCCTCTTGCTTCTTGAGTCAGAGTGCCATGGGTTCAAAGTCCCTTGAGACTTGAGCACCAAATACAGGCTCTGCTGTACAAATGCATGTCTGGAATCCGTGAAAGGTGCTACATAAATGTAAGTATTTTCTTTCTTTCAGATTGAGCTAATTTTAAAATATGAATTGAGAAAATTGGCTGTATTTTGATGAACCCAGATCAAGCCATTGCCAAGTTTGAATCAAACCAGAGAGGCGATGAAATATAAAGCAGCAGTTTTCTTTGCCAACCTTTAGTTAAGACAAATGTAGATTGTAAAGGGGAAAAGGAGACTTCCAACTCTGTTACCCTCCTGTTCTATCAAACACTATCTAACTCTCTTCTCAATGAGCCTTATTTCACTCACTGGCCAATTTGAATGTTACCTCAGAAACAAGAGGCTGTGAGGTGGGAAGGAGTGACCAAAGTTCAAAGGTTAGTTCATTCTGAGAAGTCCATAGATCAAAAGAACTCGATTGGCTGCAGGGTGATTCAGAATACCAGAGGTCATGAAAGGAAATGCAAGTTTAGCTTTCTTTACGCCTGCCAATGCAACACGGACCCATAAGGGTGAAGTACAGATGGGAATCTAACACTGACACAAGGATGCATCTTAAGGAAAAGTGAGGGGAATTATTGGCTGAAGGAAGGGGAAGTGGTCAGTTCAAACTTGACTTATTTTTCCATTTTGTTCCCAGTGCAGAAGGAGGCCATTCAGCCCATCTAGTCTACACCAGACACAATCCCACTCAGGCCCTATTCCCATAACCCCACATATTTACCTCGCTAATCTCCCTGACACTAGGGTCAATTTAGCATGGCCACTCAACCTAACCCGCACATCTTAACTGTGGGAGGAAACCGGAGCACCTGGAGGAAACCTACACAGACACGGGGAGAATGTGCAAACTCCACACAGACAGTGACCCAAGCCAGGAATCGAACCCGGGTCCCTGGCGCTGTGAGGCAGCAGTGCTAACCACTGTACCATCGTGCCGCCCGTTGATTCATTACTTCTAAAAGTCCAACTCAGTCAATTCCTAGACCTTCCTAATGAACCATTCCTACTCAAACAACATCAACTCTTCAAATGTTCAAAAATATGTTCTTAGTTGCCTAAATTAGCAATTCTTAGGAATGAGTTGAAGGCCGAAATTCAAGTTCGATGTTCAGACAACGCCAGTGAATCACAATACCTTCACTCTTGCCAGCTTAAAACATTTGTCTTCAACCCTCGATTTTGGTACAGCTTTGCATTACGAATTGTGTGTTTTATACATATGAAATCAATGTCTCGGAATCAAACAAGCATGGAACTGATCAGTGCGGAACCACCTAGCAACGATTACCAGAGAATTCGACCGAATGTTTTTATAGTAACAGCAAACATCTGGAACACCTGGAACACAATGCCAAAGTCTTTGTAAGGAAATAATTTCATCATGGCTTTAATTTAACTTGCCCCAGGAGGTAAATCATTTGATGAATTGCTGCAATTTTGCATCGTTTAGCATATTTGTATGATAATTTGTATTTATAGAGCCATTTAAATCCTTGTTTAATGGTACATTAACAAAATGGTCTCTCAGCAACTGAACAGTCAACTCTCTGTTCATGCTGCGCAGGTAACTAAGACAGCAGAGTTTATCTTGATGAAGATTAACTTCCTTGCCCAGTGCTTGATGTGCTCAGATGGCTGGGTCCATCAATAAAGATCTCTTCACTCTCAGGGAAATGTTAATGGAGATTGTCAAAGAGGCACCCTGGGTACCATGTAGAAACCATTCGGCCCTTCAAACTTGTTCTGCTATTCAACTACATCATAACCGATCTCTATCTTAACTCCAAAAGCCTGTTTTCATTCCATGACCCTTAATAGCTTTGCTGAACAAAAATCCATCAATCTCAATTTCAATTGAAGGGCGGCATGGTGGCACAGTGGTTAGCACGGCTGCCTCACAGCGCCAGGGACCCGGGTTCAATTCCGGCCTCAGGTGTCTGTCTGTGTGGAGTTTGCACGTTCTCCCCGTGTCTGCGTGGGTTTCCTCCGGCCCATGACTCTAATTTCCTCACCCACTTCTTTTTATATCCTGGAATGGAAACCATTGTGTCCTCAAGAGTTGTCAGCCTGTAACATCAGTTTCTCTACCATCACCTTTTTATTTATGTTGCAGGCAAACTTTTCTTCCCTTGAATTATTTTTGGTTGTTCTCGTATCACTGATAAATTATCCTTATCTCCAATAGTGAAGACAGACACTCTGTCACTATTCAATAAAACTACCATTTCCTGATTTAATTTACAATTAGACCATAAGACCATAAGCTATAGAAGTAGAATTAGGCCATTCGGCCCATCGAGTCTTCTCCGCCATTCAATCATGGCTGATACGTTTCTCAACCCCATTTTCCCGTTTCTCCCTGATATTTCCCCTTACCAACCAAGAATCTATCTATCTCAGTCTTAAATATACTGAATGACCCGGCCTCCACAGCCCTCTGAGGCAATGAATTCCACAGATTCACCACCCTCTAGTTGAAGAAATTCCTCCTCAACAGTGAGGTGGGATGGGTGCATGTGCCTGCGGGTCCTATTGGGTCCTTAACTATTTGCTTTATGTTAACAGTTTCACAACCTGGTTAGGGACCAGTGACCTTTATGTTTGGAAAAAGTTTGTTATCCCAGATACTTCCTAAGAGAAAAAATGCCACAAGGTTCCATGGTTTGAAACAAGCAAAGTAAACTTCAATATACAAAGTCAGAAAAATAAGACAATTCACAACATCTTTCTTACACTCTAATATTCAGAATCAGTATGAGGTAAATATGAATTAACAGGCAAACTGCTGCAGAACACACACCAAACATTATATGGCAGATGTGACCAAGACGGATCCCATGGATTTCTCAGCAGTCTACCCAGACATCGGTGTCCACTATGAGATACACAATCTCATTAAAATTCTGCCTCCCTCATGAGGTTTTTCAGGTCCCACTTTTGAAGATCTAGCCACTAAATTCCCTGCCAAGGCTGCCCTGACTTGTATTGTCTCAATGACTGTACATGTCTCGATGGTTCAATATTTTCTCCGAAGACTGCCCTCCATGAGAGTCACAAAACTGTACTTCAGCAACTAATTACTGGCCCAGCTGTTTAGCGGACTGTTAGATTCACTGAGCTGGCACTGCCTCAGAGTTCTGGTTGCACCAAGCTATAAATAGCTCCCAGGGCTTCTTGTGAGCCCTAACCCTTTTGTGCATGGAGCCAGTAACCTTCTGCCACCTTCTGGCTCCCCAGGTTCTCTTCTGAGCCCTCACTGCCTAAGGCCTGCCAACTGCAGCATTCCTGCTACCTGGAGCCTCTTCTTCAGTCTCCCAAACCACTCAGTCATGGGGGCTTCTTCTTCTCTGGGGTCTCCCCGGGTTCTCTCTCTCTCTTTCTGTCACACTTGTATTGGCTCAATGACTGTACATGGCCTCTGAGGCTGTCGTGCTCAGCGCATGTGCCAGACCTCTTGGGCCTTCCGGAAATGGAGTTCTCAGCCTCCACACGGAATAAGCTAAGTTCACATGGCTTCACACTTTCACCCTTGTGAGAAGGAACACTTCACCACAGCAAAGGCTTCTTTATAATGGCTTTGAAAATATAAGTTCCTATCCTCATTCACCGCTAACAAATAGCTTGTTACATATTGTACAGATAACCTTTTCATTCTTTCCCGCAATTACACACATCAGGCTGGATTTAACGAGTAACCCACCACGTGTTTCAGGCGGGAGGTGGCCAGCCACTGTCAATGGGGTTCCCTGTTGAATGCACCCCTCGCTGCTGGGAAACCTGTTGGCGGGACTGGAAGATCCCATTGCCATGAATGGCTGGGAATTTCCGGTTGTCATAGTAACAGAGGTACAAAGGCTTATCCAAGCATAAGCAACTACGTGGGGAGGCGATAGCCTCATGGTATTATCACCGGATTATTAATCCAGAAACTTGGCCAATGTTCTGGGTTCGAATCCCGCCACAGCAGATGGTGGAATTTGAATTCAATTTTAAAAAAATCTGGAATTAAAGATTTACTGATGACCATGAAACGATTGTTGGAAAAACCCAACTGGTTGACTAATGATTTAGGAAGGGAAATCTGCCGTCGTTACCTGGTCTGGCCTACATGTGACTCCAGAGCCCCAACAATGTGGTTGATTCTTGGCTGCCCTTGGGCAACTAGGGGTGGGCAATAAATGCTGGCCAGCCAGCGACACCCGTGTCCCCACGAACAAACAAAAAACATGTGAAAAGTAGGATTAATGGGAGTTAAATTTCAAACGATGTTCAGAACGCAGAACCTACCTTTTCTACAAACTCTGGCCAAAACATCAACATTTACCAAAAGAGAAAATGTTAGAAAATTTCGTAAACAATCTCACAACACCAGATTAAAGTCCAATAGGTTTATTTGGTAGCATGAGCTTTCGGAGCGCTGCCCCTTCATCAAATGAGCAGAGGATTTGGTTCACAAACAGGGCATTTGTAGACACAAACGCAATTAACCCGGTGTTGTGAGACTTCTTACTGTGCCTACCCCAGTCCAACGCTGGCATCTCCACATCATGGAAAATCTCAGCAGGCCTGGCAGCATCTGTAAGGAGATGGGCCAAGTGCTGGCAAGTGGGATTAGGTGGGCAGGTCAGGGCGGTTCATGCATCGGTGCAGACTTGATTGGCCGAAGGGCCTCTTCTGCACTGTCGTATTCTGTGATTCTGTGAGAGAAAAGAGCTGATGTTTCGAGTCTAGATGATCATTTGTCAAAACGGATGCTGCCGGACCTGGGGAGATTTTCCAGCATTTTCTCTTTTGGTTTCAGATTCCAGCAACTGTAGTAATTTGCTTTGATTTACATCAACAATTACACTTTATTTTCCTAATTTTTCCATAGTCAACCAAAGGTACGTTGAAGTTTTTTTTAGAAACATTTTAGACTAGCTTGTACTATGGGTTTTCAACGTTGCTGGTGACACAGCAAATGAATACTCTGGCGGTCTTCCCCTTTTCACAATGGATGTACATTAGTCACACTATATGGTGGAAATGATTTCGCATTGTTTCTTTTTCAACCATAATACAGCAGAACGTAGGGTTTCCCTGACTCTTCTCAGTTGATGGAAACATGCCTTAAATGGATCCTTTAAATTTGCTACAGAAACTGCGTGCGTCCGATTGAAAACAAACTTCAAACTGATCTTCCTCACTTATTCATCCATAATGGATTTTTTCATTTTATTGTTTTGATCAATATCAGATGAATAACCCCACACCAAGGCAGTTTTTCTCCTTTGGTGCCTTTCTACTGTATCTGAGAGATGTGCCACAGCCTCCCGCACCCTTTCATATTCTTCTCACTAACACTTGAAAAGTGGAGCTCTCATTTTTGAGTTGATTTGATTTATTATTGTCACATGTATCAGTGTACAGTGAAAAGTATTGTTTCTTGCGCGCTATACAGACAAAGCATACCGTTCATAGAGAAGGAAAGGAGAGAGTGCAGAGTGTAGCGTTACAGTCATAGCTAGGGTGTAGAGAAAGATCAACTTAATACGAAGTAGGTCCATTCAAAAGTCTGACAGCAGGTGGAGTTTTTTGAGGAAGTGACAAAAACGGTTGATGAAGGAAGGGCCGTGGATGTCGTCTATATGGATTTCAGTAAGGCATTTGACAAAGTCCCACATGGCAGGTTGCTTAAGAAGGTTAAGGCTCATGGGATACAAGGAGAAGTGGCTCGATGGGTGGAGAACTGGCTTGGCCATAGGAGACAGAGGGTAGTGGTCGAAGGGTCTTTTTCCGGCTGGAGGTCTGTGACCAGTGGTGTTCCGCAGGGCTCTGTACTAGGACCTCTGCTATTTGTGATATATATAAATGATTTGGAAGAAGGTGTAACTGGTGTAATCAGCAAGTTTGCGGATGACACGAAGACGGCTGGACTTGCGGATAGCGAAGAGCATTGTCGGGCAATACAGCAGGATATAGATAGGCTGGAAAATTGGGCGGAGAGGTGGCAGATGGAATTTAATCCGGATAAATGCGAAGTGATGCATTTTGGAAGGAATAATGTAGGGAGGAGTTATACAATAAATGGCAGAGTCATCAGGAGTATAGAAACACAGAGGGACCTAGGTGTGCAAGTCCACAAATCCTTGAAGGTGGCAACACAGGTGGAGAAGGTGGTGAAGAAGGCATATGGTATGCTTGCCTTTATAGGACGGGGTATAGAGTATAAAAGCTGGAGTCTGATGATGCAGCTGTATAGAACGCTGGTTAGGCCACATTTGGAGTACTGCGTCCAGTTCTGGTCGCCGCACTACCAGAAGGACATGGAGGCATTGGAGAGAGTGCAGAGAAGGTTTACCAGGATGTTGCCTGGTATGGAGGGTCTTAGCTATGAGGAGAGATTGGGTAGACTGGGGTTGTTCTCCTTGGAAAGACGGAGAATGAGGGGAGATCTAATAGAGGTATACAAGATTATGAAGGGTATAGATAGGGTGAACAGTGGGAAGCTTTTTCCCAGGTCGGAGGTGACGATCACGAGGGGTCACGGGCTCAAGCTGAGAGGGGCGAGGTATAACTCAGACATCAGAGGGACGTTTTTTACACAGAGGGTGGTGGGGGCCTGGAATGCGCTGCCAAGTAGGGTGGTGGAGGCAGGCACGCTGACATCGTTTAAGACTTACCTGGATAGTCACATGAGCAGCCTGGGAATGGAGGGATGCAAACGATTGGTCTAGTTGGACCAAGGAGCGGCACAGGCTTGGAGGGCCGAAGGGCCTGTTTCCTGTGCTGTACTGTTCTTTGTTCTTTGTTCTTTGTTCTAGCAGCAGGGAAGAAGCTGTTCTTGAATCGGCTGGTACGTGACCTCAGATTTTTGTATCTTTTTCTCAATGGAGGAAGGTGGAAGAGAGAATGTCCAGGGTGCGTGGAGTCCTTAATTATGTTGGCTGCTTTTCCAAGGCAGTGGTAAGTGTAGACAAAGTCAATGGATGGGAGTTTGGTTTCCACGATGGACTGGGCTTCATTCACACCCCTTCGTAGTTTCTTGCGTTCTTCAGCAGAGCAGGAGCCATACCAAGCTGTGACACAACCAGAAAGAATGCTTTCTATGTAAAAGTTGGTGAGAGTCGTAGCTGATGTGCCAAATTTCCTTCATCTTCTGAGAAAGTAGAGGCGTTGGTGGGCTTTCTTAACTATAGTAACGACATGGGGGGACCAGGATAGGTTGTTGGTGATCTGGACACCCAAAAACTTGAAGCTTTCGATCATTTCGACTTTATCCCCATTGATGTAGACAGGGGCATGTTCTCCACTACGCTTCCTGAAGTCGATGACAATCTCCTTCGTTTTGTTGACATTAAGGGAGAGATTATTGTCATTGCACTAATTTGTCATTCCACTTGTCATTATTTGTCAATTATTGTCATTATTGTCATTCCACGTCAGAAACATTCCCAATGGTGGAGAAGCCCAGAACTAGGGGGTCATAGTTTGAGGATAAGGGATAAATATTTTAGAACTGAGGTGAGGAGAAATTTCACCCAGAGGGTGGTGAATGTGTGGAATTCACGAGCATGGAAAGTAGTTGAGGCCAAAACATTGTCTGATTTCAAGAAGAAATTAGATATAGCTCTTGGGACAAAAGGGATCAAGGGACATGGGGGGAAATGAGGATCAGGATATTGAATTCAATGATCAGCTCTGATCAAAATGAATGGCGGAGCAGGCTTGAAGGGCTGAATGGCCTACTCCTGCTTCTAGTATCTATGTTTTTATGTTTAACAATTTCCTCCAAATATTTACTTACTCTCTTATTTCCCTGTTCCTTTTCAAATTTGTTGATCTTTTTATTCAGCTTAGCAAGAGCTCCCACGAGTTCAGTTGCCTTGCTTTCAGGGTTATCCACACAACCTTTATACAAGTTTATGCAATTTCACATGGCCATTCCATTCATTTCAGAATCTTTCTTCCATCGTCCTGACTGCTCCTTCAATTTCCTCGTTAGATCCTCAGTCTGCTCCTTCAAATTTTCTTCAGCTGCTTTGAAAGTCCGGATCTCTTCTTCCACATCACGTATCTCCTCCTTTTCATGTTCCAAATTGCATTGCAGCTGAAGAATTGCATTGCTGTTTTCACAACAAAGTCCCAACGGTTTGTCAGTCTTGGATTTTGCTTTGGCATTCAACAAACTGCTCAGATTCATTCGCGGTTTCTTTTCCTGTCTAAGGTTTTTTTCAATGCCTCTCACCTAGTCCCGCAAACAGAAAGATCAGATATAGATGAAAGTGACACATTGGGCCCGATTTTACCAACAATTTGCACCCGGTTTCGGGAGCGAAATCGCGGTAAAGTTGGGTGTGAGGCCTTTATCGCGATTTGCACCCGCAAATGCGCAGATCGCCACTTTATCGAGACCCGCGAATGGCAGGGATCCATTCCGTGCCCAAATCGGGCGCATTAGCATGCATTTAAATTGAATTAATGAACTGCCCGCCCAACTCTATCAGCATTGCCCCCTTTACCACCGCGCTTGCCGATCCGGAACCGCGCTTTTAGCGACCTGCTAAATAAAAGTCTGAAGTGGGTGCTCCAGCCTCTGAAGAGCACGTTCAGAGCTTCCAACGGCTCTCTGGCTCAGATCAGTGTTGGGGGGGAGGAGGGAGGCGGGTCAGATCATTCTCTGGCTGGAGGTGGGGGGAGGGGAGTGAGGTCAGATCGTTGACTGGTTGGGGGGGGAGGAGGAGGAGGCAGGTCAGATGTATCCCTGGCGGGGGGGGCAATCATTGTCTGGTTAGGGGGGAGGAGGAGGAGGCGGGTCAGATGTATCTCTGGCGGGGGGGGGGGGGGGGGGCGGAGTGAGGCCAGACCATTCTCTTTGGGGGGAGGAGTGAGGCCGGATCATTGTCTTGGGGGGGGAGGGAGGGAGTGAGGCCGGATCATTGTCTTGGGGGGGGGAGGAAGGAGGCGGGTAAGATGTATCTCGGGGAGGGGGGCAGATGGATCTCTGGTGGGGGGCAGATGGATCTCTGGTGGGGGGGGCAGATGGATCTCTGGTGAGGGCGGGGCAGATGGACCTCTGATGGGGGGGCAGTTGGATCTCTGGTGGTGGGACAGGGGGTCCGCTGCCACTCTGCGGGCGATCGGTGGGGGGAGAGGGGCAGGGAGGCGATCGGTCTGGGTAGTGGGGGGAGTGAATAAGGGACACACACACACATCACTGTCCCCCTTATCCACCACCACCCGCTACCCAGACCGATCGCCACCCCTGTCCCCCTCCCCCCCCACTGATCACCCGCAGAGTGGCAGCGGACCCCCCTGCCCCCCACCAGAGATCCATCTGCCCCCCCCACCAGAGATCCATCTGCCCCCCCCACCAGAGATCCATTCCCCCCCCACCAGAGATCCATCTGCCCCCCCCCACCAGAGATCCATCTGCCCCCCCCACCAGAGATCCATCTGCCCCCCCCCACCAGAGATCCATCTGCCCCCCCCACCAGAGATCCATCTGCCCCCCCCACCAGAGATCCATCTGCACCCCCTCCCCACCAGAGATCCATCTGCGCCTCCCCCCCCCCTCCCCCGCCGAGATACTCCCTCGCTCCTGCTTGTCACTGCCAGGCCGCTTTCTCTGCTTTCTGCGGGTCGGGAGCGATCCAACACGGACGCACTTTTTCCAATTTTTTTCTAACTGCGCATGCGCAGTTCAGAGCTCCGACCGTTCCGGCAGTGCTAAGCCCCACCCACAGCGTGAATCGGACTGGAGATGGCTGAGAGCGCATGGGGGCGCCTGGAAGCAGATTTCTAAGTCGGATCTGTACTACACCCAGATTCGTCACTTAGAATGAAAATGATAAAATTGTGTTGTGAAACTCAATTTACCTGACTCTTGAGCACAAAGGTCACGAACCTCAAGTCCTGACAAACCACTTCCCGTGTACGTGCAGAATAACTGAGAGGGACAGAGTGGGGTTGCAAAGGTTGGGGGCTGGGAGAGGTCCCATGAAGAAGTCTCAAGTAAGGAGCAAAGACAGGGGGTAGAAAGAGGTCCCAGTTAAGTGAATAAAAGAGCAGAGAATGAGGCTCCAAGTTAGAGGAGGGGCTGCGACATGCAAGTTTCAAGTAAAGAGGACTCATCAGAAGCCCTCATAATAGAAGAGGGCGACGGAGGCAGAAGGTCCCCCTTGGGGCCAAGTGGGTTCAGCTCAGCCTGGCTATAGGTCTGAAGCTGTGCCTGTGATTTGGTGTTTGGATGTATAGTTATGAGTCCAGGAGAATGAAATACGGGAGGCAAGATTGAAACACTGAAAGGTGGGCCATTGTTGATGCCGTCTTAGTCTGAGAATTGAAGTGTGCTCAGGAGAAGCCCTGAAGATCCAAGAGGCAGTGAAAGTGACGCAGTGACTCCATGTTATGGGTCACTGGGTCAAAGGTACCCCTTTATGGGTGGCACGGTGGCACAGTGGTTAGCACTGCTGCCTCAAAGTGCCAGGGATCCGGGTTCGATTCTTGGCTTGGGTCACTGTCTGTGCGGACTCTGCACATTCTCCCCATGTCTGCATGGGTTTCCTCCGGGTGCTCCTGTTTCCTCCCACAATCCAAAAGACGTGCTGGTTAGTCGCATTGGCCATGCTAAATTCTCCCTCAGTGTACCAGAACAGGCGCTGGAGTGTGGCGACTAGGGTATTTTCACAGTAACTTCATTGCAGTGTTAATGTAAGCCTACTTGTGACGAATAAATAAACTTTAACTTTAGATGTACACTGGAATTCTACCGCCCCAAACCACCACAGAATTGGAGAGGGCGAGGGGTGGACATTGGAAATATCTGTTGACATCGGGCGGGAATTTCCGGTCTCATTCGAGCGAGGCCATAAAATCCACCTGTCACGTCCTGCTTGGCATGGCAGGAGAGCCAAAATTGTGCTCATAACTGTGGTTTGAGTGTACTTGGGAATCCACGGGAATGGAATCTCGAAAGATGTGGTTTTAAACCTTGCGTGATGGGTCGCCGTTGAATCTGTCTGAGTTGGAGTAACTTCTGGAGAGAATTCCAAGGCAAGATCTTCAATGGAGAAGATTGAAATCCCTCGTGAAGGGATGGAGCTTCGATGAGGTTGGCTAACTCACATTGCTACTGATATCTGGGTGGATTTTTGAGAAATCCAAGGAATCTGTTTTGGTCGCATCTCGCGTTTATTCTGTAGGGTGGTGTATTTGACCACAGTTTGCCTATTAATTCACATGTGCTCAATCTTATCCTGAATGTTAGGGTATGAGATAAATGTTGCCAATTGTTTAATCTTTCTGACCTTGTGTAGTAAAGATTACTTTTGTTTGTTGAAAGCCCATGGAATCTTGTGCCTTTACTTTATTAGCAAGTGTCTTGAATCTCAAATTAGGCTTGATTTAAACAAAATGCTATTGGTCCTTAACGGAATCCAACCAACAACGTAAGGATCTGAACAAGATCATAAATGTTACAGATGGTAGTTATCTCAGTGCCTGCTTTACAATCCCATGCAGCAGACATGTTGGCCGGAATTTTCTGGCCATTCACACTGGCGGGGTTTTCTGGTCCATATCCCTCATAATCTTGAACACCTCAATCAGGTCACCCCCCTCAGTCTTCTCTGCTCCAATGAAAACAATCCAAGCCTACCCAACCTCTCTTCATAACTTAAATGTTCTGCCCCAGGCGGCATCCTGGTGAATCTTCTCTGCAACCCCTCCAGTGCGATCACATCCTTCCGATAATGTGGTGACCAGAACTGCACATTAGCTCTGGCCGCACCAAAGTTCTATACAATTCCAACATGACTTCCCTGCTTTTGTAAACTATGCCGCAATTGATAAAGGCAAGCGCCCCATGTGCCTTTTTCACCACCCCACTAACATGCCCTTCCGTCTTCAGAGGTCTGTGGACATTGAGGTCTATACCCTTTAACACTTCAATTAGATTTTGGTTTGATTTGATTTATTATTGTCGCATGTATTAGTATACAGTGAAAAGTATTGTTTCTTGCGCGCTATACAGACAGAGCATACCATTCATAGAGAAGGAAACAAGAGAGTGCAGAATGTAGTGTTAAAGTCATAGCTAGGGTGTAGAGAAAGGTCAACTTAGTGTCAGGTAGGTCCATTCAAAAGTCTGACGGCAGCAGGGAAGAAGTTCTTCAGTCAGTTGGTATGTGACCTCAGACTTTTGTATCTTTTTCCTGATGGAAGAAGGTGGAAGGGAGAATGTCTGCGGTGCGTGGGGTCCTTAATTATGATGGCTGCTTTACCGAGACAGTGGGAAGTGTAGACAGAGTCAATGGATGGGAGGCTGGTTTGCGTGATGGACTGGGCTACATTCATGACCTTTTGTAGTTCCTTGCGGTCTTGGGTGGAGCAGGAGCCATACCAAGCTGTGATACAACCAGAAAGAATGCTTTCTATGGTGCATTTGGAAAAGTTGGTGAGAGTCGTACCTGACATCCAAATTTCCTTAGTCTTCTGAGAAAGTAGAGGCGTTGGTGGGCTTTCTTAACTATAGTGTTGGCATGGGGGGGACCAGGACAGGTTGTTGGTGATCTGAACACCCAAAAACTTGAAGCTCTCGACTCTTTCTACTTCATCCCCATTGATGTAGACAGGACCATGTTCTCCTCTATGCTTCCTGAAGTCGATGGGGCACCAGTGTTGAGAGTGATCATGGAGGATGTGCTGTTGCCTATCCTTACTGAGTGCTCTGTGAGTTAGGAAGTTCAGGATCCAGTTGCAGAGGAAGATGCCGAGGCCCTGGCAATGGATTTTGGAGATGAGTTTTGTGGGAATAATGGTGTTGAAGGCTGAGCCGTAGTCAATAAATAGGAGTCTGACATAGGTGTCTTTGCCATCTAGGTGTTCCAGGGTTGAGTGCAGGACCAGGGAGATGGCATCTTCTTTGGACCTTTTGCGACGGTAGGCAAACTGTAGTGGATCCAGGTAATCCGGGAGGCTGGAATTGATTCGTGCCATGACTAGCCTTTCGAAACATTTCACAATGATAGATGTCGGAGCCACCGGCTGATAGTCATTAAGGCACGCTGCTTGGTTTTTCTTAAATACTGTGATGATGGTTGTCTTCTTAAAGCAGATAGGGACCTCAGATTGTTATAAAGAGAGGTTGAAGATGCCTGCTAATACTCCCACCAGCTGATCCGCGCAGGATCTGAGTGCTCATCCGGGTACATAAGAACATAAGAACTAGGAGCAGGAAAAGGCCACTTGGCCCTTCGAGTTTGCTCTGCCATTCAATAAGATCATGACTGATCTTTTTGTGGACTCAGCTCCACTTACCCGCCCACTCACCATAACCCTTAATTCCTTTACTGTTCAAAAATGTATCTATCGTTGCCTTAAAAACATTCAATGAGGTAGCCTCAACTGCTTCACTGGGCAGGGAATTCCACAGATTCACAACCCTTTGTGTGAAGAAGTTCCTCCTCAGCTCAGTCCTAAATCTGCTTCCCCTTATTTTGAGGCCATGCCCCAAACTACTTCTTGTTTCACCCACCAATGGAAACAACTTCTCGGTTTCTATCTTATCTATTCCCTTCATAATCTTATATGTTTCTATAAGATCTCCCCTCATTCTCCTGAATTCCAATGAGTATAGCCCCAGTCTACTCAGTCTCTCCTCATAAGCCAACCCTCTCAACTCCAGAATCAACCTAGTGAATCTCCTCTGCACCCCCTCCAGTGCCAGTATATCCTTTCTCAAGTCAGGAGACCAAAACTGTACACAGTATTCCAGGTGTGGCCTCACCAGCACCTTATACAGCTGCAACATAACCTCGCTGTTTTTAAACTCCATCCCTCTGGCAATGAAGGACAACATTCCATTTGCCTTCTTAATTACCTGCTGCACCTGCAAACCAAACTCCTTGAGATTCCTGCACAAGGACACCCAGGTCCCTCTGCACAGCAGCATGCTGCAATTTTTTACCATTTAAATAATAGTCCATTTTGCTGTTATTCCTACCAAAATGGATGACCTCACATTTACCGACATTGTACTCCATCTGCCCCATCTGGGCTTGTCGCTTTCCGTGGGTTGGCCTTCGAGAAAGCTGCTCTGACATCTCATCTGCAGTGGCTACCCCAGATACAGGTTCATCCAGGGATAACCAGGGATAACCTGGCCTGCCTTAACCTTACGTATTCCAGGGAATGTGCAACCTTTCTTCAGAATTTAACCCTTTTAGAACACGTTTTATTCTGGTGAATTGATGTTGCCAACACCAAAAAATCCCTTTGTATTTCAGTTCTCTTGAAACGTTCAGTCCCATTCGCCTTTTAAGTTTTTTTTTTGCTGCTGTCCAACATCTTTGAACAATTTTCATACTTCAAACCCTAAATCCCTATCGGCTCAGACTCAAATTCTAGCTCCTCGCTACTTAAAAAAATACACTGAACTCCCTTTCTTCGGTCCAAAGTGGATGACCCATTCACTTAAAGTCTTGGCTTGCTTTCATCGCCCTGTGATTGAAGCGCTTTACAATCTCATTATGTGTGCCCAACGTGGAAATACATCTACTCTGTGTGCTGTTATTAGGATGGGAAATGGCTCATTGCAGATTCTGTCCCACTTTGATAACCTTGACTCTGCGTGTTGTCCTGTTCAGAAAATTCCTTTGTGTTACGAATAATAGAACAAATTCAAAAGCCTCGACACTCTCAGATATCTGTACAATTTTGCAGTTTTGGCTTCGCTGCACTTGGGAATTCTAAATTCTCCTGTCCTTACTCTTAATTTGGGGTGGTACAGTGGCGCAGTGGTTAGCACTGCTGCCTCACAGCGACAGAGACCCAGGTTCGATTCCCGGTTTGGGTCACTGTCTGTGCCGAGTCTGCACGTTCTCCCCGTGTCTGCGTGGGTTTCCTCCAGGTGCTCCGGTTTCCTCCCACAGTCCAAAAGACGTGCTGGTTAGGTGCTAAATTCTCCCTCAGTGTACTTATACTGAAACACTATTTCACTTCAGATAAATGGGATTGTTTGCTGCAGTTAGGAAGCAGGGGACTCCCAGAGCACTGTGCGTATCTGTACATTGAATGACAAGACCTGGAACAAGCTGTCAAAATCTTGTAACACATCTGTGGGGAATAGGTTTGCCAACTGCTGATTGAATGTATTCATCATATGAGTTGCTCCCACGCTCCAGCCATTAGTCAGCCTGTACATCCATTCTTGCAATGCACTGCCTTCCTACACCAATCAGAGATCAAAATGACTCAGAACGCGATTGAGTTATACTTGACTGACCCAGCCAAACAATCTTTTGCATCCCCACATTTTCAATATTTTTAGATCTGGTGAAGAACAATGTTCAAAAAATACGACCAAAGTAAATCTTTTTGAATGTCCAGATGATTTTTTTCTCCACGGTTGCACATGGCAGTCTCCTGGAGATTGATCTTCAGTTACCAGAGACTTCAGACCAATCTTGGAAGGTTAGCGATCCTAGCCTGAGGAACATATTGGAAGAGCCAATGGAGTTTGAACAAGGTTTTGACAGCTAGGACAGTAGTAAATTGGATTAGACACTGGCTCAATGGAAGAAGTAAGAAGTCTCACAACACCAGGTTAAAGTCCAACAGGTTTTTTTGGTAGCAAATACCATAAGCTTTCGGAGAATAACACAACATCCCCCTTTCTTTTCCAAAGAAAACATTTCTCCATTGCAACAGAGTGTGATCCAGAGGACAAAGAACAAAGAACAAAGAACAATACAGCACAGGAACAGGCCCTTCGGCCCTCCAAGCCCGCGCCGCTCCCCGGTCCAGGATTGAATCCTGAATCCAGGATCCCCGCCCAATTTTCCAGCCTATCTACATACCAATATCCTATCCACCGAGCTGTCCCTCACAGCTACGATGCTTTGTTCATTACAACCTATTAACTCACCCCCACCCCCCCATTCCAGACCATGTGATCTCCAGGGAGAGGCGAAAACCCAGAGTGAAAAACCCCAGGGCCAATATGGGGGAAAAAAAAATCTGGGAAATTCCTCTCCGACCCCCTGAGGCGATCGAAACGAGTCCAGGAGATCACAATGGCCCTGATCGGAAAATGCTTCCCAACCCTAGTCATTTCCACTTCCACGAACACCATATGAATTCCCTGCCCCCGAGACAGGTTCCCAACTATCCGCAGTCTCGCTCTGTACTGGCACCAGCAAGATGATCATAGAATGAAGCCTTGAAACGAGAAACAAAGAACAATTAGCCCGCGCCGCTCCCTGGTCCAAACTAGACCACTCTTTTGTATCCCTCCATTCCCACTCCGCTCATATAGCTGTCTAGATAAGTCTTAAACGTTCCCAGTGTGTCCGCCTCCACCACCTTGCCCGGCAACACATTCCAGGCCCCCACGACCCTCTGTGTGAAATATGTCCTTCTGATATCTGTGTTAAACCTCCCCCCCTTCACCTTGAACCTATGACCCCTCGTGAACGTCACCACCGACCCGGGGAAAAGCTTCCCACCGTTCACCCTATCCATGCCTTTCATAATTTTATACACCTCTATTAAGTCTCCCCTCATCCTCCGTCTTTCCAAGGAGAACAACCCCAGTTTCCCCAATCTCTTTCACCATTGGCGCAGATCCCCTTACGTCTGTTAAATCTTGTGAGAGTCAAAGTGGGATTTATACAATTGGGTTCTTGGTTTGAGATCTCAGTTGATCCCCACCGGTGATGTGTTTCGCTGTCAAGGTCGGCATTTGTTACCCATTCCTTACTGCCCTTGAGTTATTTATGTACGAAGTGATGGAATTTAGTTAAATACACGGGCAGCACGGTGGCACAGTGGTTAGCAATGCTGCCTCACAGTGCCAGGGACCCGGGTTCGATTCCCGGGCCACTGCCTGTTTGCACATTCCCCCCGTGTCTGTATGGGTTTCTTCGGATGCTCCAGTTTCCTCCCACAGTCCAATGATATACGGGTTAGGTTGATTGGCCATGATAAATTGCCCCTTAGTGTCAGGGGAACTAGCAGGATAAATACGTGGGGCGACAGGGATAGGAATGGGTGGGATTGTGGTCAGTGCAGACTCAATGGGCCGAATGGCCTTCTTCTGCACTGTAGGATTCTATGATTCTATGACATGAGGAACTTTGTGAGGAATGTTACTCCCAGCCCATTGACCACATTGAAGTCAAACCTAAATTGCCAAAGCATGAAGACTTTCAGAACCCATCATATCTGTTGCGATAGATTTTAATATTTTCCCTACGACTGACAACTAACAGGTCTGTAGTTCTCCGCTTTCTCATGACCTCTCCCCTTACAGGTTAGGGTTACATTTAATATTTTCCAATTTGCAGGAAGCTTTCCAGAATCTATAGAATATTTTTTTTAAATTCAATTTCAGGGATGTGGGCATCACTGGCTAGGTCAGCACTTATTGCCCATCCTTAGACATCCTTGAGGAGGTGGTGGTGAGCTGTCTTGTTGAACTGCTGCAGTCGCTGAGGTGTAGGTACACTCACAGTGCTGTTAGGGAAGGAATTCTGGGATTTTAACCCAGCGACAGTGAAGGAACACCGAAATATTTCCAAGATAGTATGTTGAGTGACTTGGAAGGGATCTTTCAGGTTGTCGTGTTCCCAGGTATCTGCTGTTCTTGTCCTTCTAGATGGTAGTGGTCATAGGTTTCGAAAATGCTGCCTAAGGAAACTTAGTGAGTTCCTGCAGTTCAGCTAGAAGATGATACATACTGCTGCTACAGTGCATCAGTGGGGGATGGAGTGAATGTTGGTAGATGGGGTGTTAATCAAGCGGGCTGTTTCGTCCTTGATGAGGTCAAGCTTCTTGAGTGTTGTTGGAGCTGCACCCATCCGCGCAAGTGGAGGATATTCCATCACATTCCTGATTGTAGATGGTGGGCAGGCTTTGGGGAATCAGGAGTTAAGTTACTCATCACAGGATTCTTCACCTTTGACCTGTTGACACAGTACATTTATATGGCTAGTCCAGTTCAGTTTCTGGTCAATGGTAACCGCCAGAATGTTGAAAGATAACCATCATTGACTGCATCCACCATCTCCGTGGCCATCTCCTTCAACACTCTGCATGTAGCTCATCTGGCCCAACTTACAACCCAATTACTGTTTTTGGGTATTCCCTCTTTATTAATATTAATTTCTTTCAGTTCCTCATTTTCCGCAGTCCCTTGATACCCCAGTATTTCTGGGAGATTTTCTGTATCTTCCTTTGTCAAGACTCACACAAAGTAATCTTTCAGTTTCTCCACCAGTTCCCTATTCTCCATGATGAATTCTTCTGTCTGTGCTTGTGTCGGCCCCACATTTGTCTTTGCTAATCTTTTCCTTTTCACATATCTTTTACAGGCTGCCTTATTATTCCTCCCTAGCTTGCATTCATGCTCTTTTTTTCCCTTTCTTATTAGTTTCTTAGTCCTCTTTTGCTGGTTTCAAAATTGTTACATAGAATCCCTACTGTGCAGAAGGAGGCCATCCGGCCCATCGAGTCTGCACTGACACTAATCCTACCCAGGCCCTATCCCCATAACCCCATGCATTTACATTTGCTAGTCCCCTTGACACTAAGGGGCAATTTAGCATGGCCAATCCACCTAACCCGCACATCTTTGGAGTGTGGGAGGAAACTGGAGCAGCCGGGGGAAACCCACGCAGACGTGGGGAGAATGTGCAAGGAGCACACAGACAGTGACCCAAGTCGGGAATTGAACCCTGGGCCCTGGCACTGTGAGGCAGCAGTGCTAACCACTGTGCCACCATTACCAATCCTCGAAGTTTACCACTTCTTTAGCAGCCTTATAACCTCCTTCAGAACTGCTGGTGTTTCTGCCGACATTTCATGCTCAATTCTCTGGAGTGAGACTTGAACCCACAACCTTCTGAATCACAGCGAGAATTCCACAACGGGAATAACAGCTGACACTATTTACATTAAAGCTGAAGCATTTTCTGTTGATTAATCCAACAGTGAGTTCAGCCTTCGAGTGAACTCTTACATGTTAATTTGGAAACCCTTTTGGCCTTAATTTGGTAATGAATAACATTGCACAGATCTGCCTTGGACCCAGGGAGAATACAAGCTAGTATTTTTCTCCCACAAATATCCTTGAGGACACTTACAATATTACATTAATATTTACAACGTTTGCAATGTTCATTTTCTTTTGATTACAACATCAGCCTGAAATAAGAGCCAGTTATATTCTAATTTTAATTTATACAGATTAATTCTGCAAATCCATACACACCAAATTCATCCTTTAGTTCTGTGAATTGTGCAATACTTTTAAAAATTCATTCATGGGATATGGGTGTCGCTGGCTGGCCAGCATTTATTGCTCATCCCTAGTTGCCCTTGTTGAGAGTCAACCACATTGCCATGGCTCTGGAGTCACATGTAGGCCAGACCAGGTAAGGATGGCAGGCTTCCTTCCCAGATGGGCTTTCCCTGACAATCTACAATACTTTCATGGTCATCAGTAGATTCTTAATTCCAGACATTTTTCATTGAATTCAAATTCCACCATCTGCCGTGCCAGGATTCGAACCCAGGCCCCAAGAATATGAGCTGAGTTTCTGCATTAATAGTCTAGCAATAATACCACTAGGCCATCGCCACCCCCTGCTTTTAAATGAAGCCATTATGTTTCCCATTTCCATTCGAGGAGAAGATTCTATAGGTGCACGCTGCATGGCAGCCTGTTACAATGTGAGGGGACAAGTCTACCAATTGTTAAGACCACAGCTGACATTAATACTGGTGAAGTCAGGCACTCAAGAGGGATGGGGGTGTTTGTGGGGTTGGCTGGTGAATGGATGTGAAGAAAGAATAGGAAAAAATCTTGGAACGAACTTAAAAAAAGACAAAAGTCATTGCTAGTTCTACATCAAGTCCCACTCACTCATACCCCTGTGCCCACTGATATACATCGCCTCCAGACTCCCAAAGCCTGATCCAGAAAATTCTCGGTCTTGTGCTGAAGACACATTCCTCCCTCATCCAGCCCCACTGTAGCCTCACCCATCCCAAATTCTCCGTTCCACTATCTGCAGCCTCTTGTGCATTTACTCATTCATCCATCCCACCACTGGTACCCATGCCTTCAATCAACCAGATCCTTCCATCTTTCTCGTGACACCTTAAGACCCTCCTCAAACTCTACTCAGACTCTCCATGCCAATGCTATCGTTAAGAAAGCCACCAACTGCTTCTACTTTCTCAGGAGACCAAGGAAATTCGGCACGTCCACTGCAACTCTCACCAATTTTTACAGATGCACCATGGAAAGCATTCTTTCCAGATGTATCACAGCTTGGTATGGCTCCTGCAATGACCAAGGCCACAAGAAAGGGTCATGAACGAAGCCCAGGCCATCAAACAAACCAGCCTCCCAAAAGTGTTTTCCCTCACACCCTGTTGTTTTTGGAAATTCTGTTGGTTAACTGAAAACAAGATCTTGTTTTCCTGAAGGTGAAAATCTGCTGTAATTGATAAAAATTGTTGCTAATTTTCTTAATGTACATGTTAACTATATTCTTAAATCAACTTTGTTTGATAAAAGCTCCCTAATGGGTCTTTTGAATCACACCTGAAGTGAAACATCTCATGCTTATCCTGGCCAAATTCAAAATGCAAAACTTATGATTCAAGCGGGCTTCACAAAACACTTTGGAATTTCTAACCTGAACCATAACAGAGTGTAACACTATATTCTGCACCCTCTCCTTTCCTTCTCCCTTATGTACACTATGATCGATGTGTTTTGTCTGTATACTGCGCAAGAAACAATACTTTTCACTGCATCCCAATACATGTGACAATAATAAATCAAATCAAAATCTGTCCTTTTGATCTATCATTTGTTCACCTCCTCCTCATCTTACCTTCTTGGTTTGGTGTCTTTTCTTTATGTCTACAAACTGACTTGTCATATTATCTACATCATAGTGTCATAGAGTCATAGAGGTTTGCAGCACGGAAACAGGCCCTTTGGCCCAACTTGTCCATGCCGCCCTTTTTTTCCCAACTAAGCAAGTCCCAATTGCCTGCGTTTGGCCCATATCTCTCCATACCCATCTTACCCATGTAACTGTCTAAATGCTTTTTAAAAGACAAAATTGTACCCACCTACTACTCCTCTGGCAGCTCGTTCCAGACACTCACCAACTTCTGCATGAAAAAATTGCCCCTCTGGACCCTTTTGTAACTCTCTCCTCTCACCTTAACCCTATGCCCTCTAGTTTTAGACTCCCCTACCTTTGGGAAAAGATATTGACTATCTATCTGATCTATGCCCCTCATTATTTTGTAGATCTCTATAAGATCACCCCTAAGCCTCTCACACTCCAGGGAAAATAGTCCCAGTCTATCCGACCTCTCCTTATAACCCAAACCATCTAGTCCCGGTAGTATCCTAGTAAATCTTTTCTGCACTCTTTTGAGTTTAATAATATCCTTTCTATAATAGGGTGACCAGAACTGTACACAGTATTCCAAGTGTGGCCTTACCAATGTCTTGTACAACTTCAACAAGACGTCCCATCTCCTGTATTCAATGTTCTGACCGATGAAACCAAGCATGCCGAATGCCTTCTTCACCACTCTGTCCACCTGTGACTCCACTTTCAAGGAGCTATGAACATGTACCCCTAGATCTCTTTGTTCTGTAACTCTCCCCAATGCCCTACCATTAACTGAGTAAGTCCTGCCCTGGTTCAATCTACCAAAATGCATTACCTCGAATTTGTCTAAATTAAACTCCATCTGCCATTCATCAGCCCACTGGCCCAATTGATCAAGATCCCGCTGCAATTGGAGATAACCTTCCTCACTGTCCACCATGCCACCAATGGCATGGCTTCACCAATGTCTTGTACAATTTCAACAAGACATCGCAACTCCTGTATTCAATGAAACAAGCATTCCAAATGCCTCCTTCAACACCCTGTCCACCTGTGACTCCACTTTCAAGGAGCTATGAATCTGTACTCCTAGATCTCTTTGTTCTGTAACTCTCTCCAACACCCTACCTAACTGAGTAGGCCTTGCCCCAATTCGATCCACCAAAATGCATCACCTCACATCTACCTAAATTAAACTCCATCTGCCATTCATCACCCACTGACCCAATTGATCAAGATCCCGTTGCAATCTTAGATAACCTTCTTCCCTGTCCACTATGCCACCAATTTTGGTGTCATCTGCAAACCTACTAACCATGCCTAACAAATTCTCATCCAAATCATTAATATAAATGACAAATAACAATGATGGGGTTTTCTGACCCCACCCATCGCTGAGATCTCCTGACCCTGCCGAAAGTCAACGGACTTTTGTTTGGCCTGCCACATCTCCCGCAACAGCGAAGACAGTTATTTTAGAGAGTCACTAAATCTGAAACCCAGCCTGACGGCATCCTCCGATCGCCACAGTAAAACCAATTTCCGAATGCTGTGATTTGCTAGTTCACCCAGGGTCTTGAGCTGTTGTGTTTGCAACACTGCTTCATGCAACAAGGCCAGAGGAAAATCTCCCACTGAACTTGGGTAATCCTTGACAAAACAAGGATTGGAACCAAAGTCTCTGGGTGGGGTTTGCTGGCTGGCCAGAAAATCCCGACCGAGGTCAACAGACCTTTGCATGGTCCGTGTCCCACCCGCTATGATTCCTGTGACAGGAGAGACACGAATATTCTGCCCTCTGAGCCAAGGCACAGTGATTTTAAACCCTACTCAAGGATTGAGAATGTCATCCGGATTAATTCTTCCCTGGGGCCGGTGGGGGGATGGGGACTGTATGGTTCCTTCCCAAATCAAAACAAGACCATCACAGCTTATTTGAGAAGCTAGATATATGTAAATGTTCGTCCGAATTCACCTGCATGAAGGCATTGACAGTGATTCAAAAAGTAACTCATAGCTTGCGACTGCCTGCTTCCTATTACGGTATAATAGATATCTCTTTCCTTACAGAACATGGAATAAATAATTACATTTTGGGTGGCTCATGTTAGTCAGTTAACCTGCTAACCAGGTAGTGAAATGTGGAGTTTATAAGTACAAGTCACATCCAACCAGTGCACGGATATGAATGGGCATGCTACATTTCATTGAATTGATTGCTTGTGTGCTACACATTCTGACCTACATATTGTTTAAATATGGATCGGCCATATCTTGTTAACCATCACACACTTCAAAGCACAAATTTGGCAAGCTCTTGCTTTCTTTAAAAATAGCAAACATGCTTTAAACTCCCGATTATTGCGTTCAATCCTCCGAGAGATTAGATATATAATTTAAAGATTTAGTGCAATAACAAAGTCTTGCCAGTGCTGATTTCTTTTAATAAATTTCTGCAAGCACAATATACAATAGCCTTCATTGGAGCAACCTAAGAAGAAATCTTCAGAGTCTCGCAGTCTCATGTTCCTTTCATCTAATCAGTTGGTCCTTTCTATGCCGTGCCGAGCATCCTTTCCAGAAGATCACTGTAACAAAACATTGACTTTCAACAATGAATTTCATTATTCAGATGCGCAGAATATCACTTCTTCCACTACCGAGTGGCTTTGGAACACAGGTTCAGGCTGGTTTTTAGCAAAGGCTTGTTCTCTCATCTAGAAATATAGAAAATAGGAGCAGGAGTAGGCCATTCCCCCCTTCGTGCCTGCTGTGCCATACAATATGATCATGGCTGATCCCCTATCCCAACGCCCCGCGCTCTCCTCATACCCCTTGATGCCTTTAGTGTCTAGAAATCCTCTTAGCCTCTGATACTCTCAGGAGAACAACCACAGTTTCATTAGTCTGTCCACACTCTTTCACACCTGGGACAATGCCAGCAAATCTCCTCTGCACCTTCTCTCAGGCCTTGCTATCCTTAAGATCATAGAATCCATACAGTGCAGAAGGAGGCCATCGAGCCTGCACCAACACCAATCCCACCCAGGCCCTATCCCCGTAACCCCACATATTTGCCCTGCTAGACCTTTTGACATTCAGGGAGCAATATTTGCATGGCCAATCCACCTAACCCGCACATTTTTTGGACTGTGGGAGGAAACCGGAACACCCGGAGGGAACCCATGTAGACACGGGGAGAACGTGCAAACTCCACACAGACTGTGACCCAAGGCCGGAATTGAACCTGGGACCCTGGCGCTGTGAGGCAGCAGTGCGAACCACTGTGCCATCACCCCACCCTTCTGCTTAAGCAACAAATAAAGGGCATTGCAGCATCCATTTTGCAGGCAACTGCAATCGTCTCTTGGGGAAATAAAGGAGTCTTGGGAGGAAGCTGGTATATGGAATGAATCTATAAAAGAGAAACGTGATTGTTGAATCTAATGTTCTTCCTCATTTGCTAAATGTTCTTAATTTTAGCGACAGAAAGTGAACAAGTTTGAAAGGTTTTTGTTCTGAAACTTAAATTTGCTTCTGTTTCCACAGATGATGCCTGACCTCGAAGGGGCTAAGAGCTCCGAAAGCTTGTGTGGCTTTTGCTACCAAATAAATCTGTTGGACTTTAACCTGGTGTTGTTAAACTTCTTACTGTTTTGTGTTCCCAGCATTTTCTGTTCTTATTTCAGATTTTAAATGTTTTTTTTTTCCTTTTGGTAAACCATGGAGTATCTGGTTCACTCACTGTTACACTCTTACAGCAGAGCTGAAAGTGTAGGCAGGGATTCATTACTAAATATTGCCTTTCCTTTTCCTACACACGATAACCAACTGTCGTTATTCAAAAAACAAAATGGTGTTTTTTGCTTGTATTTTGAACAATAGGTCCTCAAATGAACCTCTTCTGTTTTCCTGCTTTTACTTTCCACTCATAACTCATAGGTACGGCACGGTGGCACTGTGTGTAGCACTGGGGGTACGGGTTTGTGGTGAACCATCGTTGGTTCACCACTGGGGTTGTTATTGTGTTACTGTTGGGCTAGGGTGTTGTTGTTATGGGGGTTGTACTATGTTGTTGGGATAGGGTGTTTACCTGTCCTAAGTGTTATCATGGCACACTCCAGTGGGGTCCCGCCTCCGGTGGCAGGGTATAAGACCCCCTGCTCCGGCAGGACCCCTTCAGTCTGAACGGGTGAATTTGTGTTAGTAGTTTCATTGTTAATGTATTAAAGCCTTCAGTTCTAAAGCCTTGTTTCCGGGTGCTCATTGAGGTGCATCAATTTAATACATTAACTGAGAATATGGAACAGATCCTAAAACCGGATCGTCTGACACTGGACCCACGTGCGGTCGGTGCAGCTAACACGTTCGAACATTGGTGGAAGTGCTTCGAGGACTACCTGGCAGCCTCGGTAGCTATCACTACAGACAGTGATAGACTCCAGGTCCTCCACGCAAGGGTAAACGACACGATGCCATTCGTGCAGCTTCCACTTACCAGGGTGCCGTCGAGCTCCTAAAGAATAGGTACATTACGCCACCCAACGAGATTCACGCTCGTTATCTCCTCGCTACACGACGTCGGCAGTCGGGCGAGACCATAGAAGACTACGCCAATGAACTCCTGCAGCTTGCCAGGGGTTGTGACTGTAAGGATGTCTCCGCCGAGCAGTACATGCAAGACCTCGCCCGAGACGCGTTCGTAGCAGGGGTAGGGTCCTCGTACATCAGACTTAAATTATTAGAAAAGGGGAAACTCAACTTGACCCAGGCAATGGGGATGGCCGTGAGGTTGGAGGCGGCGTCGAAGAGCTTGGCGCTGTACCCCGAGGACCACGTGCAGTCAACGTGGTTGGAGCAAGCTCTGCTCCCTCCTCGCCCCGCGAACCCGCGCTCCCAGATCGATTCGACGACGGCGGCAGCTCCAGGTGGCCAGCGATGCTATTTTTGCGGTGGGGCCAAGCATCCACGGCAACAGTGTCCGGCAAGAACGGCAATCTGCAGCCAGTGCGGTAAAAAAGGCCACTACGGCAAAGTCTGCAGGTCCAAACCTAAAAACGGCAGTGCAGCTTGTAACCCTCCAGAACGGAGACCATCTCTTTCGGCGCTGCAGTACCCACGAGGTCCGACCACGTGCGATCTCAGGACGGCGCCATCGTGGCAGACAGAGGAGGAGGAAGACCACCAGGAGTCGCTGCGCTTGGAGCCCTCGGCCACATGCGATTCATGGGGGCGGCCATCATGGTCCACGACGACTAGGAGCGACCAGCAGGGGTCCTCAGCATCCACATCGGCAGCATGCAGCAGCGACCAGCAGGGGTCCTCAGCATCCACATCGGCAGCATGCAGTGACACCCAGGGGCCAACGGTGGCGTCGATCTCTCTGGATCAGACCAGGCATTACAGACTGGAACATTCCATGATGGAGGTAAAGGTTAGTGGCAGAACTGTAAATTGTCTGTTTGACAGTGGGAGCACCGAAAGTTTCATACACCCTGAAACTGCTAAAAGGTGTGGACTCCGGGTTCTCCCTGCCAAACAGACAATTTCCATGGCATCACAGTCCCGGTCTGTACCGATCCAAGGACAATGTATGGTAACTCTTGAGGTACAGGGCACAGTTTACGAGCAATACAGGCTCCTTGTGCTACCTCACCTTTGCGCGCCAATTCTCCTCGGACTAAACTTTATGGCCCACATGAGGAGTGTGATCCTACAGTACGGTGGGCCACTCCCTTCACTGGCAGTAGGGAACCAGCCGCAGCCTCCAAATTGCCCAAAGCGCCCCGCGTGCAATCTATCCACCCTGAAGATCACGACACCATCCCTTTTTAAAAATCTGGTACCTGGCTGCAAGCCCATCGCTACTAAAAGTAGGCGTTACAGCGCTGAGGACCGGATCTTTATTAGATCTGAGGTTCAGCGGCTCCTCAAGGAAGGGATCATACAGGCCAGTGCTAGTCCGTGGAGAGCGCAGGTCATGGTAGTCAAAAGCGGGAACAAACCTCGGATGGTCATCGACTATAGTCAGACCATTAATAGATACACGCAGCTGGATGCGTATCCTCTCCCGCGCATTTCTGATATGGTCAATCAGATTGCGCAGTACCGAGTGTTTTCTACCATAGACCTTAAGTCCGCCTACCATCAACTCCCCATCCGCCCAGAGGACCGACAATATACGGCTTTTGAGGCGGATGGTCGTCTATACCAATTCCTCAGGGTTCCATTTGGTGTCACCAATGGGGTCTCGGTCTTCCAGCGTGCTATGGACCGAATGGTGGACCAGAATGGGTTGCGGGCTACCTTCCCGTACCTGGATAACGTCACCATCTGCGGCCATGACCAGCAGGACCACGACACGAATCTCCAACACTTTCTACGCACTGCATCTCGCCTGAATCTGACCTATAACAGGGAGAAGTGCGTATTCCGTACGCATAGGTTAGCCATCCTCGGATACGTGGTGGAAAACGGGGTCATTGGCCCTGATCCAGACCGTATGCGCCCACTCACTGAACTTCCCTTGCCCGCTAGCACGAAAGCACTGAGGAGATGCCTCGGGTTCTTTTCGTATTATGCACAGTGGGTCCCCAACTACGCGGACAAAGCTCGTCCGCTCATTAAGTCCACGACCTTCCCACTTACGCCGGAGGCCCAATTGGCCTTCAAGGTTTTGAAAAGCGACATCTCAAAAGCCACGATGCACGCGGTGGATGAATCCATCCCTTTCCAGGTGGAGAGTGATGCATCGGACTTCGCCCTAGCCGCCACACTAAACCAGGCAGGCAGGCCCGTCGCGTTTTTTTCCCGCACCCTTCAAGGCCCAGAGATTCGGCACTCAGCGGTGGAAAAGGAGGCTCAGGCCATTGTGGAGGCAGTCAGACACTGGCGCCATTACCTGGCAGGTAAGCGGTTCACCCTGATCACGGATCAACGATCCGTGGCGTTTATGTTCAGTAACACGCAGAGGGGCAAGATCAAGAACGATAAGATCTTGCGGTGGAGAATTGAGCTCTCCACCTATAATTACGATATTATGTATCGTCCAGGGAAGCTCAATGAGCCCTCGGATGCCCTCTCGCGCGGAACATGCGCCATCATGCAGGAGGACCGCTTGAAGGCTCTCCACAATGATCTGTGTCATCCTGGAGTCACCAGACTCTACCACTTCATAAAAGCCCGCAACCTACCCTACTCGGTGGAGGAGGTCAGGTCAGTTACTAGAAGTTGTCGGATTTGCGCAGAATGCAAACCACACTTTTATCGACCAGACCGGGCACATTTGGTCAAGGCCACTCGCCCTTTTGAGAGGCTGAGTGTAGATTTTAAGGGCCCCCTTCCCTCAACGGATCGGAATGTCTATTTTCTTAACATAATAGACGAATTTTCCCGGTTTCCGTTTGTTTTCCCCTGTGCGGACACGTCGACTGCCACCGTCATCAAGGCATTCAGTGAGCTTTTTACCCTGTTCGGGTACCCCTGCTATATTCATAGCGACAGGGGCTCGTCGTTCATGAGCAACGACTTGAGGCAATTCCTGCTCTCATTCGGGATTGCCTCTAGTAGAACCACGAGCTACAACCCTAGGGGTAACGGACAGGTGGAAAGGGAGACTGCTACAGTCTGGAAGGCTGTCCTACTGGCACTGAAATCCAAGGGCCTTCCAGTCTCCCGGTGGCAGGAGGTCCTTCCAACTGCGCTCCATTCTATCCGCTCCCTCCTGTGTACGGCAACCAATGCTACTCCCCACGAGAGGATGTTCTCATTCCCTCGGAAGTCGTCCTCGGGGACCTCATTGCCAGCCTGGTTGACGTACCCAGGACCCGTCCTTCTGCGGCGCCATGTGAGGGCTCGCAAGTCCGACCCCTTGGTCGAACCGGTCCAACTCCTCCACGCCAACCCTCAGTATGCCTATGTGGCATATCCTGACGGGCGAGAGGACACTGTCTCCATTAGAGACCTGGCGCCCGCAGGGGACGTAGCAACTCCTGTCGCTCCTATTCCCCCAGTCACAGATCCACTACTCCTCATTACTTCCCCAGACGTGGCGCGGTCAGCACCGGGACCAGGGCATAACACTTTTACTCCCATGTACAGCTTGCCTGAGACTCGGAGATCGGCGCCACCATCATCACCACCACCACCACCGCCAAACGTTCCAGGATCCCCTACACCATCGCCTCATCAGGGCCGGCCGGCCCGGGAGTCTTTGAGGGGACAGCCAGATGTTGTTTTGAGAGAGCCACCGCAAGCACCTGCTCCGGTTTCGCAACCGGTGTTGAGAAGATCGCAGCGTCGGTGTGGTCCTCCAGACCGTCTGGACTTGTGAATCCTGTTATTTTTTTGTCATTGTCTGTTTTCATCCACCCCGCCACCTTTGGTTCCTAAAGGAGGGGTGAATGTGGTGAACCATCGTTGGTTCACCACTGGGGTTGTTATTGTATTACTGTTGGGCTAGGGTGTTGTTGTTATGGGGGTTGTACTATGTTGTTGGGATAGGGTGTTTACCTGTCCTAAGTGTTATCATGGCACACTCCAGTGGGGTCCCGCCTCCGGTGGCAGGGTATAAGACCCCCTGCTCTGGCAGGACCCCTTCAGTCTGAACGGGTGAATTTGTGTTAGTAGTTTCATTGTTAATGTATTAAAGCCTTCAGTTCTAAAGCCTTGTTTCCGGGTGCTCATTGAGGTGCATCAGGGTTCGATTCCCAGCTTATCTGTGCAGAGTCTGCACGTTCTCCCCGTGTCTGCGCGGGTTTCCTCCGGGTGCTCCAGTTTCCACCCACAGTCCAAAGATGTGTGGGTTAGGTTGATTGGCCATGTCAAATTGCCCCTCAGTGTCAGAGAGATTAGGAGGGTGAATATATGGGGTTACGGGGATCGGGCCTGGGTGGGTTTGTTGTCGGTGCAGGCTCGATGGGCCAAATGGCCTCCTTCTGCACTGTAGGGATTCTATGATTCTTTCCCCCCATCCCCCGCTTTCCAATTTGCCCTCAACTTGCCCTCCAATACTTGCAGTTGGCCACTTCCACTCAGATCTCACACTATTTCATGTTATTTCACACTGACTGTTCTGCTGCTTAGTTCAGAACAGAAGTTCCTGACATAGCAGAACTTGCTTTGATGATGTTTTTGGTGTGGTTCCGTGCAGGCAAATGACAATCACTGCCATCTCCAGAACACTCTGGCAGAGGCACAGCAAATGTACCGAGCTTGCGTTAACATTCTGTAAGTTAGTTTGCTGCAGTTTAAAAACACAGCGGGGATAGTTTTAACTTCAGGCAACAGAATAAAACAATATTCCATCAACCACTCATCCTGCATCTGCACTGACCAATGATGAAAGTTATTAGAGGTTGGTAAACCGTACACGTCATTGCCAGCAGTTAAAACTATCCAAATAAAAATGAAACTGGGCTGGAATTCTCCCTAAAAAATTCTAAGTGCTGAATTCGCGTGAAAGCTGGAGTAATTCGAGCTGCCTTTTTCTGTGGGAGTTCAGAGAAGAACACCAGGACCCGTCCCCTTCAGGGCCCAATCTCCGTCAGGCCCCACCCCCATCAGCCTCCACCCCTTTGGCACTGCCCGATGCCCGGTGTGCAGTGTTCCCTGGGCATTGGCACTTTGCCCCTTGTGCAGTGCCAGGGGGGCCCAGGTTGGCACTGCCAGGGTGCCAATGCCCAGGGGGCATAGACCCCTGCCGCCCGGCCCCGGGGGAGACCCGATTGCCCCCACTTCACTCCAGAGGAGTTGGGCTGCTAGTTCCCCGAAAGTGGGGAACTACTGTAATCCCTGCTGGAGTGAAACACTCTGGCAGGAGGGGGACGCCAGCGGGCCCGGAGATTTCAGTCCTGGGCTCGCAAATAGCATTTAAATTATATTCAAATAAGCATTGAAATTACTTCCGCGCCTCCCCGCCGATTTCCGGCACGGAGCTGAGGGCATCGGAAATCCAGCGCTGGGAGACGCTATCGTGGCAGGAACGCATGCGCGAACCCCACAAATTGGCCGCCGCAAGAATTTCCTGACCCACTGCGCTAGCTTTTTAGCTCAGCGGGATAGGAGAATCACGGCCCTTAACTTTAGAAATCAGGAAAAGTTGCTTCGGTCAGTGGCATAACTATTTAATAAAGAGATGAATGAGAGGTACACAGAGGAAGACTTATATTTATATAGTGATGGCCTAGTGCTATTATTTCAAGACTATTAATCCAGAAACTCAGCTAATGTTCTGGGGACCTGGGTTCGAATCCCGTCATGGCAGCTGGTGGAATTTGAATTCAATAGAAAATATCTGGAATTACTAATCTACTGATGACCATGAAACCATTGTCGATTGTCGGAAACACCCATCTGGTTCACTAATTAACAACTATTAGCAGGGTAAATACGTGGGGTTGCAGGGGTAGGGCCTGGGTGGGATTGTTGCCGATGCAGGATGATGGGCCGAATGGCCTCCTTCTGCACCATGGGAATCTGCAATTCTGTGATTGGCACTTCTCACCAGTTAGCCACCCAACTGTAACAAGTGAGTCAATCATTCTTGGATAGTCAAAAGACAGATCAACTACCAGCCAACCTGAGTATACATGCCTTAAAGAGACGTTGCCTTTATCTCAATATTACCATCTACTCGGAGCACTTAAAAGGGAAGTGGTATTTATTTCGACGAATCCTCAAAGTAAATGCTCCACTAAAACAAAAATCAGAGTGTGCAAACGTAAAAAAAAATCTATTTCCTGAAAGTATGAAGGTTCAATAGTAACATTCGAAAAAGGGATTAGATAAATGTCGGAAATGGGAACATTTGCTGGACTGTGGGGAAAATCTGGAGAAGTGGGGCTCGTTAGATAACTCTCTCAAAAAGCTGACATGGAAACCATCAACTGAATGAGTGCCTTTTGTACAATTCTGTAAGCAATTGAAACCTCCGTCCTGTGATAGCTGCACGCGACTGCCCAACAGATCTGTCTCCGCTTCCTCCATCAATCATTTGAAAGAATGTGTACAGTGTTCGAAGCAAATTGTCAAAAATATTGTGCAGGAGAATTTGTGAAGCATCGGTATACTCAGATAAAACAATGCAATTTCAAATCTATCGTTTTTATAAATTGAGTCAAATAAGATGTCAAATAGTAGCACGGTTGGACCTGGTGAATTGTAACAAAGTTAAATCTAATTTAAAGCTTGTTGGTCTTCTAGAGGAGCTCAGCTTCCATGCAATCCCCTTGGTTGAATGGCCTGCCAACTCACAGCACATGATTAAGGGCCACAGTCCACAGATGTAAGGGGGGAAAGGTGCAGTGGAGATGTGCGGGGAAAGTCTTTTACACAGAGGATGGTGAAGGCCTGGAATGCACTGCCAAGTGAGATAGTTGAGGCAGATACGTTAGTGACATTTAAGACTTATTTGGATAGACATATGAACAGATGGGGAATAGAGGGATACAGGTGGTTGGTCTAGATAGGACAACGTGATTGGCGTTCTATGTGCAGATTAGGTGGATTGGCCATGCTAAATTGCCCCTTAGTGTCCAAGATATATAGCGGTTAGAGGGATTAGTGGGGTAAACATACATGGAGTTAGGGGGATAGGGGTGGGGTAAGAGTTGGTGCAGAGTCGATGGGCCGTATGACCTTCTTCCGCACTGTAGGGATTCTATGGTGAGGTACAGGAGGACAGTAAGTAGCTGTGGAACCTTAATGGGGAGAGGGAGAGTGTTAAGTACCTTTTTAAATATAAGAACTCCTTGATCTTCTGTAGCCTTTTAAAAACTATTCTTTCATGGCATGAGTGTTGGCAAGGTCAACATTCAGGCCCACCCTTAACTTCTTTTGAGAAGATGGTGTTGAAGGCCTTATCTTGAACTCCTGCACTCCATGTGGTGTAGGTACACCCACAGTGCAGTTGGGAAGGAAGTTCCAGGATTTTGTCCCAGGGACAATGCATGAAAGGCAATACAGCTCCAAGTAAGGAAGGTGTGTTTTCTGAGGAACCTGTAGATGGTGGTGTTCCCATGCATTCTTCTTTGTTCCTTCATGGGGGAGGGGGTAAGGCCAACATTATTTTGCATCCCTAAATGCCCTTGAGAAAGTGGTATCGAAAGCCTATTCTTGAACCGCTGCAATTGATGTGATGTAGGTACACCCACAGTGCTGTTAGGAACAGAGCTCCTGTTGTTCAAGTGTGTTTCATCCACATAGTCTGTTATGATGTTAATGGAAAGGCATGGTGTCTGGTGGGGTAGGTGATTGCTTTAAAGGAGCATTGGACCAGCGGGCTGAGGGCAGTGGTGGGTAGCTTTGTCACAATAATTGGATAGACAGATTCAAGGAAAGTATGTTGTATTTATAAAAGAGGTTAGACACTAAGACCATAAGACATAGGAGCAGAATTAGGCCACTCGGCCCATCGAGTCTGCTCCGCCATTCAATCATGGCTGATATTTTTCTCATCCCCATTCTCCTGCCTTTTCCCCATAGCCCCTGATCCTCTGATTGATCAAGAACCTATCTATCTCTGTCTTAAAAACACTCAATGACCTGGGCTCCACAGCCCTCTGTGGTAATGAGTTCCACAGATTCATCACCCTCTGGCTGAAGGAATTCCTCCTCATCTCAGTTTTAAAGGAGCATCCCTTCACTTTGAGGTTGTGCCCTCGAGTTCTGATCACTCCCACTAGTGGAAACATCCATCCACTGTATCTAGGCCTTTCAGTATTCTGTAAGTTTCAATGCGATTCCCCCTCATCCTTCTAAACTCCATCGAGTATAGATCCAGACTCCTCAACCACTCCTCATATGACAAATCCTTCATCCCTGGGATCATTCTTGTGAACCTCCTCTGGACCCTCTCCAAGGTCAGCACATCCTTCCTCAGGTATGAGGATTGAGTGGTTAATGAAAGATATAGGTGCACAGCAAAGTTTGGATCAAGCACATATTGAGGGAGCTCTGTATGGACGTAACGAACCAGGTTCCGCTGTAGAAGTCGGTGGCAGTGGGTTGGGCTGAAGCAAATCAAAGGCAGTCGAGGGAAAGCATTGTTGAAGACTCACAGAGAAACCATGAGAAATGGACTTCTGGGGAAAATGTACCTAAAGTTTATTTATTAGTGTCACAAGTAGGCTTACATTAACACTGCAATGAAGTTACGGTGAAAATACCCTAATCGCCACGCTCCGGCGCCTGTTCGGGTACACTGAGGGAGAATTTAGCATGGTCAATGCACCTAATCAGCATGTCTTTTGGACTGTGGGAGGAAACCGGAGCACCCAAAGGAAACCAACGCAGACACGGGGAGAACGCGCAGACTCCACACAGACAATCACCCAAGCCGGGAATCGAACCCGGGTCCCTGGCGCTGTGAGGCAGCAGTGCTAACCACTGGGGCACCGTGCCGTTCCCAGAAACATTTCCAGAGAAAAACTGAAAAGGTAAGTGCATTTATAAAGTTAAATCTAAACATAAGTCTTAACATTTAAACAATTTTACATGCAACCGGAGCAAGTCTATTTTGCGGAGACTCAGAACTAGGAAAAGCAAATGTAGTGCTCCATGGTGCCATCTAGTGACTGCAGCCTGAAATGTCACACAGACCCAAGACAATTTTAAAGATATTCTGCCCCGTACTGTTACGTTAATTGTACGCACCACCTCGAATAAAGCAGGCTCTTACACTCTGAGGTTTTGAAGAATGATTTCACTGAAATGCCAAAAAAAATAAATTATTTTGATGGCTTTAGAGGCCAGTGGTTGAAAATGCTCAGCAATTCTCCCATTCCACTCTCAGGGCCCAATTTTACCATTGCGTCATGCCTGTTTTCAGGCGCAAAAACATGGTAAAGTCAGGTGTGAGGCCATTAACGCGATCCGCGCCCATGTCCGCGCAGATGGCCACTTTACCGAAACCCAGGAATGGCCGCGATCCGCTTCGCGCCCGAAATGGGCGCAACGGCGATTTAAATGGATTTGCATTTATTTCAATTGAATTAATGAACTGCCCGCCCAACTTTATCAGCATTGCCCCCTTTACCACCGTGATCGCTGATCCGGAATCGCGCCGAAGTGAACATGCTGAATAAAAGTCAGAATCGGGAGCTCCAGCTGCTGAAGAGGTGAGTTCAGAGCTTCCAACGGCTCTCTGACTCAGATCAGTGGTGCGGGGGGAGGGGGGAGGCGGGTCAGATCATTCTCTGGTTGTGGGGGGGGCGGGGGGGGGAGGGGAGTGAAGCCAGATCATTGTCTGCTGGTGGGAGTGGGGGGGGCGGGGGGTGCTGATCGTTGTCTGGTTGCGGGGGAGAGGAGGAGGAGGCGGGTCAGATGTGTCTCTGGTGGGGAAGTGGGGGACGGGGAAGGCCGATCGTTGTCTGGTGGTGGGAGAGAAAGAGGTGGTTCCTCGGGGGGGGGTGGAGTGAGGCCAGATCGCTCTCTGGGGTGGTGCGGGGGGGGGGGGGGGGTTGGGGGGGGTGGAAAGTGAGGCCAGACCACTCTCTGGGGTAGAATCATAGAATCATAGAAACCCTACAGTGCAGAAGGAGGCCATTCGGCCCATCGAGTCTGCACCGACCACAATCCCACCCAGGCCCTATCCCCACATATTTTACCCGCTAATCCCTCTAACCTACACATCCCAGGACTCTAAGGGGCAATTTTTTAACCTGGCCAATCAACCTAACCCGCACATCTTTGGACTGTGGGAGGAAACCGGAGCACCCGGAGGAAACCCACGCAGACACGAGGAGAATGTGCAAACTCCACACAGACAGTGACCCGAGCCGGGAATCGAACCCGGGACCCTGGAGCTGTGAAGCAGCAGTGCTAACCACTGTGCTACTGTGCCGCGTGGTGGGGGAGTGAGGCCAGATCGTTCTCTGGGGGAGGGGGCAAGAGGAAGGCAGGTAAGATGTGTCGCTGGTGGGGTGGGGGGGGGGGTGGGGGGGGGGCGGGGGTGGGGGCAAATGAATATCTGGTTGGAGGGCGCAGGAAGGTCCGCTTCCACTCTGTGGGGGATCGGTGGGGGGGAAGGGGGCCAGGGGGTCGCGATCGGTCTGGGGAGCAGGGGGAGTGGGTGGATAAGGGGGACAGTGATGTCTTTGGAGGCCATCGCTCCCGCTTTTCACTCCCGGGCCGCTTTCTCCGCCTTCTGCGGCCGGGGAGTGATTTGACACGGACGCGCTTTTTCAAATTTTTTTCTAACTGCGCATGCGCAGTTCAGAGCTCCGATTGTTTCGGGCTCGATAAGCCCCGCCCACAGCGCGATTCAGACCCGTGATTTTTTTCTCAGGTTGAGTGCGTATGGGGGCGCTCTGAGAGCAGGTTTCCAAGTCGGATCTGAATTACGCCGAGATTCAGCACTTAGAATGAAAATGGTCAAATCAGGCCCTCAGCGTTCCTGCCAGCAGGAAGATGGAAATGTTTCCCGCTGGTATTGGCACCACCTTTCAGGCGGGATCCTCACACCTTCACTATTGAAATTTATGCACCCGAGGAATCACAATTTATTTATTAAGTAGGCTTACATTAACACTGCAATGAAGTTACTGTGAAAATCCTCCAGTCGCCACACTCCAGCGCCTGTTCAGGTACACTGAGGGAGAATTTAGCATGGTCAATGCACCTAACCAGCATGGCTTTCGGACTGTGGGAGAAAACCGGAGCACCCGGAGGAAACACACACAGACACGGAAAGAACGTGCAAATTTTAAACAGACAGTGCTCTAAGCTGGGAATCGAACCCGGGTCCCTGGCGCTGTGAGGCAGCAGTGCTAACCACTGGGCCATCGAGCCAGTTTATAAAGGGTGCCCCGATCTTCACGCTGACAGGCAGAGCCCCACCCCTCACCCTGCTTCCCCACACCATGCAGGCATGAGGGAGACCAGACTCCCCCTCCCCCCAGCCAGAGGCCTTAAACCACCCCCCCGCCCCCCTCCCCCCCCCCCCACACACACACATTCCTCACAAGAAAGACACTCCGAAATGTAGTCCTCTCAGCCCCCCCCCCCCCCCCCCTCCACCGTCAGGATCCCCTGTTTCAACTATGCAGGGTTCCCTTGCACCCTGTTACCCTGACATGGTGCCTTGCACTCCGAGGGGGGATAGCGAGCTAAGTGCTTTCATAAAATATCACAATGTTTATAAACATTCAGCCTTTGATTGACAGGTTGGATATTTTAGTTTTAACTTCCTCTTTTCTAACCGCGATGTTTGCAAAGCACTCGAAATTCTTTTGACTGTGAAGGGAAAGAGAAACTTACTTTGCTAGTGGGTAAGTAATGCATAATTGTCATTCAAACCACTTAAAAGGGTGCAGATACCAGATGCTAACCTTCCAATGTTTAAAGACTACTCCCCAGTGAAACTGACCATCAAAGTGCTTCAGAAGGGTTTCACAGCAGCTGTGAGCTATGAGAGAAAGCAAGGGGATCCCCTGGGTAATCCTGACAGGTCACTTCTATAAGAGTACTTTATAGAAGGCTTTTGCCCCTGGGCCAATCCCTATTGTGGAATGGAGTGCTGCGGTGTCAGAGAGGCATGGATATCAAAGTGACCAGGACACTTCAAAGGTTTTAGAAGACAGAGACAATGATGAATCTCTTACCCCAGAATAGTGTCAGAATTCACCATCCTGAAACTGAACAGCACATTTCCCAGGGCAACAAGGACAAGTGCAGTCACTAGACTCCCATTCCGGAGGTGAGTCCCAAGGTCGAGCCCTTCCCCCCAGCCAGAACCCACTCAAACTCCAGGTCCTTTAGTGGATCCTCCCCCTGCAGCCTGGCAGAGGCAGAGCAGCACATGGGCAAACACTTATCACCTTGCCCCCTCTCCCACCCCTTGGAATAGAAAGCACCAGGTCTACGTTTGTCAGGACCTGCACAAAAGCTTGCCTCGTGGAATGTTATGAACCTCACTGATGTTCAATACAAGGTAATCCCAAATCCCAGAAAGGAACCTTGGAACGCTGGATCTGAACTATTTATTTTGCAATTCAGTATGAGGTGAGGAAAGAGATGAAAAGCAGCGAGGAAAGATCTAGTCATGTTGTAATCTTTCAAACAAAATGCATTTATTAAACAATAAAACACACAAGAAAGGTAACAATACAGATCAAAAGTTGCCGTTTATGACAATAATGGCCACCCACAGTATACTTGAATCAAACCTGTTTTAAATGTATCTACTTTCCTAAACTCAAAGACAACAACTTCCCAAAACAACATCCCATAGGTTTTAACACCATGAGCCAGATCCAGCAATACGTACCTCACCCAAACTTTCCCTTGGCCAGATCTTAACACCCGCACCACCATCACTCATTCTCGCTGTGACCCTAATCAATCTGAGGCCTTGTGTAGATGTGACACCAATAGCAGATATCACCTCCCTTTTGGCACTGCTGAACACAAAAGAACTGCCTGCCCCTTGGTGGGTTGCCAGCTCTCAATGGATGGGACACCCACCTCCGGGGCCTTGATCCTGAGGGCAGGAATGTCCTGGGCCTTCAAGTGCCCAAGCTGCACAAGATGTGCGGGCCTGTCCGAGAGGCGGTGACACGGGTGTCTCTCCAGCCATGTTCTTTACAAAGCTCTGCCTGTTAACTCTGTCTCAATCTCTTCACGGATGCTGACTGACCTGCAGGGTATTTTCAGCATTTTCTGTTTTTATTGGGCGGCACGGTAGCACAGTGGTTAGCACTGTTGCTTCACAGCTCCAGGGACCTGGGTTCGATTCCCGGCTTCGGTCACTGTCTGTGTGGAGTTTGCACATTCTCCTCGTGTCTGCGTGGGTTTCCTCTGGGTGCTCCAGTTTCCTCCCACAGTCCAAAGATGTGCGGGTTAGGTTGATTGGCCATGCTAAAATTGCCCCTTAGAGTCATGAGATGTGTAGATTAGAAGGATTAGTGGGTAAAATATGTAGGGATATGGGGATAGGGCCTGGGTGGGATTGTGGTCGGTGCAGACTCGATGGGCCGAAGGGCCTCTTTCTGCACTGTAGGGTATCTATCTATCTATCTATCTATCTATCTATCTATCTATCTATCTATCTATCTATCTATCTATCTATCTATCTATCTATCTATCTATCTATCTATCTATCTATCTATCTATCTATCTGTCTATCTATTTCACATTTCCAGAATCCATATTGTATTGTTTTGTATTAAGAACAAAGAACAAAGAGAATTACAGCACAGGAACAGGCCCTTTGGCCCTCGAAGCCTGCACTGACCATGTTGCCCGTCTGAACTAAAACCCCCTACCCTTCCAGGGACCATATCCCTCTATTCTCATCCTATTCATGTATTTGTCAAGATGCCCCTTAGTAATCACTATCATATCTGCTTCCACTATTTTCCCCTGGCAGCGAGTTTGAGGCACCCTCTGTATAAAAAAACTTGCCTCGTACATCTCCTTTAAACCTTGCCCCTCGAACCTTAAACCTGTGCCCCCTAGTAATTGACTCTTCCACCCTGGGAAAAAGCTTCTGACTATCCACTCTGTCCATGTCTCTCACAATCTTGTAGACTTTTATCACGTTGCCCCTCAACCTCTGTCATTCCAGTGAGAATTCAGTATTAAGACCATAAGACATAGGAGCGGAAGTAAGGCCATTCGGCCCATCGAGTCCACTCCACCATTCAATCATGGTTGATTTCAACTCCATTTACCCGCTCTCTCCCCATAGCCCTTAATTCCTCGAGAAATCAAGAATTTATCAATTTCTGTCTTGAAGGCGCTCAACGTCTCGGCCTCCACAGCCCTCTGTGGCAATGAATTCCACAGACCCACCACTCTCTGGCTGAAGAAATTTCTCCTCATCTCTGTTCTAAAGTGACTCCCTTTTATTCTAAGGCTGTGCCCCCGCGTCCTAGTCTCCCCTGTTAATGGAAACAACTTCCCTACGTCCATCCTATCTAAGCCGTTCATTATCTTGTAAGTTTCTATCAGATCTCCCCTCAACCTCCTAAACTCCAATGAATATAATCCCACGATCCTCAGACGTTCATCGTATGTCAGGCCTACCATTCCTGGGATCATCCGTGTGAATCTCCGCTGGACCCGCTCCAGTGCCAGTATGTCCTTCCTGAGGTGTGGGGCCCAAAATTGCTCACAGTACTCCAAATGGGGCCTAACCAGTGCTTTATAAAGCCTCAGAAGTACATCCCTGCTTTTGTATTCCAAGCCTCTTGAGATAAATGACAACATTACATTTGCTTTCTTAATTACGGACTCAACCTGCAAGTTTACCTTTAGAGAATCCTGGACTAGGACTCCCAAGTCCCTTTGCACTTTAGCATTATGAATTTTGTCACCGTTTAGAAAATAGTCCATGCCTCTATTCTTTTTTCCAAAGTGTACGACCTCGCACTTGCCCACGTTGAATTTCATCAGCCACTTCTTGGACCACTCTCCTAAACTGTCTAAATCTTTCTGCAGCCTCCCCACCTCCTCAATACTACCTGCCCCTCCACCTATCTTTGTATCATCGGCAAACTTGGCCAGAATGCTCCCAGTCCCGTCATCTAGATCGTTAATATATAAAGAGAACAGCTGTGGCCCCAACACTGAACCCTGCGGGACACCACTTGTCACCGGTTGCCATTCTGAGAAAGAACCTTTTATCCCAACTCTCTGCCTTCTGTCTGACAGCCAATCGTCAATCCATATTATATCCTGTTTCACCAGGCTTGAGAGATCTGGAAGTCCAGGGATAAGGGATCAGTAATTTCGGGCTGAGAGGAGGAGTTATTTCCTCGCACAGGGAGTTTTGAATCTTTGGAGTTCTCCATTCCAGGACCTGTTAACATTCAATCACTCAACATGCAGATTTTTGAACACTAAGGAAAAGAAGAAAAATATGGGAAGTGCCAAGTTAGGGAAGGACGACGATTACATTATTTTGATTTATTATTGCCACATGTATTAAAATTAAAAGGTTTTATTTAAAGTTTATTTATTAGTCATAAGTAAGGCTGACATTAACACTGCGATAAAGTTATTGTGAAATTCCCCTAGTCACCACAGACCAGCGCCTGTTCAGGTCAATGCACCTAAACAGCCCGTCTTTCAGAATCTGGGAGGAAACCGGAGCACCCAGAGGAAAAACACGCGGACACGAGGAGAACATGTAGTGTATACATGAGCATACATATCTTGCATGCTATACAGACAAGGCATACTGTTCATAGAGAAGGAAATGAGAGAGTGCAGAATGTAGTGTTACAGTCATAGCTAGGATGTAGAGAAAGATCAACTTAATGCAAGGTAAGTCCATTCAAAAGTCTGACGGCAGCAGGGAAGAAGCTGTTCTTGAGTCGGTTGGTACGTGACCTCAGACTTTTGTATCATTTTCCCGAGGGAGGAAGATGGAAGAGAGAACGTCCGGGGTGTGTGGGGTCCTTAATTGTGCTGGCTGCTTTTCCGAGACAGCGGGAAGTGTAGGCAGAGTCAATGGATGGGAGGCTGGTTTTATGTGATCGTGGATTGGGCTACATTCACAACCTTTTGTAGTTTCTTGCGGTCTTGGGCAGAGCAGGAGCCATACCAAGCTGTGAGACAACCAGAAAGAATGCTTTCTATGGTGCATCTATAAAAGTTGGTGAGAGGTATGGTAAACCACTGTTAGCTTATTACCTGTATTTGTGACATGCCTGGACACATCCCTGCCGGCCCTACCCGAAACTCCTCCCCCCCCGGTCCAGGTATAAAGGTGACTGCTCCCCGCCCCCCTGCCTCAGTCTGGACCAGTTCATCGGCATGGGTGTGCTCCAAGTCTTTTGCTGATAAAAGCCTATTTGTTCTTGCATACAAACTAGTCTTTGCTCGATTGATGGTGCATCAAGAGGCGTAGCAGACATGCCAAATTTCCTTAGTCTTCTGAGAAAGTAGAGGCATTGGTGGGCTTTCCTTGCTTATAGTTAGTGAATTGTGGAGCAGGTTCGAGAAGGTTGTATGGTCTACTCCTGTGGCACACTTTTTATGTTCTCATCACAGGAACTTCATTGTCGAAGTGAAACACAGGAGTTGTCACAATTAACATTGGAAAGTATACTGGAAATGTTTACAGCTGATCGGAAATGCCAATTTCAATGTATAGGTGAATAAAGCTGTCTTCTTCGGCTCTGTATCTGGAACACTCAGCTTACAGGAAAGTGAATATCAGGGGAAAGTGTTCACAGACCAAGCAAATGAAAGATAGATCACAAAGGAGAGTAATACTACATCATGAGAATGATGATGTGTGTGATGTCAGTGTTGTCCCCCTCTGCCCCAAAAACACTTAGTTCCATGGGGTTGGCACAGTGACACAGTGGTTGGCACGGCTGCCTCACAGCGCCAGAGACCCGGGTTCAATTCCAGTCTCGGTGACTGTGTGGAGTTTGCACTTTTTTTTATTTATTCATTCGTGGCACATGGGCATCACTGGCTGGCCAGCATTTATTGCCCATCCCTAGTTGCCCTTGGAGGGCAGTTGAGAGTTAACAACATTGCTGTGACTCTGGAATCGCATGTAGGCCAGACCAGGTAAGGATGGCAAATTTCCTTCCCTCAAGGACATGAGTGAATCAGCTGGGTTTTTCTGACAATCGACAATGGTTTCATGGTCATCACTAGATTCTTAATTACAGATATTTTTATTGAGTTCAAATTCCACCATCTGCCATGGCGGGATTTGAACCCGGGTCCCCAGAACATTAGCTGAGTTTCTGTATCAATAGTCTAGCGATAACTCGTCAACGTTGAGAGCGTTCAAGTGGTTATTGGATAAACATATGGATGATATTGGAATAGTGTAGATTAGAGGGGCTTTAGATTGGTTCCACTGGTCGGCGCAACATCGAGGGCTGAAGGGCCTGTACTGCGCTGTAATGTTCCATGTTCTATGTTCTATAATGCCACAAGGCCATCGCCTCCCCATTCTCCCCATGTCTGGATGGGTTTCCTCCAGGTGCTCCGGTTTCCTCCACAGCCCAAAGATGTGCAGGTTAGGTGGAATGGCCATGCTAAATTGCCCATTAGTGTAGCAGGATGTGTAGGTTAGGGGGATTAGCAATGGTAAATGTGCGCTGCTACGGGGATAGGGCCAGGGAAAGGGCCTCCTCCTGCACCGTAGGGTTTCTATAGTCCTGACTTTCAGCTTGCCTTGGGAATCTGAAGAATGCAATATCGGGATATTGGGTGGAATTTTCCAGTCCCAAGCGTGGTGGGTCCAATGGTGGGTGGGGGGACAAAATGGAGGGGGTTGGCATGAAGTGAGAGTGGGAAAGTGCACTCCTATCCGACATGGTTAGTCATCATTCCAGTAAGAGGCCGGCGTGAAGCAATTTTGCATCCCGCTAATGGGATGTTGGGGAAGGCCTAAACAGAATTCTCCCTCCCATGTCCACCATCCGCACCGCCAGCGGGTTATCACATCGATCCGGAACACATCCATATCAACGTGACATGGACATGTCAGTACTCATCGAGAACACCATTCCAGATCTTGACAACTTGCTGCTTAAAGGTTTCACTGCCTCCTGCTCTGTTGCCAATGACCCTAAATTTGTGTCCTCTAATAGAATAGAATGGAATCCCTACAGTGCGGAAGGAGGCCGTTCGGCCCATCAAGCCTGCACCGAAAGCAATCCTACCCAGGCGCTATCCCCGTAACCCCACATATTTACCCTGCTAATCCCCCTAACACTAAGGAGCAATTTAACAATCGACATAACCCGCACATTTTTAGACTGTGGGAGGAAACCAGAGCACCCGGAGGAAACCCACACAGACACGGGGAGAATGTACAAACTCCACACAGACAGTTACTCAAGCCGGGAATTGAGCCCAGGTCCCTGGTGCTGTGAGGCAGCATTGCTAATCACTGTGCCACTTTGCTGCCCCAAATGTCCCTTTAGGGAAGGAACTCTGCTCTCCTTACTCTCCTTACTTGATCTACATATGACTCCAGATCCACAGCAATGTGGTTGACTTTTAACTGCTCCTTGAAATGGCCTAACATGCCACCCAATTGAAGGACAATTAGGGATGGGTAATAAATGCTGGCCCAGCCAGTGATGCCCACATCTCATGAATAAATAAAAGAAAAAATCTCACTACTGACCCATCTGCCATTGGAAATCACTTAATCTCTCAAAACTCTTCATCGTTCTAATGACATCTCCTCTTAACCTTTTCTGCCCTAATGTGAACAGTCCCACCTTCTCCAGTCTCTAACATAATTGAAGTCCCTCATCCATGGTATCATTCTAGTAAATCTCCTCTACAATCTCTCCAAGGCTGTGACATCTTTCCTCAAGTGTAATGCACCACAATATTGTAACTGAGACCTAAGCTTTGCTTTATGAAGGATTAACTTTCCATTACCTGCCCTTGCTTTTGTACTCTCTTACTCTAACTATAGAACCAAGGAATCCATGAGCCCTTTTGAAAGCCTGCTCAAATTGCCCTGTAACCTTCAGACAGAAGGTGTTTTTTTTTATTCATTCGTGGGACATGAGCGTTGCTGGCTGGCCAGCATTTATTGTCCATCCCTAGTTGCCTGAGGACAGTTGAGAGTCAATCACATTTCTGTGGCTCTGGAGTCGCATGTAAGGATGGCAAATTCCCTTCCCTAAAGGACCAGATGGGATTTTACGGCAATTGACAATGGTTTCATGGTCATCAGTAGATTTTTAACTTCAGGTATTCTTTGTTCAATTCAAATTCCACCATCTGCCATGGTGGGATTCGAACCTGGGTCCCCCAGAACATTAGCAGAGTCTCTGCATGAATAGTCCAGCGATAATACCACTAGGCCATCGCCTCTCCAGGTAAATATCTTTTGTCTCTGTTTCTGCAACCCCTTTAACATCACACTATTTTGGTTATGCTACCTCTGCTCATTCCTCGGACTAAACCTAATCACTTCATACTTCTCTGTCTCAAATTATATCTGCCACATGTCTGCTCATTCCACTCATCTGTCCATGTCCTTAAAAGGCTGTTACCTTCTGCTCTCCATTTTCATCATCACCATTTTCATTATTTCATAGAGGGACAGTCTTTAACATAAAGGTAGCTGGGAATGAATAGTTGAGCAGGTCAGGTAAAAAGTGGTGGTTCCATTTCTCATAGCCATTTCCATAGCTCATGAGCTAAAACATGTGACAAAAGATGACTTTCCTCCCTGTCATACACCTTCTTCCCCCTCTAAAATGTGTGGCATGGTGGCACAGTGGCTAGCACCGCTGTCTCACAGCAACAGGGACATGGGTCCAATTCCAGCCTTGGGTCACTGTCAGTGTGGAGTTTGCATGTTCTCCTCATGTCTGTGTGGGTTTCCTCTGGGCGCTCTGGTTTCCCCCCACAGTCCAAAGATGGGAGATTGGGTTGATTGGCAATGCTAAATTGCCCCTTAATGTCAGGGGCACTAGCAATGTCAATACATGAGGTTACAGGGATAGGGCCTGGGTGGATTGTAATCAGTGCAGTCTTGATGGGCTGAGTGGCTTCCTCCTGCACTGTAGAGATTCTAGAAAAAAAACAATGTTCGCTTTTAAGAGCAGACCAATTAGGACTCAATTGTTAACTGAAATTAGAATAATTTTTCACAGTTGTGGTAACAGAATAAAATTACTAATTCCTAGGGGCATTGAAGGTGGCCATTACAGCACCTGCACCTCAAGTCTATGCCTGTTCTTTGAAAATGTAATCTAGCTAACCAAAGAAATAGAACAGAAATAATGTGCAAGTTTGTCGGGAAAAAGCAGAGGAATAGCATCAAGTCACAATGCTCCTTTGGAGAACTGGTTCAGGCACGATGGGCCAAATGGCCTCCTTCTATGCTGCAGCAATTCTGTGATGCTCCTGAATAGTCCTGTCACTTTCCAGAATTTTTCCCCATATCCTTGCAATGTTTGTTTCTTCAAGGATTTATCCAATTCCCTTCGCAATTTAATCTATATCCATCACTCTGTCATTCCAAGTCCCAATAATGCGTTGTGTGAAAACATGTTTCCTCGTGTCTGTAATGACTTCAATCAGGCCTTTGATTCTGGCCTATTGGAATATGAACTCTCTGATTAAGGAGTCAACAAAAGATGTCCCTGATTAAGGAGTCAATTGATTGGCCAAATAAGGAGTATTTTCCTTGTATTTAGCCGGGAGTGTCAGTTCCTCTGGCACTCTCGAAGGTAGACTGTTGACTGATAGCACTCTGTGTACTGTTGTTGGAATTGTAAATAAAGGGATTTTGGTGAAGGGACTTCTGCCTCCGAAGACTTATTACAATGTCACCTTTGGTTCCTTTGCCAATCATATTAGTTCTGTGCACTCTTCAGCCATTGCGACCTAAACCCTTTATTGTTTCAAACAGCTCCAGCAAATTTCCTAAAAGCCTTCTCTTCTCTAAAAGAGCAACCCCAGCTTCCCCAGTCCATCCACGTAACTGCAATCCTTCATCCCTGGAGCCATTCCAGTAAATCACTTCTGTACCTTCAGCCATCTTCCTGAGCTGAACTGCCTAGAACCAAGCACAATACTAATTGAGTTAACACCTCAGCTTTCTCTCTGAAGGTAGATTGAATTTTTCACAACACTGTCAGCATTGAATAATTAAAGAGTTTTCATACTCACATATTGCAGAAGTAAAGTTAACAGCACAAAGAAAGAACTCATTTTTATATACCAACTTCCCCTGTGTTCCCCTGTGTAGGGGCGGCACGGTAGCACAGTGGTTAGCACTGCTGCTTCACAGCTCCAGGGACCTGGGTTCAATTCCCGGCTTGGGTCACTGTCTGTGTGGAGTTTGCACATTCTCCTCGTGTCTGTGTGGGTTTCCTCCGGGTGTTCCGGTTTCCTCCCACAGTCCAAAGATGTGCGGGTTAGGTCGATTGGCCATGCTAAAAATTGCCCTCAGTGTCCTGAAATGTGTAGGTTAGAGGGATTAGTGGGTAAATATGTAGGGATATGGGGGTAGGGCTTGGGTGGGATTGTGGTCAGTGCAGACTCGATGGGCCGAATGGCCTCTTTCTGCACTGTAGGGTTTCTATGATTTCTATGACTCTGTCTCCCACTGGAGTACTTTTGTAGTATAGTTTGCTGCTGTAATGCAGGGAAACACAGAAGCCAATTTGCACTCAGCAAGTTCTGGCAAACAGCAATAAGATGATAACCTGGCATGGTGGCACAGTGGCACAGTGGTTAGCACTGCTGCCTCACAGTGCCAGAGACCTGGGTTCGATTCCCCGGCTTGGATCACTGACTGTGTGGAGTTTGCACGTTCTCCCTGCGTCTGCCTGGGTTTCCTCTGGGTGCTCCAGTTTCCTCCCACAGTGAGAAAGACATGCTGGTTATGTGCATTGGCCATGCTAAATTCTCCCTCAGTGTACCCGAACTGGTGCCGGAGTGTGGTGACCAGGGGCTTTTCACAGTAACTTTGTTGCGGTGTGAATGTAAGGTTACTTGTGACTAATAAATTAGCTTTAACTTTTAATCATTTTTATCAATGTTAGTTGAGAGATAAATATTGGTCACGGCAGTAGTGAGAAATGCCCTGGACTTCTGGAAGTAGTACCATGGGCAGGAGTAAACTGGAACATGCCACCATAAGTTTTAGGGCAAATCCTCCATGATTAAAGAACCCAGGGATAAGGAGAATGGACAATTTGTTAAAATGGCCGGCTGGCTGTCAAAACTCCCAAGAGCAAACCTGTCGGTGGATCTTTACAGCCACATGAATATGCAAGAGGCTGGGAATAACGAGAAGGTCGAGACAGGGATGATCTAATCAACAGGAAACAAAGGAGAAACCATGGCCAGCAGACGAGGGGTAAATAGCCCAGCAGCGAGACAATGAGAACAGAGATCAGCCCATTCACAGGAAACATTAAGACCCATCTCGCTGATGGGATACCAATCAGGCCAATTCAGAAAACATTTAAAAAGACATTAAAATATCGATTAAGGGCAGCCCCGACAGTTCCGGCCCTTTGTTCCAGTCGATCGAAACTACCAGTGATCAAAAATTGCTTTGAGAGAATCACCGGGGAGGTTTAAAAAGGACAAGCGAGCAACGGCTCGCGCGCTCGCGCTCTCTCTCTCTTGCTCTCTCTCGATGTGTGCCCGCACCCTCTCTTAGCTTTTCGGCTCTTCCTCCTGGCACTTGGCTCTTCAGCTCTCACACCACGTGTACCCGCTCCTGCCCGCCAGCCGGACCCGCATCAAGACAAGTAAAGCCGCTCTCAAAGTTGTAAGTACCTCCGCCGGCTGAAGTTCCCGATATAAGGGAGAGGACAAGGGTTGAAAGGGGGTGGTGTTTAGTGAAGTTAAGTGTGATAAGACTGTGTAAAAGTAAGAATTTACGTTGTGCCGATAGTGTTTCCTCCCATAGAAAATAGTTTAAAGTATAAGCTTTGTTATTGTATGGTGTGGTGTTGGGAAGGTTGATTTGCTGTTTGAATAAATTATTGTAACTTTGAAACCCGTTTGGAGCTCGTCTTGCTTTTCTGTTCTCTCATCCGTGTACTCTGGCGGGGTCACAATTTCAAGAGCTCTCACCGTAATTCCGGAGTCCAGAACCAAGGGTGATCGGAGCGCCTCGAAAACGCTCACTCGGGAGAAACGACTGGTCAGGGATAAACAGTGCAGTTTCCCTCTTTCTCTCTCTCGTGGAAACTACCTGAGTGAGGTGGTTACAGGGTGGCCGTTTGCTCCACCAACGAGAGAGAGAATCACCCAGGCGTTGGTGGTGGGCAGGATACCTGGTGTGGAATAAGGTCCAGGTCACTGGTTAGGTATAAACAGTGAGCCTGGCCCAGCACTCTTTCCAGCGGAAACTGCGCCAGTGCGGCGTTCCTCGGCTTTGAAGTTTCAGAGCCCGCTGGAAAGAGACCCCACAGGTACTGCTGTTCACCGATACCAGCCTGTGCGTGGAGTAAAGGAAACAGACCCGCTACACCATCCAAAAGGTACAATAAGAAGTCTCACAACACCAGGTGAAAGTCCAGCGGGTTTATTTGGAATCACGAGCTTTCGGAGCGCTGCTCCTTCATCAGGTGAGTGGAGAGGCAGGTTTCACAAACGTGGCATATATAGACATAATTGCAAGATAATGGTTGGAATGCGAGTCTTTTCAGGTAATCAAGTCTTTGCAGGCGCAGACAGTGCGAGTGGAGAGAGGGGTAATCACAGGTTAAAGTTGTCCGAAAAGTGGCATCTCTAACAGTGCAACATTCCTTCCAACTGTACTGCAACAGGCTGTCAGCCTAGATCTCAAGTGGGAATTGCGTCCACAATATTCTGACCTAAAGGCTATTGTGTGCCTACTCAGCCCTGGCTGACACCTACACAGGAACATAGCAGCAGGAGTAGGCCATTTATCCCCATGTCCTGCTGTCATTCAAGGAGGTCCGAGCTGATGTGCGATCCAACTCCATACACCCACATGTGCCCATATCCCACCTTGGTCGGAATTTTCCACGCCAGCGGGATTTTCCCATCCTGCTGCAGTGAACGGAAATTTGGCTTGCGCTGCATGGCGTGAGTGGGTGTTAAGATCGCGCCCAATATCTGTGGCTAACAAATTTCAGATTTAAAATCTAACAATTGATCTAGCATCAATTGCCTTTTGTGGAAGAGAGTTCCAAACTTTTATCACACTCTATGAGTCGAAGTGTTTCCTAATTTTACTCTAGCAAAGTCTAGTTCTGTTTTTAGGCCAAGTCCCCTCGTCATGGACTCATGAATCACTGGAAGTAGTTTCCTGTTATCCACGCTATCTGTTCCCCTTAATATCAGAGAATTATAGAATCCCTGCAGTGCAGAAGGAGGTCATTCGGCCCATCAAGTCAGCACTGACCACAATCCCACCCAGGCCCTATTCCGTAACTCCACAGATTTACCTGGCTGAGCACCTGACACTTGGGTCAATTTAGCATGGCTAATCAACCTAACCCGCACATCTTTGGACTGTGGGAGGAAACCGGAGCACCTGGAGGAAACCTATGCAGACACAGGGAGAACGTGCAAACTCCACACAGTCACCCGAGGCTGGAATTGAACCTGGTTCCCTGGCACTGTGAGGCAACAGTGCGAACCACTGTGCCACTGTGCCATCCAATATCTTGAAAGTTTTGATCAAATCACCCCTTAATCTCCTAAATTTCAGGAAATCAAACCCTACTGTTTATAAATCATCCTCCTAATCTAATACAATATTATGTTGTATCAATTTCCAATGGGCATGGGACTGAAATTATATCCATTACCTTAAGAACATCGGACATAGAACAGTACAGCACAGAACAGGCCCTTCGGCCCATCATGTTGTGCCGAGCTTTATCTGAAACCAAGATCAAGCTATCCCACTCCCTATCATCCTGGTGTGCTCCATGTGCCTATCCAATAACTGCTTAAATGTTCCTAAAGTGTCTGACTCCACTATCACTGCAGGCAGTCCATTCCACACCCCAACCACTCTCTGAGTAAAGAACCTACCTCGGACATCCTTCCTATATCTCCCACCAGGAACCCTATAGTTATGCCCCCTTGTAATAGCTCCATCCACCCAAGGAAATAGTCTTTGAACGTTCACTCTATCTATCCCCTTCATCACTTTATAAACCTCTATTAAGTCTCCCCTCAACCTCCTCCGCTCCAGAGAGAACAGCCCTAGCTCCCTCAACCTTTCCTCATAAGACCTACCCTCCAAACCAGGCAGCATCCTGGTAAATCTCCTCTGCACTCTTTCCAGCACTTCCACATCCTTCTTATAATGAGGTGACCAGAACTGCACACAATATTCCAAATGTGGTCTCACCAAGGTCCTGTACAGTTGCAGCATAACCCCACGGCTCCTAAACTCCAACCCCCTGTTAATAAAAGCTAACACACTATAGGCCTTCTTCACAGCTCTATCCACTTGAGTGGCAACCTTCAGAGATCTGTGGATATGGACCCCAAGATCTCTCTGTTCCTCCACAGTCTTCAGAACCCTACCTTTGACCCTGTAATCCACATTTAAATTAGTCCTACCAAAATGAATCACCTCACATTTATCAGGGTTTCCTCCTTTCACATCTGCTCACAATGTTTCAAGAGTTGTACAAATCTTTCAGCGAATCCATTGGTTGATGAATGATAAGGTACAGATTTAATGTGATGAATACCACTTACTTTGAGATAACGTTCAAACTCTTGTGAAATAAACTGCGAACCATTATCACGAATATTCTGTTCTGGTTTACCAAATCTTTTGAAAATGTCATCAAGTTTTTCAAGGGTTTTTTCAGTTCCAGTAGATCTCATGACAACAACTTCTGGCCACTTTGAGGGTGCATCAATTATGATAAAGAATGTGTAACCCTCAAATAAACCAGTGAACTCCACATGCAATCATTGCCATCGCACTTTAGGCCACTCCCAAGGATGTAAATGAGACAACAGTGGTGAATTTCTTATTTGTGCATAGAATTAACTCTGTCCCACTTCTTCTTTATTCTGAGGATCCAGGCCAGACCACCGAAAATAACTAGGTGCTAAATTCTTCATCTGGACTGTGCCAGAATGCCCTTCACCTAGTTGTCCAAGAACTCTTCTACGCAGACTAGGAAGAATGATCAATTGGATTCCCCACAATAGACACCCACCTTGGATGGCCAGTGCAAGCTTGACACACATTGGGCTTGATTCTATAGCCTCGCCCGCAGCTGGGATTCTCAGGTCCGGCTATAGAGAATCGAAATTTTCTTCCTTCGGGAAAAAGATACAAAAGTCTGAGGTCACGTACCAACCAACTCAAGAACAGTTGGGCGGCATGGTAGCACAGTCGTTAGCACTGCTGCTTTACAGCTCCATGGACCTGGGTTCGATTCCCAGCTTGGGTCACTGTCTGTGTGGAGTTTGCACATTATCCTCGTGCCTGCGTGGGTTTCCTCCGGGTGCTCCGGTTTCCTCCCACAGTCCAAAGATGTGCGGGTTAGGTTGGTTGGCCATGCTTAAATTGCCCCTTTGTGTCCTGAGATGTGTAGGTTAGAAGGATTAGTGGGTAAAAGATGTAGGGATACGGGGGTAGGGCCTGGGTGGGATTGTGGTCGGTGCAGCTTCGATGGGCCGAATGGCCTCTTTCTGTACTGCAGGGTTTCTATGATTCTATGAACAGCTTCTTCCCTGCGGCTGTCAGACTTTTGAATGGACCCACCTCACACTAAGTTGATCTTTCTCTACACCCTAGCTACGACTGTAACACTACATTCTGCACTTTCTCCTTTCCTTCTCTATGAACAGTATGCTTTGTCTGCATCGTGCGCGAGAAACAATACTTTTCACTGTATACTAATACATGTGATAATAATAAATCAAATCAAATTCTCCGATGTCACTGGCAGTGGAGTTGGGGTGTGAATGGCCAGAGAATTCGGGCCCTAGTTCCAAATTAGGATGCAGACAAGGCATTCCAGCTATTGATCCTTTCAATACTACTGGGTGGCACGATGACACAGTGGTTAGCACTGCTGCCTCACAGCGCCAGGGACCCGCATTCGATTCCTGGTTTGGGTCACTGTCTGTGTGGAGTTTGCACGTTCTCCCCGTGTCTGTGTGGGTTTCCTCCGGGTGCTCCAGTTTCCTCCCACATTCTGAAAGATGTGCTGGTTAGGTGCATTGGCCCTGCTAAATTCTCCCTCAGTGCACCCGAACAGTCGCCGGAGTGTGGCGACTGGGGGATTTTCACAGTAACTTCATTGCGGTGTTAATGAAAGCCTACTTGTGACTAAGAAATAAATAAATAATACATCCATCACCTTTCCTGCCACGGGATCATTTCTGGCTTGTCTCTGAACTACACAAGCTGTCACAGGGAAATGATCCACTATGAAAAATAAAAAAATAAAAACTGGTTGGTGTCATCTGCTCAAGAGTTCAAAATAAGCGTGATAAAGTTTATTTACTGGTGTCACAAGTAGGTTTACATTAACACTGCAATGTTAATTTAGGTTTACATTAACCCGCACCTGTTTGGGTTCACTGAGGGAGAATTTAACATGGCCAAAACATCTAACCTTCTTTCGGAATGTGGGAGGAAACCGGAGGAAACCCACGCAGACACGGGGAGAACGTGCAGACTCCACACAGACAGTGACCCAAGCTGGGAATTCAACCTGGGTCTTTGGCATTGTGAGGCAGCAGTGTCAATCACTGTGCCACCGTGCTACCCCATGTACAGATAATGAGATGCCATTTTCATAGAGCTTATGGGGGGAAAAGAACACATTTTGCTCAGTGACTTCTGAATTTTCATCTTTCACTGCACTTGTACAGTCGCTGGAAATTGCTGTTTGATTTCTGCACTAAAAAAACAATGAGGGTGGAATTCTCCCAAAAATGTTCGAAGTGTTGAATTCGTGTGAAAACTGGAGTATTCACGCTGGTTTTTTCGGTGGGAGTTCAGAGTAGAATCTCCCGCACTCTGTGCACTGCGGAGGCCACCAGTGTGAATATCATTAGACTTCAGAGGGCGGGACCTATTCACACTGGAAAGGCCGGAATCAGCGCGCTGAGCCGGCTACTGCGTGTGCGCCGATCTGTCAGCGCCGAGATCGGCACATGCACAGTGGCCCCACACTGCCGGCCTCCCGATTGCTGGCCAACCCCGTGATCCCCGCAACGCCGGTTCTCTAACCCCTCATTGCCCGATCGTTGGCCCCTGCCTCCCGGGCCCAGCCCCGACATCCACCCCCGGCCCGCTGTAATCTCCAGCCCCAACTGACAGTTAACCCCCTCTCCGCAGTCCTGACTCCCTCCCAACAAGCCGACACCCCCTCTCTCCCAGGTGACACCACCCTCCCAAATCACCCCAATCATTGGCCTCCCTCCTTCCCCGACCGATCCCAAGGCTGAGTGGCAGCAGGACCCCCCTCAACCCCATTGATTGACCCAAGGCCTCACCCCCATCTGTCCATACCCCCCATGCCACATCCCCAATAGCCCCCTTGGCACTGCCCCTGCCCGATGTGCAGTGCCAATGTGCCCCCTGGGCATTGGCACTTTGCCCCTTGGGCAGTGCCAGGGGCCCAGGTTGGAACTGCCTGGGTGCCAACTATCAGGGGGCACAATCCCTCCACCTCCCGACCCCCTTGGGGCCCTGAGTGCCCCCCCCTTCACTCCACTAGTTCTCCGTTAGTGGGGAGCTAGTGTAATCCCCGCTGGAGTGAAACACTCTGGTGGGGTGGGAGAGACTAGCAGGCCTGGAGAATTCAGTGTCGGGCCTGCTAATCTCATTTAAACTGTATGGATATGATTATGTAAATCACTTCCGCATCTCCCTGTCGATTTCCGGCACGGAGCAGACGCCGCCGGAAATCCGGCGCTGGGAAAAGCAAATGGGGGAGACGCATGCAAATTGGCCATCACGGGATTCTCCCAGCCCACTGCGCTGGGGGAGTCATGGCCTGAGTGTTGTGAGCTTCAGAAATTTGGCCCAGCGTATTATCTCAAGATCTTTGCTATTTTAGCAAAGGCATTAATCCACATAGCAAAAACAAATCTCATGATGCTTCACTCAACTGTCATCAGGTAAAAAGGAAGACTAACAAAAGGGGGTATCAGGAGGAGTCACTCAATGCACCCATGAAGATATATGTTTTAAAGGGAAAGAATGTGTGGGAATAAGTCTCATACAGCCTGAGTTAATGTGAGGAATTTTCCAGCCGTTCACGCCAAAGAACAAAGAACAGTACAGCACAGGAAACAGGCCCTTCGGCCCTCCAAGCCTGTGCCGCTCCTTGGTCCAACGAGACCAATCGTTTGTATCCCTCCATTCCCAGGCTGCTCATGTGACTATCCAGGTAAGTCTTAAACGATGTCAGCGTGCCTGCCTCCACCACCCTACTTGGCAGCGCATTCCAGGCCCCCACCACCCTCTGTGTAAAAAAACATCCCTCTAATATCTGAGTTATACTTCGCCCCTCTCACCTTGAGCCCGTGACCCCTTGTGAACGTCACTTCTGATCTGGGAAAAAGCTTCCCACCGTTCACCCTATCTATCCCCTTCATAATCTTGTACACCTCTATTAGATCTCCCCTCATTCTTCGTCTTTCCAGGGAGAACAACCCCAGTTTACCCAATCTCTCCTCATAGTTAAGACCCTCCATACCAGGCAACATCCTGGTAAACCTTCTCTGCACTTTCTCTAATGCCTCCACATCCAAGCCAGCAGGCTTCTCCGGTCCCGCTGCAGTAAATGGAGAGTTGCCTAAGCACCAAATTCTCCGTCCTCGCTGGCGAGGTGGCAGCGTGTGACCCGCCAGGAAATTCTGGCCAATCAGCAGGATTTTCCACCTCCACCACGGTGGCTCATCCTTGGAGGTCAGTAGCTTCTTCCAGACCTGCTTAAGTCATAGATTCATACCCTACAGTGCAGAAGGAGGCCATTCGGCCCATCGAGTCTGCACCGACCACAATCCCACCCAAGCTCTATCCCCATAGCCCCACTTATTTACCCTGCTCATCCACCTGACACGAGGGTCAACTTAGCATAGCCAATCAACCTAACCCGCACATCTTTGGACTGTGGGAGGAAACCGGAGCACTCGGAGGAAACCCACGCAGACACGGGGAGAATGTGCAAACTCCACACAGACAGTGACCCGAGGCCGGAATTGAACCCAGGTCCTTGGCGCTGTGAGGCAGCAGTGCTAACCACTGTGCCACCGTGCCGTCCTTGGCGTCTTGCATGGCTTAACCGCCCAACTGCCAGGGAACCCACTGCAGAGGGTGGCCCTCGGTGGGACTGGGAGATCCTGCTGGTAACAAGGGCTGGAAAATCCCACCCAATGGCTGGTAAGGTAGAATGGATTAGAGGGTGATGGTAAGAAGTTGGGGTTAGAGTTGAAGATAATGGTTTCAGCCTTCTAAATATTTAACTGAATCAAATTGCCGCTCTTTCAAATGTGGAAGTCTGATAAACACCGTCAATTTCTGCAGTGGGAGAATCCATCAAAGAAAGTCGCGCAATGTTGGTCTGAGGAATCGAATGATCTCCAATGGGGCTGCTTGGAGTCAGTGGTCTGGTCATTATTTAAAAACTCTGCGACCAGCCTGAACGACTACGCCACTACAGTAACTAACTTCATTCGTAAGTGTGCAGAAGACTGTGTGTCAAAGAAGCAAATCCGTGTGTTCCCCAACCAGAAACCATGGATGAACAGGGATATCCACTGCTTGCTGAAATCCAGGTCTGAGGCGTTCAAGTCAGACGACACTGACCTATACAAGAAAGCCAGATACGATCTAAGAAGATCTAACAAAGATGCCAAACGACAGTACCGGACCAAGCTAGAGTCCCAGGCTAGCCATACCGACTAGAACATAGAACATAGAACAGTACAGCACAGAACAGGCCCTTCGGTCCACGATGTTGTGCCGAACTTTATCTGAAACCAAGATCAAGCTATCCCACTCCCTATCATCCTGGTGTGCTCCATGTGCCTATCCAATAACCGCTTAAATGTTCCTAAAGTGTCTGACTCCACTATCACTGCAGGCAGTCCATTCCACACCCCAACCACTCTCTGCGTAAAGAACCTACCTCTGATATCCTTCCTGTATCTCCCACCACGAACCCTATAGTTATGCCCCCTTGTAATAGCTCCATCCACCCGAGGAAATAGTCTTTGAACGTTCACTCTATCTATCCCCTTCATCATTTTATAAACCTCTATTAAGTCTCCCCTCAGCCTCCTCCGCTCCAGAGAGAACAGCCCTAGCTCCCTCAACCTTTCCTCATAAGACCTACCCTCCAAACCAGGCAGCATCCTGGTAAATCTCCTCTGCACTCTTTCCAGCGCTTCCACATCCTTCTTATAGTGAGGTGACCAGAACTGCACACAATATTCCAAATGTGGTCTCACCAAGGTCCTGTACAGTTGCAGCATAACCCCACGGCTCCTAAACTCCAACCCCCTGTTAATCAAAGCTAACACACTATAGGCCTTCTTCACAGCTCTATCCACTTGAGTGGCAACCTTCAGAGATCTGTGGATATGGACCCCAAGATCTCTCTGTTCCTCCACAGTCTTCAGAACCCTACCTTTGACCCTGTAATCCACATTTAAATTAGTCCTACCAAAATGAATCACCTCCCATTTATCAGGGTTAAACTCCATTTGCCATTTTTCAGCCCAGCTTTGCATCCTATCTCTGTCTCTTTGCAGCCTACAACAGCCCTCCACCTCATCCACTACTCCACCAATCTTGGTGTCATCAGTAAATTTACTGATCCACCCTTCAGCCCCCTCCTCTAAGTCATTAATAAAAATCACAAAGAGCAGAGGACCAAGCACTGATCCCTGAGGCACTCCGCTAGCAACCTGCCTCCAATCCGAAAATTTTCCATCCACCACCACCCTCTGTCTTCGATCAGACAGCCAGTTACCTATCCAATCGGCCAACTTTCCCTCTATCACACACCTCCTCAGTTTAGGACTAGACAAGGTCTGCAAGACATAACAGGCTACAAGATGAAGGCATGTAAAATCGCCAGCTCCAACGCACCCCTCCTTGATGGGCTCAATGCATTCTAGAGCCGTTTTGAGCAAGAGGTCAGCGAGAGCATGCCCTCCACGCTGGAAGCCCTGGATGAACCCGTATTTGTGGTCACCATTGCAGATGTCAGAGCAGCTTTCTTGAAGGTCAACCCATGGAAAGCGACTGGCCCGGATGGGATACCCGGACGTGCACTCAGACCCTGCGCGGATCAACTGGCAGGGGTATCACAGACATCTTCAACTTTACAACAATCTGAGGTCCCTGTCTGCTTCAAGAAGATGACCATCATCCCGGTACCTATGAAAAACCAAGTAACGTGCCTTAATGACTATTGGCCGGTGGCTCTGACATCCATCATTATGAAGTTCCTCGAAAGGCTAGTCATGGCACGAATCAATTCCAGGCTCCTGGACTACCTGGATCCACCACAGTTTGCCTACCGCTGCAACAGGTCCACAGCGGATGCCATCTCCCTGGCCCTGCACTCAATCTAGGACCACCTAGATAACAAGGACACCAATGTCAGACTCCTATTAATTGATTACAGCTCAGCCTTCAACACCATTATTCCCATGAAGCTCATCTCCAAACTCCGTGGCGTGGGCCTCGGCACCTCCCTCTGCGTCTGGATCAATTCCTAATTCGATTTTCAAGTTTGCTGATGACACCACTGTAGTAGGTCGGAACTCAAAAAATGATGAGAGTACAGGAATGAGATAGAGAATCTGGTGAACTGGTGCGGCAACAATAATCTCTCCCTCAATGTCAACAAAACAAAGAAGTTTGTCATCCACTTCAGGAAGTGTAAAGGAGAACATGCCCCTGCCTACATCAATGGGAATGAAGCAGAAAGGGTCGAGAGTTTCAAGTTTTTAAGTGTCCAGATCACCAACAACCTGTCCTGGTCCCCACATGCCGACACTATAGATAAGAGGGCCCTCCAACGCCTCAACATTCTCAGAAGATTAGGGAAATTTGGAATGTCTCTCACCAACTTTTATAGATGCACCATAAAAAACATTATTTCTGGCTGTATTACAGCTTGATATGGCTCCTGCTCTGCCCAAGATCGCAAGGAACCACAAAAGGTCATGAATGTAGCCCAATCCATCATGCAAACCAGCCTCCCATCCATTGACTCTGTCTGCACTTCCCGCTGCCTCGGCAAAGCAGCCAGCATAATTAAGTTCCCCACGCATCCTGGACATTCTCTCTTCCACCTTCTTCCATCGGGAAAAAGATACAAAAGTCTGAGGTCACGTGCCAACCGACTCAAGAACAGCTTCTTCCCTGCTGCCATCAGACTTTTGAATGGACTTACTTTGCATTAAGCTGATCTTTCTCTACACCCTAGCTATGACTGAAACACTATATTCTGCACTCTCTCGTTTCCTTCTCAATGAACGGTATGTTTTGTCTGTATGGCACGCAAGAAACAATACTTTTCACTGTATGTTAATACATGTGACAATAATAAATCAAATCAAATCAAATCAAAAGCTTAATTGTTTCAATCCTTCTCACACTCTCATTCATACACAAAAGAAAATTAAAATGGGAAAATGAAGCAATTAACTGGAAAAATTTAGTTTCCACACAGTTGAGTGAACTTTGACTATTTCATCTGCCTGAAATTATAATATCTGAAATTCAAGGAAACACGTATTATGATACTCTTCACATGCTTAGTTTTCTTCTACGTGGAAGTCTAGAATTTCTCCGTAATCTGTGGAGATTATTAATCTCCATCTCCCTAGTTAATAGGTCATAGATACCACTGTGGCAGTCTAATTCTGCCTAGTCAGATACCATTTTAATATGCAAACATGTTCTCAAAAACACAATGATTTTTAATCATAAAATGTCAGCCAAAAATCTTTCCAACCTCAACCTCTGAAACGTGAGAAATGACATCAGTTGAGACATCTTATCCATCTTCTTTATCTCAAAGAGGTTTACATTGTAGCCACAAGATCATCTTAACCTATCTGCACAAGAACATCTTGCACTTCCTCCATTGCAGCATTTTTTAAACATTCATTCATGGGACATGGGCATCGCTGGCTGGCAAGCATTTATTGCCCATCCCTAGTTGCCCGAAGGCAGTTGAGGTCAAGAGCTCTGTTGAAGGGTCCTCTAGGCTCCAAACGTTGGCTCTACTCTCTCTTCACAGATTCTGTCAGACTCATTGAGATTTTCCAGCGTTTTCTGTTTTTGTTTCAGATTCCAGCACCCACAGTATTTTGCTTTTATCTTATTATTTCCAAATCTGTTTTCTCTGATTCTAGTGCCTCTCCCAGTTTAATATCTTTAATATCTTTAGCAATGTTGATTAGTCTGGATTTGACTTCTGAGTCCAAGTTGAACAACATTTGTTTGCAGAGCAGGTGTGTTTTTGGATGAGATGATTGCATTGGGTGGACTCTGGCCGCTCGCCAACTGAGGTTGGTGGGTGGGTGGGGAGGGAGCAGCGGTGGTTTAGTCAGGAAATCTGGGGTAGTCTTCTCTGTCTTCAGAAGTGAGAGGAATGAGAGGCAATTCAGGGGTCGTGCGTCTGTGAATGGACCATCAAAAGCTCGGAAGATATTAGAAGGACAGAGGAACATCAATGTTCCTATTTGTCCCATTAAATTGGTGGCATAGCATTTTTGAGCTTTCTGAGTGACCTGCAAAGGGCCCTTTAGTCCTCCCGTTTGGCCACTTGACTCTCAATTCCACTGGGTGGAGTGCATAGCCCACCTGTTGGAGGACAAACATTTATTGCATACATTGCAGATCATCCAATGCACACAGTAAGAAGCTCCACACCTGTTTCCTGACCTGCTCCAAAATGGTGGCAGCCGGACGTCAGCAGGACAATGACAGCTGCGTTGAGATTTTCAGTCTGATACTCAGCCCATTCCCTTCCAAGGATATTCTGCGCTATTTCCTTAAATATTCCTCAGGGTAAAATCTTACCAAAGAATGGCAGAGTGTTGTTTCCGGTGAGAAAGCTGGCGTTTCCCCTTCAGAGAAACAGGTCTAATTTCTGCCCAGATCTTACGATGCTCTGCAAAAACAAATCCAGAGGACGTGTTTCACAATGTCACATAGGGGGTGGGGCCCAAACACACCAGCAAAGCCTGGCTGCGCAGAGATCTGCATCTTTTAAAGGATGCCCTTGACAGGATGGCAATAAAAATCACCGGCCGACCCCTTCCCCCCCACTGCCGCCCCAGCCGCCACGAGGTCTCAGGGACTCCCTTCCATGCCTCACTCCCAATCGGAGCTGACATTCACTCTGCCACCCCCCCCACCCGCCCCCACAATCATTGGCCCCTATCCTCCCTCCCACCCCGATCGCAAGATCTGCCACTTCCAGATCTTGAATCCCCAGTGGCGTTCCCATGGACGGCAGGAGGGGCTCAAGTTCACTCGCACAGCGTGGTCTCCGATGGGAAATGTGGCAAAATTCCCACCAGATGGATCGACGCGATCCTGATCGCAGTCCGCCCGCGTTTAGACATTTTCTTGGAGCTTGAGGTGATTTGTGCCGTGAATGAGTATGTGCAGAATGTGCGGGAACAGCTAGAAGCTCCTCGGAGGACAGGGCATCCTTTAATGAATGAGGGCCAATCTCAGAATAATACTCCAGACCCCCCTTCCCCCACGCCAATTGCTGGCATCAGGCCCCACCCCAACTGCCAGTACCAGCACCCTCCCCCCCCCCCCCCCCCCCCAAGAGAGTGACATCCCACTACAGGGTCACCAAATGCTTCAAGCTCCCATTCATACCCCCTTCTGGCCCCACTCTTGGCAGTACCTAGCTTGCACTGCCCCCTGGCACCCTGATAGTTCCAACCTGGCAGTGTTAGGGTGCCAGGTGGTGGTGCCAGGCCACTGTCCAGCCATGTCCCTGACCACCCAGGGGGTCCCTGGCATAGAGTCATCACGTCTATCCAGAGAATTCAACAATGGCTGTGACAAGGTCCTCACTGAAGAACCCTTGGACTTTCATGTGTGAGTGGTGCCAGTTGCTTGTATCGGTTAAAACCAGCCTCCTGTAAAGGCACGCTGTTCAGGCAAAAGAGGTTGAAAGAAATCCCCCTTTAAAAAAATGAGTCAGACTGTACACCCGCACTTTCTAGCTAACGTGATTGAAATGAATGTAAATCTTGCTAATGAGACTAAAATGAATGGTCAGGGGTTTGAACCGGGTTTTCATCTTTTCCAGGTGAGATTTTGATCACACCAGGTAGAGCAGGCTGGGAGCGTTGGAAACTGTTTAACGCCCGTGCAACTCCCCTTTCAGACCTCTCGCCAAATTCACTGACCCAGCGGGATTCGCCTGGGGCCAAAGGGGCCGGAGAATCGCCCCCATTGTTTCGATGTGGAACAAGAGCAGCCACTCAGAAACTTTCTGTGGGGGACAAATCTTTATAACTGTCCTGTATTGATAGCACACCTTGATTACGTGTTGTAGCAGGGCAAAACACAGGGAGTATGGACTGCAGCAGGAGAGGAATGTATGGAAAGGGTTAGCACAGTAAGAAGTCTCACAACACCAGGTTAAAGTCCAACAGGTTTATTTGGTAGCAAATACCATAAGCTTTTGGAGCACAGCTCCTTCGTCAGATGGAGTGAATATCTGTGTGTTGTGAGACTTCTTACTGTGTTTACCCCAGTCCAACGCCGGCATCTCCACATCATGGAAAGGGTTAGACAGACAGTACTGTGGTATCCACACTCATTGCAGGCAGACAGGACAAAATGCAAATAACTACATCTCAGATGACACTAAAACAGTCACACCCCAGGTGGTATCGCACCAAGGTTACAACAACCACAAGAGAATTGATATCAATTATCAAGGCTCCAAAAAGTCCAGAGGAACCACTGTGCCTCTGAAAACTTAATCAAATATCCAGGAGATGGGACAATTAACACCACATTGAAATTAGTTTGACAAACATAACACTTTGATATTGTGAATAGGTGGACAGGAGATGTCCACAAAGCGATTAAAGCAGAAGCGCCCAAGACAATGGAATCGTATAATGTAATAGAAAACAGAACTGTGTGGGCAAGGAAAGAACAGCTACAACAATGATTTCACAACAATAATGGCAATAGGGGCTTTAAAATGGCTGTTCTAACTGAGAGTGAAGCATGCTGGGAATTTTGGTCAATTTATAGATTAAAACAAGATGCAGGTCATAAAGAAGCTTTGATCTGGGAGCTGTGACCTGTGTTGGTCAGGTCAGGAGGAGATATTGGGTTTCTTGAGAAACATCAAGGTAGACAAGTCTCCAGGGCCTGATGGGATATGCCCCAGAATACTGAGAGAGGCAAGAGAGGAAATTGCTGGGGCCTTGAGAGAAATCTTTGTATCCTCACTGGCTACAGGGGAGGTCCCAGAGGATTGGAGAATAGCCAATGTTGTTCCATTGTTTAAGAAGGGTAGCAAGAATAATCCAGGTAATTACAGGCCGGTGAGCCTTACATCAGTGGTAGGGAAATTATTGGAGAGGATTCTTCGAGACAGAATTTATTCCCACTTGGAAATAAGTGGACGTATTAGCGGGAGGCAGCATGGTTTTGTGAAAGGGACGTCGTGTCTCACGAACTTGATTGAGTTTTTCAAGGAAGTGACGAAGATGATTGATGAGGGTAGGATAGTGGATGTTGTCTACATGGACTTCAGTAAGGCCTTTGACAAGGTCCCTCATGGCAGACTGGTGCAGAAGGTGAAGTCGCATGGGATCAGAGGTGAGCTGGCAAGGTGGATACAAAACTGGCTCGGTCAAAGATGACAGAGGGTAACAGTGGAAGGGTGCATTTCTGAATGGAGGGCTGTGACAAGTGGTGTTCCTCAGGGATCAGTGCTGGGACCTTTGCTGTTTGTAATATATATAAATGATTTGGAGGAAAATGTAACTGGATTGATTCGTAAGTTTGCGGACGACACAAAGGTTGGTGGATTTGCGGATAGCGATGAGGACCATCAGAGGATACAGCAGGATATAGATCAGTTGGAGACTTGGGCGGAGAGATGGCAGATGGAGCTTAATCCAGACAAATGTGAGGTAATGCATTTTGGAAGGTCAAATACAGATAGGAAATATACAGTAAATGGCAGAACCCTTAGGAGTATTGGTAGGCAAAGGGATCTGGGTGTACAGATACAGAGGTCACTGAAAGTGGCAATGCAGGTGGAGAAAGTAGTCAAGAAGGCATACGGCATGCTTGCCTTCATCGGCCGGTGGTATTGAGTTTAAAAATTGGCAAGTCATGTTGACGCTTTATAGAACCTTAGTGAGGCCGCACTTGGAATATAGTGTTCAATTCTGGTTGCCACACTACCAGAAGGATGTGGAGGCTTTGGAGAGGGTACAGAAAAGATTTACCAGGATGTTGCCTGATATGGAGGGCATTAGCTATGAGGAGAGGTTGGAGAAACTTGGTTTGTTCTCACTGGAGCGACGGAGGTTGAGGGGAGACCTGATAGAAGTCTACAAGATTATGAAAGGCATGGACAGAGTGGATAGTCAGAAGCTTTTTCCCCAGGGTGGAAGAGTCAATTACTAGGGGGCATAGGTTTAACGTGTGAGGGGCAAATTTTTAAAGAGATGTACGAAGCAGATTTTTTACACAGAGAATGGTGGGTGCCTGAAACTCGTTGCCGGGGGAGGTAGTGGAAGCGGATACTGTAGTGAGTTTTAAGGGGCGTCTTGACAAGTACATGAATGAGATGGGAATAGAGGGACATGGTCCCCGGAAGCGTAGGGGGTTTTAGTTACATCAGGCAGCGTGGTCGGTGCAGGCCTGGAGGGCCGCAGGGCCTGTTCCTGTGCTGTAATTTTCTTTGTTCTTTGTTCAGGGAAGTTGTTTACATTAATTGAGACACTATGGCTTTGATTTATGGCTGCTATGTATGGAGTATGCAGTTTGAGCTAAGTGTAATGGTTTAGTTCAAAAGTGATTTCATTGGATGTTCAAGCCATGTGATCGGTTCCTGGTGACACAGTTGGCTGGTTGACAGAGTATCATCCGGAAGCAAGAGGAGAACTGTGGATAAAAGAAATGTGAGTTCTTTGTTTGGCAGCGATAACTCGAAGAGTACAACCATCGCAAGAAGCTTGTACCCTGAAGAATGCTTCAGAGAGAAAAAGGTAGATTCTACATCGAGGATATTTCTTGGCCAAGGTTTCCTTAAACTCGGTAGTATCTATTTTCAGTTGAATAATTAAAATTGATGTTCAGTTGAAGTGCAGTTTAAGAGTTAAATAGTTAAAGTTGATGTTCAGTCAGAGTTAAAGTTCAGTAAAGAGTTAATGAGTTGCAACTATTTATGTTTGGGTTGGTACTAGAAGTGTTAAATAAAGGAATAATTGAATTACTGTCCTTGTTTGTCCCATTAAACTGGAATGCTTGGAAGCTGTATAACAACTGTAACCAATTCAAGGTAACAATCGGATGACCTAATTGAAATGTAACATGTTATAATGCAAAGAAAGGGGTATAAAGAATGTGTAAGAGGCAATGCTCAGTAGAGTAGCTCGGAAGCAAGCTGTAGTTACAGCCACGAGTTCTGCTCTCCCTCATGCATGTTGAATAAAGCTGTTCAGTTGAAGTTCTACACAGTCTCAGAAGACTTGTTCATTCATTCCCTCCTACAAGTGTGATGATCTCTCTGCCTGAATTAGTTTGTGCCGTGTTCAGCACCATCTTACTCTTTGATTATTTGTAATTATCTCTCTGCCTTAAATTATCGGTTCTCAGGTCGTCCCTTTACTTGTTACACAGCTTGTCGACACTTTACACACACTGATTATACTTAACTGCTTACACCTATCTATTAGCACTCGTGATTGCCTGTAAAGACTTGTTGTTCAGCCAGCCTACACTGCACTACATTATCTGCACTTATCCATTGACACTCTTGTTTACCTGTGAGTGTCGGACTATCGTCACTGCGCCTATATATTTTGCGCCTGTGTGTCTCTCTCCTCTTCACCTGACGCAGGAGCAATGCTCCGAAAGCTTGTGATTTCAAATAAACTCGTTGGACTATAATCTGGTGTTGTGTGACCTCACATCTTCTCCACTCGAAAATAAAGATATTTTGTTGCAAATGCCTTCTTTCAAAGAGATATTAAATAAAGGTTTTGTTAGCCCTCTCAAATGAACATCAAAGATCCCATGGCACTCGTCATGGGCGGATGCCATTCCATGGGTGTGTGGAGTTGGATCACACATCAGCCAGGACTTCCTTGAATGGTAGCAGGATATGGAGATAAATGGCCTACTCCTGTTGCCCGGTTCCTGTGTAGGTGTCAGCCAGGGCTGAGTAGGCACACGCTAACCTTTGGGTCAGAATACTGTGGGCGCAATTCCCACTTGAGAGACATGAACAGAAAATCTCGGCTGACACTCTGTTGCAGTACAGTTGGGAGGAATGCTGCACTGTTAGAGATGCCACCTTTCGGACAATTCTTTAACCTGTGATTATCCCTCTCTCCACTCGCACTGTCTGTACCTGTAAAGACTTGATTACTTGAAAAGACTCGCATTCCAACTATCACCTTGCAATTGTCTATATATGCTGTGTTCGTGAAATCTACTCCTCCACTCACCTGGTGAAGGAGCAGCGCTCCGAAAGCTCGTGATTCCAAATAAACCCATTGGGCTTTAACCTGGTGGTGAGAGACTTCTTACATTAGTCAAAGAATAACAGAGGACATCTGCATAGTGTGCTTGTCCTCAAACACGTCAACACAGTTTCTGTGGTCGTTATCGCTTTGCTGTTTGTGGGAGCTTGCTGCTTCGCTTACTTTATGAAACTTTAGAAGTGATTAATTGGCTGTTAAGCATTTTGAGAGATCCTGGTGTCATGAAAGGTGCTATTGTATGCAAGTTATTTCTTTCTCTTTCAAGTTTCAACTGTTATCTAAGTTTTACAGCCAGACTCAGTTGTTTCTTCTTTAGACCTAAGCCACTAATGAATACGCACCTTTACAAAGTGGCTCAGAATCAGTTCTTTTTAAGTATTCCGTCTGTAGTGTGAATCAAAGTGAGAAGAAACAAGTTGACAGCAAAAGTCTGACAGTGCCTGGCTACTGCTTGTAATGTATATGTTTGATATCCTCATTATTTTATTACCCCTGGCTGATAAGGTATTAATTAGCCCTCCACTCCCCCACCCAAATTTCAGACAGATAAGTACAGTTGGATCATAATGACCAGGCTGTTAAACTAGATGGTTGGAAGACTCAGTAGGGTGTGATATGAATAAAGGTCTTCAGAACATTCTTGCAACATCTCATTACCACTTATTTTCTCTATATGTGCTTTAATGTATGTTGGAGCTGGGATGGACATTAACCCACTGAGATTAGAATGACAGTCGCAGAGGTTGACTTCTATCACCGTGGTGTATACACGATGATCTGCTGCAGCTCCTTAATCCCTGTTTATCCCTAATGTGCGTCTTTTTCACATCCTTTTCCCTCTGGGTAAAATTCATGTCACACTTTTTAATTGAGCAGAAACTTATTTTAGGTGGGATTTCGTTTTGAAAAAAAGTCCTACTTGCCTCAAGAAATGAATAAACATTATTAACTTAGTTGTGAAGTGTAGAATTGAGACAATCAGGATGGAATTTTCCTGTTCCGCCCACCACGGGAATCTTAGCAGGCAGGACAGAAAATTCGGCAGACCGTGCAAAAGTCCATTAACCTCGGGCGCGGCCGTAGAATCCCCCCCTCAGTCTAGAAAGGTCCCAGAGTTGATTCCAGGTCAGCAACAGAGAAGCCAAAACAACAACATTTAAAACATTCTTGATTGTGATTAATTGATATAAGGATATGGGCGGCACGGTGGCACAGTGGTTAGCACTGCTGCCTCACAGCGCCATGGGCCCCGGTTCAATTCCTACCTTGGCTCACCGTCTGTGTGGAGTCTGCACACTCTCCCCGTATCTGCATGGGTTTCCTCCAGGTGCTCTGATTTCCTCCCACGCTTCAAAGATGTGCAGATAAGGTGGGACTGGCCATGCTAAATTGCCCCTTAGTGTCAGGGAGACTTAGTGTCAGGGAGATTAGCAGGGTAAATACGTAGGGCTACTGGGATAGGCGAGTGGAATTTTTATTGCTGCAGACTTGATGGGCCAAATGGGTTTCCTCCAGGTGCTCCGGTTTCCTCCCACAGTCCAAAGGACATGCTGGTTCGGTGCTTAATTCTCCCTCAGTGTACCCGAACAGGCGCCGGAGTGTGGCGAATAGGGGATTTTCACAGTAACTTCACTGCAGAGTTAATGCAAGCCTTTATGTGACACTAATAAATAAACTTAAAAAAAATGACGTCCTTCTGCACTGTAGGGATTCTACGATATAGGCAAAACATAACTTTAGATGTCCAATTTATACCTGTACTTGAATCATTAATATGACACATCCATCTCCTGTGCGTTGTGTATTTGTAAGTAAAATAACTGCAGATGCTACCAGTCCTGCTGAGTTTATTCTGCAGAAAGAGAATGGGCCAATGGACTCAAAACATTAACTCGGTTTCTTTTTCCACAGATGCTGAGTTTATCCAGCATTTTCTTTTTTTATTTCAGATTTCCAGCATTCGCTGTATTTTGCCTTTATAAAAATGAAGTGGTGTTGTCTAAGGTTTAACTTGACATGGACCATTTTGTCACAAGGCACAGGTCCTTTTTAAAAATGTTTTACTCCATCCTTAAAGCTACAAAGCCAATGCTCAGAATGGACCAGGCAAACCCAAATCCATCTCCTTGCTTGCTCCAAAAATCAAATTCAAAATCCAATTGAATCCAAGTCATGGTCCCCACAAGAGAGATAAATAAGATCCAAGCTGACCAGATAAGGCATTGCACTCCCATCTTAGGCTTGATCTGACACTTGGGGCGGAATTATCCCATTCCGTCCATCGCAGGAATTGTAGCGAGCAAGACAGGACAATGCAAAAGTCCGTTGATCTCCGGCCTTAGGGTGAGCACAGCTGGAAAATCCCGCCCTTGATCTTAGCCAAATGGCCTTCTTTCATCACATGCTTGCCTTCATTGGCCAGGGCATTGAGTTTAAAAATTGGCAAGCCGTGTTGCAGCTTTATAGAACCTTAGTTAGGCCGCACTTGGAATATAGTGTCCTATTCTGGTCACCACACTACCAGAAGGATGCGGAGGCTTTGGAGAGGGGACAGAAAAGATTTACCAGGATGTTGCCTGGTATGGAGGGCATTAGCTATGAGGAGAGGTGGGAGAAACTTGGTTTGTTCTCATTGGAACGACGGAAGTTGAGGGGTGACCTGATAGAGGTCTAGAAGATTATGAGGGGCATGGACAGAGTGGATAGTCAGAAGCTTTTTCCCAGGGTAGGAAATCATAGAAACCCTACAGTGCAGAAGGAGGCCATTCGGTCCATTGAGTCTGCACTGACAGCAATCCCACCTCGACCCATAACCCCAGATATTTACCCCGCTAATCCCTCTAATCTACACATCCCAGGACACTAAGGGGCAATTTAGCATGGCCAATGTACCAACCCGCACATCTTTGGACTGTGGGAGGAAACCAGAGCACCTGAAGGAAACCGAGCAGTCATGGGGGAGAACATGCAAACTCCACACAGTCACCCAAGCTGGGAATCGAACCCAGGTTGCTGCAGCCGTGAGGCAGCAGTGCTAACCACCGTGCCACCCTGAAGGTAAGAACAAGGGCAACCGTATCATGGTTCTGGGAAGGAAAGGAAGGAGGGGGGAACAGAAACATGGGAAGTGTGCTGGACACAGTCAAGGACCCTGTTATCAACAGTGGGGTGATGAGGGGGGGGGGAGGGTGGGGGAGGGCGGTGGTGGTGTTTGGAGTGGCAGAAATCCTTGATTGAACAAACAGAAGACATCTCAGAAACGTTGGTGTGGAACGTTACATCACTGGAATTGATGTAATAGTGACAGAGGAACTGGGAGGATGGAATACAGTCCTTACAGAGTGTAGGTGCGAGATAGGCAGTTGTGGGAGTCAGTGGACTTATAATGAATATTAGTTGCTGGCCTGGGCCAGAAAAGGGAATCTGGAATATTGGGAATGGAAGGTAGGAGTTGGAGATGGACCATGTGAAACTGAAAGAAGGATAGAAATTGGGAACAAAGTTGATTAATGCTGCTCTTGCCCTGAATTGGAAAACTTCAACAATTTACTTCAACAACTTTTCTTCCAATGGAATGTGAAAGGATTGAGAACAAGGTGTACAGATTTAAAATAATTAGGGCGGCAAGGTGGCACAGTGGTTAGCACTGCTGCCTTATAGTGCCTGGGGTCCGGGTTTGATTCCTGGCTTGAGTTACCGTCTGTGCGGAGTTTGCATGTTCTCCCCCGTGTCTGCATGGGTTTCCTCCGGGTGCTCCGGTTTCCTCCCACAGTCCAAAAGACGAGTTGGTTAGGTGCATTGGCCATGCTAAATTCTCCCTCAGTGTACTCGAACAGGCACCGGAGTGTGGCGACTAGGGGATTTTCACAGTAACTTCATTGCAGTGTTAATGCAAGCCTACTTGTGACAATAATAAATAAAGCTTAAAAGAAACAAATCAACTGGAGGTACATGGGATCCTGCCTGAGATTGTGGCAGGTTCAATCAAAGCATTCAAAAGAAAGAATGTGCAGGACTATAGGGAATGGTTGGGGAATGTCACTGAGTGGATTATTCATTTAGAGATCCAGTACAGAGAGAATAGGCCGAATGGTCTTCCTCTGTGCAGTAACAATTCCGTGAAGTGTACTCCCATATTTCAAAGTTTAAACATTATGGCTCTATTGTATAGAAAAAGTAACAAAATCAAACATGTTTCCATAGTTACAATACTTCATCCAGATAATAAGGCAAACGGGAGAATGCACTCAACTATACTTGGTCTTAGAGTAATTGGAAAGAAAAAAGAAAAGGAAGAAGAAAAATGGTTCAATATAGGGTATAAGAGTAGCACCAGGCATATGTAAAAATGAGGTGTTAACCTGGTGAAGCTATGACACAGGACTGCATACATGCCAAACAGAGGAAGAAGCATGCCATTGGCAAAGCTAAGCAATTCCACAACCAACAAATCAGATCAAAGCTCTACAGTCCTGCCATATCCTGACATGAACGGCGATGGACAATTAAACAACTGACAAGAGGAGGAGATTCCACAAATACCCTCATTCTCACTGATGTGGGAGCCAAGTACAACAGTGCAAAAGACAGGGCTGAAGCGTTTGCAACCATCTTCAGCCAGAAATGTCGAGTGGATGATCCATCTCAGCCTTCTCCGGATGTCGCCAGCATCAGTGATACCAAGCTTCAGCCAATTTGGTTCAACTCTATGTGATATCAAGAAATGGCTGAAGGTACAAAATATCGCAAAGGCTATGGGTTTTGACTATAGCCTAGCAATAGTCCCAAAATACTATGCTTCAGAACTAGCCGTACCCTGAGTCAGGCCGTTCTATTATAGTTGCAACATCTAGGAATCATCAGGAAATTGAACGAATCTAGCACAGACATGTACAAGACAATCCTCGACTAGAGAAATACACCGACTGAAATCATGGAAAGTAGTCCAGTCCAAAGCCGAATGTCATGCCTCACGTAAACCAGGCATGAATCACAGAAGGTTGGTTTGCAGGTGCAGCAGGTAATTAAGAAGGCAAATGAAATTTTGTCCTTCATTGCTACAGGGATGAAGGTTAGAAACAGCGAGGTTATGTTGCAGCTGTCTCAGGTGCTGGTGAGGCCACACCTGGAGTACTGTGTACAGTTTTGGTCTCCTTATTTGAGAAAGGATATACTGGCACTGGAGGGAGTGCAGAGGAGATTCACTAGGTGGATTGCAGAGTTGATAGGGTTGGCTTATGAGGAGAGACTGAGTAGACTAGGGCTATACTCATTGGAATTCAGAAGAATGAGGGGAGATCTTACAGAAACATAGGATTATGAAGGGAATAGATAAGATAGAAGCAGGGAGGTTGTTTCCACTGGCGGGTAAAACTAGAACTAGGGGGCATGGCCTCAAAATAAGGGGGAGCAGATATAGGACTGAGTTGAGGTGGAACTTCTTCATCCAAAGGGTTGTGAATCTGTGGAATTCCCTGCCCAGTGAAGCAGTTGAGGCCACCTCATTGAATGTTTTTAAGGCAAGGATAGATAAATGTTTGAACAGTAAAGGAATGAAGGGTTATGGCGAGCGGGCGGTTAAGTGGAGCTGAGTCCACAAAAAGATCAGCCATGATCTTATTGAATGGCGGAGCAGGCTCCAGGGGCCAGATGGCCTACTCCTGTTCCTAGTCCTTATGTTCTTATGTTCTTCAAATAACAAAAAAACTATTGAAACCAGAAGCGGTAACAATAGTGAAAAGATCAAGGTGAAACAGCCGGTTGAGCAAAACTGCCAAAACATTGCCAGAGTTGAGTATTGGGGAGGATTGGAGAGCCACTGAGCGTAAAACCTTCAATGCTCTCAATAGGAGTCAGCCCAAGTGGAAGTATGGCACATACATAGAGAAATTGTCTCTTTGATTCTTCACAGTGGAAGTGAACAAGTAAATATATCGGCACAACCGCAGGCATATACGCACAACTGGTGAAGCTGCTCCTTCACGGCAGTCAGCCAGTCAGGAAGAAGAAATCTCACCAGCTCTTCTGAGTACAGACCTACCATCAATCCCAGAGCTCCACGAATCCCCAGCAACTGCAATGGAACAACAGCAGTCACCACAGGAGCGACACTTCTGGGTACGGGAACATCATCCAAGCACAACAGTCAATCTTGTGGTGGTTTGAAATGAAGTTTGCAGGCCTTGGTGGTTCAACCAAGAGTTTTATTTGGAAGATGTTAACACTCCAGGTTTCCATGTTACACTGCCTGTTTGAACAAAGAGCAGTATAGCACAGGAACAGGCCATTCGGCCCATCAAGCCAGCGCCCATCATGTTGTCCTGTCTAGATCAACCGCTTGTATCCCTCTATTCCCCGTCTGTTCATGTGTCTAACTAGATAAGCCTTAAATGGCGTTAACGTATCTGCCTCAACCACCTCACTTGGCAGTGCATTCCAGGCCCCCACCACCCTCTGTGTAAAAAACGTCTCCCACACATCTCCACTGAACCTTTCTCCTCATAATTTTAAAGACACAAATGGCTGATGGCATTATGTGATCAGTCTCTCAAAGTGCTCCTGTTCCACTGCAAGGCTGCTGTTGAGGAAACACTACAAATACCATGACGATACAACATTTCCCTCTTCTTTAAATCATCGAAATCCGTAAGAGAGAACACACCTGGGGCTTCGGCCTTCACATTCCCTTCTGCCTTCCGCGCCTACTGTGAATCTCCATTTGTTCAGTGCTGGACAGGTGAGCTTGATGCCTCCTCACTCTCTTTGCACATGACTCCAAGAAAACAATCGCCCGACCACTTGCGCCTGCCAGGCTGTTGACCTCCTTCGCTGCAGGTGTCAGTATTTGAACTTTAGTCCCTCCATCACTGGTCCTGGTCCTGTTCTTGTTATGGGCCTGTTTCTTTTGCAGGTGGAAGAAGCAGCAATGTTAATCTCCATACAATGATCAGCTGTACGGACATGCTCCTAACTCCCTCTGGCCCACAACAAGGCCTCCCAGATGCCTCCTCCATATGTCATCTCTCAAAGAACATGGAGGTGGCTGCCAAACACAGACAGATGCCTGCCGTCCAGCTGGCTTTCCAGTACAGCCAGAAGAACACGCTGTCTGAAAGGCTGGTAGAGGTGAGAACCTTCACAACATTCAAGAAGCATCTAGATGAGCACTTGAAACACCATAGCATGCAAGACTACGGAATGCTTGTACATTGGATTAGAATAGATAGATGTTTGATGGCCAGCATAGGCCCTCTTTCTGTGCTGGAAAACCTCTATGTCCGGAACTTTATCGTCCCGCGTGCCACAGGAATTAGAGCGAGCGAGGGGCAGAACATGGAAAGGTCCGTTGACCTCAGGCGGGATTTTACGGTTGCGGGGTAATCAAGGCCGTAAAATCCCGCCCCATGACTTTCTATGTTTAGGTGTTGAGGGGTTTTCACTGCAGCTGAAGGACTTGTATCTTGGACAGATTAAGGAAGATGTGAATGCCGGACATGCAGCTAGATGGCGCCTTTCTGCCAGGTAACACCAAGATTGCATTTCTCTGCCCAGGCCCATGACAGCATTACACCAGCCCTGTGCCTCCATGATGTTAGCTGGCTGGACACCAGGTGAAAGCAGTTGGCTGCCTTCACCCCTTCCATTCAGCAATCATTTGTTTCTCTTTTTAAACTCTACTTTCTATGTTTCTATAGATGTAGTTTTTGGGGCTAAAGGGATCAAGCGATATGGGGGGAAAGGGGGGATCAGGATATTGAATTCGATGATCAGCCATGATCAAAGCGAATGGTGGAGGAGTCTCGAAGGGCCGAATAGCCTCCTCCTACTTCTAGCTTCCATGTTTGCTCTTCCTGTACCATCGCTCAAATCCACACCATGAGAATTAAATGTAGCCCTCCTACTCTACGCAGTAAGATGGGAAAACTCTATTTTAATGTGTTGCTTTAGGATTGATCCTTGTGATGTGAAACACTTTATGACACTGAATTTGTTACCCACTGTCAGTTAATCTGAGGGCATTAAAATTCAACTCTGTACATCATATGGTGGGGAATAACACGCACAGATTAATTCTCATGAGGGATAATATTCATCAAGCACAATTTGAAACCAAACTTGAAACTCATCAATGTTGTCACCCTTTCCTGTGTTGTCCCACTTTAACCCTGTCCTCGCAGGCTCAGATCTGGAACACGGCACTGGAGTGGTTAATAATCGAGAGGACATGACTGTATTCTGGAAGTAAAAAGCTGTTTACAGTAAAATTTGATTGAGAAGCTGCCTGATTGCCGTTAAGCCTGACCTGGTTCATTGATGTTTTAAAGTTTATTTATTAGTGTCACAAGTAAGACTTACATTGACACTGCAATGAAACCATTGTGATAATCCCCTCGTCGCCACACTCCGGCCTGTCCGGGTACTCTGAGGGAGAATTTAGCATGGCCAATGCACCTCACCAGCACATCTTTTAGGGTGTGGGAGGAAACCGGAGCAACTGAAGGAAACCCATGCAGACACGGGGAAAACGTGGCAAGCTCCACACAGCCAGTCATTCAAACTGGAAATCTAACCTGGGTCCTTGGCGCTGTGAGGCAGCAGTGCTAACCATTTTGCCACCTTGGTTCCCATAACCCTGTTGAAACAGATCAGAGTCACTGTGAAGTAGACCGGGAGGAGTGTGAAGCAGGTGAACATCACTGCAGTATGCTGCCTGTTGAATATTGAATAGCCACAGTGTAAGTTGGGAGGCCCATTGCAATCCTGTGCATTTTTGGGAGCTCATAGAAATCATAGAAACCCTACAGTGCAGAAGGAGGCCATTCGGCCCATCGAGTCTGCACCGACCACAATCCCACCCAGGCCCTACCCCCACATATTTACCCACTAATCCCTCTAACCTATGCATCCCAGGACACTAAGGGACAATTTTTAACCTGGCCAATCAACCTAACCCGCACATCTTTGGACTGTGGGAGGAAACCGGAGCACCCGGAGGAAACCCACGCAGACACGAGGAGAATGTGCAAACTCCACACAGACAGTGACCCGAGCCGGGAATCGAACCCGGGACCCTGGAGCTGTGAAGCAGCAGTGCTAACCACTGTGCTACCGTGCTGTCCAATATAACCCCCCCCCAACCCTCTTTGTTTGTCAATCACTCCATTTTGTTTCCCACAGCCTCGCACCTGTCAATCCTCTCCCTGGCAGCACTGTGGGTGCACCTACATGACATGGACAGCAGCGGTTCAAGAAGGCGGCTTGCCAACACCTTCTCAAGGGGCAATTAGGGATGAACAATAAATGCTGGCCTAGCCAGTGACACCCACGTCCCGTAAAAAATGAGTTTAAAGAAACCCCCGGAGCCCAATATCTCCCACAGGAAACTCCACTTCTCTGCCGCACCCAGATGGTAAAGCGTAACTGTGAAGGGTTCAGCTTGAATGTGGTGGCGAGCGATGACATTGAGGAAGTTAATCTCAAGAATTGAGAAAAGGGGAAGGATGGAAGTTTATAAATAAAAACTGTCAAGAGTTGTGATTCTGCGAAGCGTCTGTTGATTCGCCTTTTTAACATTGTTCCTCTTGATCATATTTAAAAGTACACATAACTTTTTCATTGTTCTTAGGGTCTGGGCATTTTGTACACACTCTCTCTCTCTCTCTCCCCCTTTATCCCACAATTAATGACAGCATCTTCAGCTGTGCAGAATTTACCTGGGAGGCGATGGCCCAGTGGTATTATCGTTAGCCTATTGATCCAGAAACTCAGCTAATGTTCTGGGGATCCTGGGTTCGAATCTCACCACGGCAGGTGGTGGAATTTGAATTCAATAAAAAATATCTGGAATTAATTGACAATGACTATGAAACCATTGTCGGAAAAACCCATCTGGTTCACTCATGCCCTTTAGGGAAGGAAATCTACCATCCTTACCTGGTCTGGCCTACATGTGACTCCAGAGCCACAGCAATGTGGTTGACTCTTAACTGCTCTTGGGCAACTAGGCAAGGGCAATAAATGTGGGCCAGCCAGCCAACGAATGAATAAAAAACAAACTCTGGAATTTTCACCCTAAACTTTCCTATTGGACTGTCTCTTTGATGTCGTCTCCCCATCTATCCCATGATAACTCCTTATTTCTGTTTACGTGGAAAGAGCATTAAGCTTTACTCACACTGAAGATGCGCTATGAAGGTCTAACTTACCATTGGATCCAAGGTATTTCCAATCGCACTGCGCATTGCTTGGAGGGGGAAGCCCACCCCTTATGGTGAGAGAGCAGGAGTATGGCATTGAGATAGAGGATCAGCCATGATCACTTTCAGTGGCAGAGCAGGGTCGAGGGGCCGAATGGCCCACTCCTACCCCTAGTTTCTATATTTCTATGAGTGAGCATGAGCACTGGAATGGACTGGATGGGCCGAATGTGCAGAATGCAGTGAAACATCCCGAGAAGCTTGACAGAAGCGTTGTCAAACAAAATCAGAAAATCACAAAGGAAAGGAGGCCTTTCTGCCTCCCATGTCTTTGCTAGCCCCCAGCCCATTCTTTTGCTCTTTAGGTAAAGTAAAATAGTTGATTTATGAGTGTCATAAGCAAGGCTTATATTAACACTGCAATGAAGTTACTGTGAAATTCGCCTAGTCGCCACACTCCAGTGCTATTTCGGGTGAATGCACCCAACCAGCACGTCTTTCAGACTGTGTGAGGAAACCCACGCAGACACAGGAAGAACACAGACAGTGACTCAAGCCGGGAATCGAACCCGTGTCCCTAGCACGGTGAGGCAGCGGTGCTAACCACTGTGCCACTATGCCTTTCCTCTTCGCTCTGCAAACATTTCCTTTTTGAAAGCCATTAATGAATCTGCTTCCACCAGCCTTTCAGGCAGTCTCAGCCAAGTTGTAACAATTTGTTGAGTAAAAACGTTTCTAACACCTCAATCCTTGGTGTTTTGCCACCATTAGTGGCAAACGCTTTTCCCTCGCTACTCTATCAAAACCCTCATCATTTTGAATACTGCTATTAAATCTCCCCTAATCTGCTCTGCTCCATGGAGAACAATCTTAGCTGTAGACTTTACAGAAAATCAAAGCCCCTCATCATCTTGATACCTTTCCAGTAAATTTCCTCTGCATAGACTTGAAGGCCAAGAAGTCCTTTCCAAAGTATCACCTCCAGAGCTGGTCATACAATATAAGTTGGGGTCAGTGATTCATAAAGTCTTAACATAATTTCTTTGTTTTTGTCATCAATGCCTCCATTTATGAAAAAAAAACATCCTGTAAATGTTTTGTTAAGTTTATTTATTAGTGTCACAATTAGGCTTACATTAACACTGCAATGAAGCTACTGTGAAAATCCCTCTGCCGCCACACTCTGGCACCTGTTCGGGTACACTGAGGGAGAATTTAGCATGGCCAATGCACATAACCAGCACGTCTTCCAGACTGTGGGAGGAAACCAGAGCACCCGGAGGAAACCCAGCCAGACACGGGGAGAACGTGCAGACTCCGCACAGACAGTGACCCAAGCCGGGAATCGAACTAGGTCCCTGGTGCTGTGAGGCAGCAGTGCTAACCACTGTGCCACCATGCTTTTCTCACACATTTATCAATTTATCCTGCCACACCCAAAGAATACTTCCCACAAAGAATGATTAAAACATGCAAGAAACACCTGGAGTGGATCTAAACATTCTGGATTCAATGAAAATCTCCCCTTGACATTCAATAGTATTGCCATTCCTGAATCCCCCCACTCTGAATATCCTGGGGGCTACCATTGACCAGAAACTGAATTGGACCAGTTGAAGAGAGTAATTGAAACCAAAAGAGAAAATGCTGGGCGGCACGGTGGCACAGTGGTTAGCGCTGCTGCCTCATAGCGCCAGGGATCCGGTTCAATTCCGGCCTCGGGTCACTGTCTGTGTGGAGTTTGCACGTTCTTCCCGTGTCTGCGTGGGTTTCCCCCGGGGGCTCCGGTTTCCTCCCACTGTCCAAAGATCTGCTGGTTAGGTTGATTGGCCATGTGAAATTGACCCTAGTGTCAGCGGGGTTAGGAGGGTAAATGAGGGTCATGGGAATAGGGCCTGGGTGGGATTGTGTTCAGTGCAGACTCGATGGGCAGAATGGCCTCCTTCTGCACTGTAGGGATTCTATGATCTCGGCAGGTCTGGCTGCATCTGTAAGGAGAGAAAATAGCTGACATTTCGAGTCCAGATGACCCTTTGTCAAAGCTAAAAGGCATCGAAAGTGGGAGATATTTATACTGTAGGGTGAGAGAATGAAAGATGAGTCATTGCCACAAAAACAAGGGAACAGGCTGCTAATGGCAGTCCATAGAGAGAATAGAAGGTGTGAATGGCCAAATGGCAGAGAAGCTGAAATCAGAGGGTGAGCTGTGACAGATGAAGGTGTGGGGGGAGAGTAACTCACCTCCTTTCATCATCTCAATGAATTCCCCACTGTCAACATCCTGGGGGGTTTACCATTGATCAGAAACTGAACTGAAATCAGCCAGTTATAAATACTGTGGCTACAGGAACAGTAAGAAGTTTAACAACACCAGGTTAAAGTCCAACAGGTTTATTTGGTAGCAGAAGCCACAAGCTTTCGGAACAGGCTGTCCCTTCATCAGGTGGGTGGGAGTTCTGATCACAAACAGGGCACAAAGACACAAATTCAATTTACATGAATAATGATTGGAATGTGAGTCTTTACAGCTAATCAAGTCCTCAAGGTACAGACAATATGAGTGGAGGGAGCATTAAGCACAGGTTAAAGAGATGTGTATTGTCTCCAGACAGGACAGCGAGTGAGATTTTGCACATCCAGGCAGGTTGTGGGGGTTACAGATAGTGTGACATGAACCCAATATCCCGGGGTGAGGCCGTCCTCATGTGTGCGGAACCTGGCTATCAGTCTCTGCTCAGCGACTCTGCGCTGTCATGTGTCGCGAAGGCCGCCTTGGAGAACGCTTACCCGGAGATCAGAGGCTGAATGCCCGTGACCGCTGAAGTGCTCCCCCACAGGAAGAGAACAGTCTTGCCTGGTGATTGTCGAGCGGTGTTCATTCATACGTTGTCGTAGCGTCTGCATGGTTTCCCCAATGTACCATGCCTCAGGACATCCTTTCCTGCAGCGTAACAGGTAGACAACGTTGGACGAGTTGCAAGAGTTTGTACCGTGTACCTGGTGGATGGTGTTCTCACGTGAGAACAGATCAGAGGCTGGGAATTCTGCAGTGAGTAACTCACCACCTGACTTCCCAAAGTCTGCCGACCATCTACAAGGCACAAGTCAGGAGAGTGACGCCATTTTCTTCACTTGCCTGGATGAGTGCAGCTCCAACAGCAATCAAGAAACTCAACACCATCCAGGACAAAGCAGCTTGCTTGATTGGCACTCCATCCACCCCCTTAAATGCCTTCCTCCACCACCGATGCTCAGTGGCAGCAGTGTGGTCCATCTACAATATGGACTGCAGCAACTCACCAAGGCTCCTTCAGCAGCAAAACCCACAACCCTAACCACAAGAAGGACACAGGAACACCACCAGCTGCAGGTTCCCCACCAAGCCATACACCATCTCGACTTGTAACAATGACACCATTCACTATCACTGGGTGAAAGCATGGAACCTCCTCTCCAGCAGCACCGTGGGTGTTCTTGCAGCACAGGAGTGGTTCAAGAAGGTGGTTCACCCCTGCCTTTTCAAGGCCAATTAGGGACAGGCAACAAATGCTGGCCTAGCCAAGGGCCCCAACATTCCCTGAATTAATACGTTTTAAATAGTCAGTCTGGGAGATATTGGGGTGCTTCTAGATGAATGAACCAAGACACGTGAAATATCTTTCATCATGTACATAAGATCTTGTGACCTTATCAAAGACAATTAGAAACATAGAAACATAGAAAAACTACAGCACAAAACAGGCCCTTCGGCCCCACAAGTTGTGCCGAACATATCCCTACCTTTTAGGCCTACCTATAACCCTCCATCCTATCATGCTCCATGTACTCATCCAGGAGTCTCTTAAAAGACTCTATTGAGTTCGCCTCCACCACCACTGACGGCAGCCGATTCCACTCGCCCACCACCCTCTGTGTGAAAAACTTCCCCCTCACATTTCCCCTGTACCTACCCCCCAGCACCTTAAACCTGTGTCCTCTCGTAGCAGACATTTCCACCCTGGGAAAAAGCCTCTGAGAGTCCGCCCGATCTATGCCTCTCAACATCTTATATACCTCTATTAGGTCTCCTCTCATCCTTCGTCTCTCCAAGGAGAAAAGACCGAGCTCCCTCAGCCTATCCTCATAAGGCATGCCACTCAATCCAGGCAACATCCTTGTAAATCTCCTCTGCACCATTTCAATCTTTTCCACATCCCTCCTGTAATGAGGCGACCAGAACTGAGCACAGTACTCCAAGTGGGGTCTGACGAGGGTCTTATATAGCTGCATCATTATCCCCGGACTCCGAAACTCAATCCCTCGATTGATAAAGGCCAGCACACCATACGCCTTCTTAACCACCTCCTCCACCTGCGGGGCCGATTTTAGAGTCCTATGGACCCGGACCCCAAGGTCCCTCTGATCCTCTACAGTACTAAGAGTCTTTCCCTTTATATTGTACTCCTTCATCCCATTTGAGCTGCCAAAATGGACCACTACGCATTTATCTGGGTTGAAGTCCATCTGCCACTTCTCCGCCCAGTCTTGCATCCTATCTATGTCCCTCTGTAACTTCTGACATCCCTCCAGACTATCCACAACCCCACCAACCTTCGTGTCGTCGGCAAACTTACCAACCCATCCTTCCACTTCCTCATCCAGGTCATTGTTCATCAGTCATTTGCAAAGAGAAAAGAGAGCATTCCTGATAGCTATGACAGAACAATACAGCACAGGAATAGGCCTTTCAGCCCACCAAACCTGCATTCATGTGTCAAGATAGACATTGAATGTTGCTAACGTGTCTGCCTCCACCACCTCCACTGGCAGTGAGTTCCAGGAACCCACCACTATTTGCATGAAAAACTTTCCCTGCACGTCTCCCTGAAACTTCCCACTTCTCATCTTAAACCTGAGCCCTCTTGTAGTCAATCCTTCCACCCTGGGAAAAGGTCATCTGAGTGCAGTCGCGATCTTGAATTGACAAACTCTGCTTGTACTGAAGAGGAATTAATTTGGCAGAGAAACTGAAATAAAACAACATTTTGGGTGGGAGAGTTCACAAGTTTATTCACAAAGGGAAGAGACTATTTTTGAAAACAAATAATTGACTGTAAAAGTGACGGATCTTATTGTGGCACCTGATAGCTCTGCCTGTCATGTTACTGAAGCCTTGAAGATACTTTAACTATAGTTGAGAATGGGAGCATTGTGGCTATGTTACTGGATCAGTAATCCAGAGACCTCGTCCCGGAATTTCCCACAGGGCTTCAGGACACCCCCACCAATGCGAGTCCTGCGCCATGTGGGAAACAGTCAATGTGATTTCTTTCCTGAACTGGCTAAGGGTGGGTTTGCTGTCCAATTAAGGATAGTTGGCAGGTTCTTGAAACTGGAGGGCCAGTAGGAGGATGAGACTTGAGGGAAATGGCAACTCAAAACTCAACAGGACCTTTCATTTACTTTATTTATTAGTGTCACAAGTAGGCTTACATTAACACTGTAATGAAGTTACTCTAGTCACCACACTCCGGCACCTGTTCGGGTACACTGAGGGAGAATTTAGCTTGACCAACGCACCTAACCAGCACGTCTTTCAGACCATGGGAGGAAACCGGAGCACCCGGAGGAAACGCACGCAGACACGGGGAGAATGTGCAGACTCCACACAGACAGTCACCCAAGTCGGGAATCGAACCTGGGTCGGTAGGCAGTGCTTACCACTATGCCACCCATGCCACCCTACAGCTTACAGTTGGGCTATCGCTGGGGAGGGAGAGATCTCTCAATAAGGAGACCTGCACCAGCTGCTGCTTCCGGGCAGCCAATAGGAGCCTTTATGCCTGCCTCCAAGCATATAAACTGTCCCCCACCACCGAGAACATAGAGGCCGAAGAGAAAATCCCCACTCAGTCTGTAACAATTGGCCTTAACTGGCCATCAATAGCCTCAGTTGGCTACCTGCCACTTCTGGTTGGGTAACCCTACTGCTGCCCCTGGTCAAACTTGCCATCAACAGATCCAGGCAGCGGGCCACTGAGGGAGTCATCTGATCCAAATGTTGTCCGCACTACCGCAGCTGCATTCATGACCGGGTACACCAGGAGAGGAAGAACGCAGTGTTTACCGACACTGTAGAAGGCCTTTCATGCTCATTGGCACCGCAGGAACGAGAGTGCCTTATCAAACCCCTTAATCGCCTTTTGGTTCATGAAACTATAAGTTTCATTAGTGATTTGTTTTTTGTTCGAGGCGATATCCCTTTAGGGGCTGTTACTTTAATTTTTCCCGAAGTTAATTTGATTTAGTTTAATTGGTTTTAACCCCAAATTGGGTAACCCTGCTGCCTGCATCCTCTGCCAATCTGTGCCCCTGGAAAATGGCCCACGGCCGGGGTACAGCAGAGAACTAGATTGCAAATTGGCACCGGGAAATTCTGCACTCGGCTGCCTCCAGTGTCATCCCCAGTGAGTCCTAAAACTCTTGCTCCTGAACAAATGATCCAGAGATGCGAATTGAAATCCCAACACAACGCTAGGGGAATTTAAAATTAGTTAATTTTCAAAAGCCTGGAATTTAAAATGATGATGGTGGCCACAAAGGAATCAGACTGTCCTAAAAACCTGTCTGGTTCGCAAATGAAGGAAGGAACATCTGTCATCCTTACTCGACCTGACCTACATATGAATCCAGATCCACAGCAATGCGATTGATTCTAAACTTCTTCATTGTAATGATTTTAATCAGGCAATTGAGGTGGGCCTGCTTGAATATGAGCTCCCTGATTGAGGGCCAAATGGATGGTCCAATCAGGGAGCCCCATGCTCTGTACAGCAGTGTCTTTTCCTCTGGCACTCTAGAGGTAGTCATGGTGTGGAGATGCCGGCGTTGGACTGGGGTAAACACAGTAAGAGTTTTAACAACACCAGGTTAAAGTCCAACAGGTTTATTTGGTAGCAAATGGCATTTACTTTCGGAGCCCTGCTCCTTCAAGGAGCAGGGCTCCGAAAGCTAATGACATTTGCTACCAAATAAACCTGTTGGACTTTAACCTGGTGTTGTTAAAACTCTTACTCTAGATGTAGGCAGCATACTGCGAGCACTCCGTATAGTGTTGTTAGATCTTGTCAATAAAGGACTTTTGGTGAAGGGACTTCCTCCTCCACTTATGAAATGATGTAGAAAAATGTACTGAACCAACGTACACTACACAAACTGCAGTGATTCCAGAAGTCAGCTCAATGCCACCCTTCCAATGACCAATTTGGGATGGGTAATAAATGCTGACCTTGCAAATGACTCCATGGAAATGGGCGGCACGGTGACACAGTGGTTAGCGCTGCTGCCTCACAGCACCAGGGACCCAGGTTTGATTCCGACCTTGGGTGACTCTTTGTAATGCAGGAAAACACACACACGCAACTTGAAACCTCTCTGTGGATTGGTGATAACAAATGCATTAGCACGGTCGTACAGAATCCTGCTATTTGAATGAATTCAGTCATCTGGTGCAGGCTGATGCCATCATTAAAACAGCAAAGGAATTTGGTAGGGGTGTGTCGACGCGTTGATTCTTACTGTCACATTGCATGACCTAAAATCCTCAAGAGGATTCTGTTACAAACTCAAGTTGGCTCATTGAATAGATTCACTTGGTGCTTGGCGAAGTGGATTTTTCAATGCTTCATTTAATATTTTCAAAAAATGTGTCTCTGGATGAATTTCCTTAGTTAAAGCCTGCTATTCTCAGACACTTGTTAGTCTTGATCGATGGGGTTAAAAATGGGTGGCACAGTGGTTAGCGCTGCTGCCTCACAGTGCCAGGGACCTGGGTTCAATTCCAACCTTGGGTGACTGTGTGGAGTTTGCACATTCTCCCCGTGTCTGTGTGGGTTTCCTCTGGGTGCTCCGGTTTCCTCCCACAGTCCGAAAGATGTGCAAATTAGATTGATTGACCATGCTAAACTGCCCCTTTGTGTCCCAAGATGTGATGTGGTGACAATTCACACCTCTTTAACCTGTGCTTAACCCTCTCTCCGCTCACATTGTCTGTACCTGTAAAGACTTGATTACCTGTTAAGACTCGCATTCCAACCATTATCTTGTAATTGAGTTTGTGTCTATATATGCCCTGTTTGTGAAACAAATCCTGCACTCACCTGATGAAGGAGCAGCGCTCCAAAAGCTTGTGCCACCAAATAAACCTGTTGGACTTTAACCTGGTGTTGTGAGACTTCTTACTGTCCCAAGATGTGTAGGTTAATGGGATTAGCGGGGTAAATATATACGGTTACAGAAATAGGGCCTGGATAAGATGCTCCGTTGAAGAGTCGTTGCAGGCTCAATGGGCCAAATGGCCTCCTTCTGAATGTCGTGATTTTCTCTGATCCACTATTAATGAGAAGAAAAAAATAGGGAAAACGAAGATTCACAAGAATTAGCGGAGGCTACTTCCTTTTAGAACTTCAGCAGATGAAGTTGTTCAAGTTTAAGATGTTTACTGATTTAAATGAGCTGTTTGCCTGATGTAGATAAGTGGCTTACCTTGTGTTAATATAATACTGTACATTTGTTGGGGGAAATGTTAATGGTTCCAAACAATAAGCAAGCAAAGAACTGCACCTTTATCAGACACTTGCCATCAAAGGGACATGGGCCAAATGCAGGGAAATGGGGTTAGCTGAGATTGGCTTTTTGCGAGGCATGGACCAGTTTGGGCCAAAGAGCCAAAGGGATTGGTCTTGTATCTTAACATCTGAAGAATCTCAACAACGGTCATTTAAAAGGAAATAACAAGCAATGAGTTTGATGGCGAACCTGGTAGTGTACACTCAGATCTACAAAAGGAATTTTATAAAGTGCTACATCGAAGGTCACTTTTTGTTTATTCATCCATGGGCTATGGTTTAAAGTTTATTTATTAGTGTAACAAGTAGGCTTACATTAACACTGCAGTGACGTTACTCTGAAAATCCTCCAGTCGCCACACTCCGGCACCTGTTCGGGTACACTGAGGGAGAATTTAGCACGGCCAATGCACCCTGACCAGCACATTTTTCAGGGTGTGGGAGGAAACTCACACAGACACGGGGAGAACGTGCAGACTCCGCACAGGCAGTCACCCAAGCCGGGAATCGAACCTGGATCTCTGGCGCTGTGAGGCAGCAGTGCTTATCATTGTGCCACCATGCCGCCCCCTTGGGTGTCACTGACTGGGTTAGCATTTATTACCTGTCCTTAATTGTCATTGAGAAGGTGCCTAGGAGATGCCTTCCTGAATCGCTGACATTTATTGAATTCATATTTCACCATCTTCCATGGTGGGATTCGAACCCAGGTCCCCAGTGCATTACCCTGGGTCTCTGAATTACTAGTCCAGTAACAATACCACTAGACCACCGCTACCTCAGATATCTACTCGGACTTGAAGCAGCAACAACCAAAGCTGGCGTTGTAAGCTCCGTTTGGAGTTCCATAGGTCACTCAGTTGTGAACAGTTCAGTTCTGAGGCAAGAGCACAGTGGTGTTGTCACAAGACTAGAATCCAGAGTCCAAGGGTAATGATCTTGGGGACCCGGGTTCATACCTCACCATGGCAAACAGTGAAATTCAGTAAAAATCCGGAATTAAGAATCTACTGATGACCATGAAACCATTGTCAATTGTCGGAAAAACCCAGCTGGTTCACTAATGTCCTTCAGGGAAGGAAATCTGCCGTCCTTACCTGCTCTGGCCAAATGTGACTCCAGAGCCACAGCAATGTGTCTAACTCTCAAATGCCCTCTGAAATGGAGGGCAATTAGGGATGGGCAATAAATGCTGGGCCTAGGCAGCGACATCAACATCCCGTTAAATGAATAAATAAATGATTATTGGGAAAGGCATCAAAGGAACAAATCCCATGGACAGGAAGGGCTGAAGAGGGCATGGGGAGAGTTAGGGGAAAAGCTAGAGAAAGACGCGGGTTCAGGGTTAAGACTTGGTAGGTTTGGTGGAGGTTCAGTTTGGAGCACAATGGAACAACAGAGGCTGGTAGCGAATAAGCCAGGGTTATTTTTGTGTAATAGGTCTGCGGATGCAGAAGTCCCTTCACCTTAATCCCTTCATTTACAAAATCTAACAGCAGTACACAGAGTGCTATCAGTCAGCAGTCTATCTCCGGGGGTGTCAGAGGAACTGACACTCCCAGTTAAGTACAAGGCAAAGATTCCCTGACTGGCCCATCAACTGGATCCTTAATCAGGGAGTTCATTCTCCAATCTCAATCTCAATGGCCTGAGTGAAGTCTTTGCTCTGCTGAATGAGCTGAGGGATGGCTCACCCTGCTATACACATGATATATTCAAGTCGATACACCTTAGACGTGAAGGATTGAAAATGATGGTCAGACCAGGGGAATATTTAAGTATTTTTCCATTTCATTCATGGGACATGGGTGTCACTGGCTGGCCAGCATTTATTGCCCATCCTTAATTGCCCGAGGGCAGTTGAGAGTCAACCACATTGCTGTGGCTCTGGAATCACATGTAGGCCAGACCAGGTAAGGGCGGCAGATTTCCTTCCCTAAAGGACACTTCTACAAATACATAAAGGGCAAAAGAGTAACAAGGGAGAGAGTAGGGCCTCTTAAGGATCAACAAGGTCATCTATTTGCGGATCCACAAGAGATGGGTGAGATCCTAAATGAATATTTCTCATCAGTATTTACTGTTGAGAAAAGTATGGATGTTAGGGAACTTGGGGGATTAAATATTGATGTCTTGAGGAGTGTACATATTACAGAAAAGGAGGTGCTGGAAGTCTTAAAGCGCATCAAGGTAGATAAATCTGCGGGACCTGATGAGGTATATCCCAGGATGTTGTGGGAGGCTAGGGAGGAAATTGTGGGTCCCCGAGCAGAGATATTTGAATCATTGATAGTCACGGGTGAGGTGCCTGAAGATTGGAGAGTGGCAAATGTTGTACCTTTGTTTAAAAAGGGCTGCAGGGAAAAGCCTGGGAACTACAGGCCAGTTAGCCTCACATCTGTAGTGGGTAAATTGTTGGAAGGTATTTTAAGAGACAGGATCGACAGGCATTTAGAGATGCAAGGACTAATTAGGGACAGTTAGCATGGTTTTGTGAGTGGAAAATCATGTCTCATAAATTTAATTGAGTTTTTTGAAGGGGTAACCAAAAAGGTAGATGAGGGCAGTGCAGTTGATGTTGTCCACATGGACTTTAGCAAGGCCTTTGACAAGGTACCGCATGGCAGGTTGTTGCATAAAGTTAAACCTCACGGGATCCAGGATGAGGTATCTAAATGGATAACAAAATTGGCTTCTTGACAGAAGCCAGAGGGTGGTGTAGAGAGTTTTTTCAAACTGGAGGCCTGTGACCAGCGGTGTGCCTCAGAGATCAGTGCTGGGCCCACTGTTATTTGTCATTTATATTAATGATTTGGATGAGAATATAGGGGGCATGGTTAGTAAGTTTTCAGATGACACCAAGATTTGTGGCAAAGTGGACAGTGAAGAAAGTTATCTCCAATTGCAGCGGGATCTTGATCAATTGGGCCAGTGGGCTGACGAATGGCAGATGGAGTTTAATTTAGACAAATTCGAGGTGATGCATTTTGGTAGATTGAACCAGGGCAGGACTTACTCAGTTAATGGTAGGGCATTGGGGAGAGTTACAGAACAAAGAGATCTCGGGATACATGTTCATAGCTCCTTGAATGTGGAGTCACAGGTGGACAGAATGGTGAAGAAGGCATTCAGCATGCTTGGTTTCATCGGTCAGAACATTGAATACAGGAGTTGGGACGTCTTGTTAAAGTTGTACAAGACATTGGTAAGGCCACACTTGGAATACTGTGTGCAATTCTGGTCACCCTATTATAGAAAGGATATTATTAAACTAGAAAGAGTGCAGAAAAGATTTACTAGGATGCTACCGGGACTTGATGGATTGAGTTATAAGGAGAGGCTGAATACGCTGGGACTCTTTTCTCTGGAGCGTAAGAGGCTGAGCGGTGACCTTATAGAGGTCTATAAAATAATGAGGGGCACAGACAAAGTAGATAGTCAATATCTTTTCCCAAAGGTAGGGGAGTCTAAAACTAGGGGGCATAGGTTTGAGGTGAAAGGGAAGAGATACAAAAGTGTCCAGAGGGGCAATTCTTTCACACACAGGGTGGTGAGTGTCTGGAACAAGCTGCCAGAGGTAATAGTAGAGGTGGGTATAATTTTATCTTTTAAAAAGCATTCAGATAATTACATGGGCATGATGGGTATAGAGGGATATGGGCCAAATGCGGGCAATTGGGATTAGTTTAGGGGTTTAAAAAAAAAAGGCGGCATGGACAAGTTGGGCCGAAGGGCCTGTTTCCATGCTGTAAACCTCTATGACTCTATGACACTGGTGAACCAGATGGGTTTTTCCCGACAATCCACGATGGTTTCACGGTCATCAGTAGATTCTTAACTCCCGATATTTTTCATTGAATTCAAATTCCACCATCTGCCATGGTGGGATTCAAACCCGGGTCCCCAGAACATTAGTTGAGCTTCTGGATTAATAGTCACGGGGATGGTGCCAGAGGACTGGAGAATGGCGAATGTTGTTCCTCTGTTTAAGAAAGGGAATAGAAATGACCCTGGTAATTATAGACCGGTTAGTCTTACTTCGGTGGTTGGTAAATTGATGGAAAGGGTCCTTAGGGACGGGATTTACGACCATTTAGAAAGATGCGGATTAATCCGAGATAGTCAGCACGGATTCGTGAAGGGCAAGTCATGCCTCACAAATTTGATAGAATTTTTTGAGGAGGTAACTAAGTGTGTTGATGAAGGTAGGGCAGTTGATGTCATATACATGGATTTTAGTAAGGCGTTTGATAAGGTCCCCCATGGTCGGCTTATGATGAAAGTGAGGAGGTGTGGGATAGAGGGAAAGTTGGCCGATTGGATAGGCAACTGGCTGTCTGACCGAAGACAGAGGGTGGTGGTCGATGGAAAATTTTCGGATTGGAGGCAGGTTGCTAGCGGTGTGCCGCAGGGATCAGTGCTTGGTCCTCTGCTCTTTGTGATTTTTATTAATGACTTAGAGGAGGGGGCTGAAGGGTGGATCAGTAAATTTGCTGATGACACCAAGATTGGTGGAGTAGTGGATGAGGTGGAGGGCTGTTGTAGGCTGCAAAGAGACATAGATAGGATGCAAAGCTGGGCTGAAAAATGGCAAATGGAGTTTAACCCTGATAAATGTGAGGTGATTCATTTTGGTAGGACAAATTTAAATGTGGATTACAGGGTCAAAGGTAGGGTTCTGAAGACTGTGGAGGAACAGAGAGATCTTGGGGTCCATATCCACAGATCTCTAAAGGTTGCCAGTCAAGTGGATAGAGCTGTGAAGAAGGCCTATAGTGTGTTAGCTTTTATTAACAGGGGGTTGGAGTTTAAGAGCCGTGGGGTTATGCTGCAACTGTACAGGACCTTGGTGAGACCACATTTGGAATATTGTGTGCAGTTCTGGTCACCTCACTATAGGAAGGATGTGGAAGCGCTGGAAGGAGTGCAGAGGAGATTTACCAGGATGCTGCCTGGTTTGGAGGGTAGGTCATATGAGGAAAGGTTGAGGGAGCTAGGGCTGTTCTCTCTGGAGCGGAGGAGGCTGAGGGGAGACTTAATAGAGGTGTATAAAATGATGAAGGGGATAGATAGAGTGAACGTTCAAAGACTATTTCCTCGGGTGGATGGAGCTATTACAAGGGGGCATAACTATAGGGTTCGTGGTGGGAGATACAGGACGGATATCAGAGGTAGGTTCTTTACGCAGAGAGTGGTTGGGGTGTGGAATGGACTGCCTGCAGTGATAGTGGAGTCAGACACTTTAGAAACATTTAAGCGGTTATTGGATAGGCACATGGAGCACACCAGGATGATAGGGAGTGGGATAGCTTGATCTTGGTTTCAGATAAAGCTCGGCACAACATCGTGGGCCGAAGGGCCTGTTCTGTGCTGTACTGTTCTATGTTCTATAATACCACTAGGCCATCGCAGTGGAAGGGATTTAATTGTTTTACTTGGGTCAAAGGCATGTAAGTTTTTTCGGGCAACTCAGGCCTTTTTTTTATGAGCTGGGAAAAGGACTTGAACCCTAAAGAACTGTGAAAGTGGCCACACTTGACTGCAGGACTTGACCTGGTCAGTGAGCCCAGCCAGCCTGTGTGTGTGTGTGTGTGTGAAGGGGCCCAGTCCAAAAATTGCAAGCAGCCAGAAACCAGACAGACTGCTGATTAGGTTATCAGCAGCACAAAGAGAACCTCACGACATCACCAGACTAGGCCGGCAGCAAGACAATGCACCTGGTCTGGACTCAATACAGGTGATAATGGCCTTGTCCCAGAGCGAGGAGAAGCCCATTTCCCTAATGGGAAAACAATTAAACGATCTCCGATGGAACAATACAAGACAGCAAGGGACCTATCACCTGGGATGGGACCATCTGGTCTCTATGGATTGTAAGATCGCAGCTGCAGATAACCCTAGCAAGCCTTTGTCAATGGAAACTGCCGGTTGGAAGGGGGGGCGGAGTTGGCTGACAAAAGAATTCAAGTTTACAATATAAAAGGATGGTCACGTCGGCCATCGCTCTCTCCTTTTCTCTTCGGACCAGCATGACAGCACTCTCCACTCGGTCGTCTCCAGCACGCAGCCTGAAGCCACTGAGCAATTTAAACTAGGATTGTGAGTATCCCCTGGTAATTCACAAAGTTCCCGAGATCATCATAGTGGATGAGGCTTTGGGGAAAAGGGGGGGCTTTTGCATGCACCTTTCATAGTTTAAGACACTGGTAAACTTGTATAAAGTAAGAATTCCGAGGTGTCCGTCTTAGTATTCCTTCCATAGCTTATAGTCTTATAGAGCATAAGGCATTGTGTGTTGTTTTCCTGGTGTTTTTGCGACCTTTGACCTTGATGTTTTAATATATATATCTTTGACTTCCGTTGGAGTCCGTTTTGATCTTTTCAATTTCTCACCAATGATCTCTGACTAAGTCACAATATAAATATTCCTTACCATAATTCTGGAGGGCATTGGTGGGGTTTTGGGCGACGGAGGACAAAACCTAAAATAAGCCCAGTGGAGTTAAAAAGAGGGATTCCGCTACAATGGCGACCGCGACAGGACTCCGGTGGTCTGGAATATGTAACTTGTCAGAGGGGGTGAGGGAAAGAAGCAAAATGGAGGAGAGAATCTCCTCATATCTGTGGAAAAAGGTCAACCTCACCAAAACGTGGGTATTAGCACTGATCAATGCCGAGCAGCCCATAATGGCTGCGGCTGCATGGACAGAGAGCAAGGAATACACTAAAGGGTTGGAAAAGGCAGTTTGGCTAGCCTGCCTGTCCCAGCAGGTAGCCAAAATGGAAAGGAGGATTGCTGTTCTGGAGGGAGAGTTGAGCAAAGTTAGGGCCAACGCGGGGGACAGCGCTAGAGCAGAGGAACAGTTATTTAATGAATTAACTGATGCGAGGCAGTGTATCCTACAAGCTAGCGAGTCACACAGATACGAAAAGGAATTTCTCCAATGCCAGGTAGTTGAGGCAAAGGAGAGGGAATGGGAGACCCAGGAACTCCTGGCTCAAGGTGCGCAGAGGTACAAGGAGCTGGAAGGGAGGTTCAGGGACATCCAGGCAGCGTACAGGGTGGCTTGCGACGAGTTAGGTGACGGCAAGCATGGGCCGTGCCAGGCACGGATAGAAGAGCTGGAGGAGGCTCTGTCCAAGGTCAGGGGACGGGTGCACCTGAGAGATCCAGGAGGGTCCCCTAGGGGCAGAGGGCTCCTCGCAGCGGATGATTCCCCGGGCGCTAAGGGGAATCGACCACCTCCTGAGGCGCCGGAAACGTGTCCGGGTCGGCAGGTGGGGTTCGGGCTGTCCAGAGAGGGGCAGGTCCAAGGGGGGTCAACGGGGTACCCCCAGGTGGCGGCGTGTCCGCCGGGTATAGCGCACCATTCCTTTGGGAAAGGGAACAGACCGCTGCCTGAGATGCCGGTAATGTGTCCGGGTCAGCAGGTAGGGTTCGGGACGTCCAGGGAGGGATGGGTCCAAGGGGGGTCAGTAGAGTATCCCCAGGTTGTGGTGTCTCCGACATGGGTAGCACACCCCGGAGTGTTGGGGCTACCGAGCATGGAGGGAGAGCCGGATGCCGATGAGGCAGGGGGGCAACAGCCCCAGGTGGGGCAGATGTGCCCGGTTAGACAAAGAAAGTATGGTCCCCCGGTGGGAGGGGACGCAAGGGGACCGATAGAGAGCGATATGATAATTCCCCATGGGGCACATGTGCTCAGGGGGATGGTAACCCACATCCCAAAACTGACTCGGGCGGGAGACCCGTCGTTACATTTTATGCAGGTGCAGCAGGCAGCTGACATAAACGACTGTGATGAGGTGGAACGGGTAAAACTACTGCTGATGACCCTAGACTCATATCTATGTAAGGCAGTGACCTCCAGGGAAGGGGGAAGACCTGCCACATGGGTAGCGGCACAGACAGCAGTTCTGGAGGCCATGGGGTTAAATCAGGGTAGTCCCTTCACGAGGGTGTGGGAGACAAGGCAGCAAGTCGCAGAGTCCCCGGACATGTTCGCAGACAGGCTGTGGACGGTGTATGAGGGAGCGTGTGGGACACCCTTAGACAGGCAACATCTGGACGAGAGGACAGCCCACTGGCTGAAGACTCTCGTGGCTAACTGCCTTCCGCGAGTTAGGGCAAAGGCCGAGCATTGGTTCGACCCGCTGGACCCCAACCTTAACGAGGCGGAGGTAATAAGAAAGCTCACCCTTGCGTATCGCAATGGGGAGAGAAGTGAGGAACAGCCCCATAAGGGCAAGGTGCATGAGGTCGCACCGGCACCCCTCCCTAGGAGGGAGTGGAAGTAGGGAGGCAGCCGGGCCTCAGACCGGAGGCCGGTGTGCTACGGGTGTGGGAAGCCCGGGCACTTCAGGAGGGAGTGTAGGAACCCGAGCAGGGAGGAAAGGGCTCCCATGGAAAAGACACCAACCTCGGTGGTAGGGGCACTTACCCCGGAGACGATCGATGTAAAGGATCTGCTGGCTTATCTGCAGACCAAGGCAACAGGGTCCGGGCAGGTAGCGATGGCAACAGGCCAGGGCCAGCCCGCACCCGCACCACAAGCTCCCTTATGACTGCCAGCGGGGCAGCCCACCTTCCTATGTCCATTAGAGTATGGCCCATGCGGGAGACCCTGGGTCAGGATGGAGGTCCAGGATGTGGTCGGGAGTTACCTACTGGACACAGGTGCTTCCAGTACCATTGTCCACACGGACAATCCCCAAACATCCCCTCTATCCAGCGGGGCGCCCTACAAACTTGTCGGCTTCACGGGAAACGAGAAGACTGGTTTTTTCTCTGTTCCCTTGTCCATTAGGTTGGGAACACTCCAGGCGTGGTGGAAATGCGTCCTGATGAGATGGGAGCAGGAGGGAAAGGGGATCCTAGGCGCCGATTTTATAGTGGCTCATCAGGTCTTGGTGGACCTGAGGAACCACTGTTTGTGGGGCATAGCAGGGGAAGGGGCTGAGAAAGAGGTCATGGTGACAGAGAGGGCACAAGAAAGGGGGGCTTTGTGTGTAGTGAAACCTAAGGAGGGGTATGATTTGGAAGCCATGGTAGGGAATACCTTGGAGGAATATAGGGGGTATGTCCGGAAGAATTTGGCCGCCTTTACGACCCACAAGCACGATTGCGGGAGGGTCACTGGGACAGAGGTCAGGATAGATGGAGACCCCATGTCCCGACCCCAGAAACAGTATAGTTTCCCCCGGGAAGCGGAGGCAGATTTAGAGGTGGCCCTAAATTCACTGATAGGGCAAGGTATTTTGAGGCCAGTTGCCACACATGTGAACTCACCGCTCTGGCCGGTGAGGAAGCCAGATAATTCCTGGAGGGCCACAGTGGACTACAGAGTCCTTAATAAGAATATTCCGGCATGCGCCCCAACGGTAACAGCCGTGGCGGACCTGTTAGGAGAAATTCCAGCGTCAGCCTCTGTTTTTACAGTGCTGGATATTTCGAATGGGTTTTGGTCCATCCCAGTCAGGCGGGAGGACCAGTATAAGTTCGCCTTCACGTTTAAGGGGCAGCAGTATCCCACCAGGGCCAGGAAGAGCAAGAAGGGAGTGAGGAAGGGGGTAGCAAGTGAGGAAGCCCCCGTAGAGGTGGAAACAGTAGGGGAAATACCTGACCCCACCGTTACCCAACAGGTGACAATGTGCTATCCCAGCTGGGCAGCACCGGAGGTAGCGGCCGCAGTGAGGTTAACGGTGATACAAGCACCCAGCCCGGGTAATTTTAAACTACCCGAGCATCAGCTCACCGGCCGGGTCAACTGCCTCAGTGAGGCCGATGTTAGGGAGGCAGAGGAGATGGAGGTATCACCTCTGGTATGGGAGTCAGGGAGGGGTCGTCGGAGCAGCAGGGTCTCCAGACCCCCGGTAAGGTGGTCTCCCTCACACATGGCACTCGGGGCCCGACCACGCAACAAAAGGGCCCGGGTGGAAAGTAGAAGGCGTGGGGCACTACCAAGGGCGGCCACGGGTAGCCCAGTCTCCGCAGGGAACGGAGAGGGATTCCGGAAACCCTTTGGGGAAGGGGAGGCCAGGGGCAGTCAGGACCCTCGGCCCACGGAGGTCCGGACTGGACGGTCGGGCCAGGCAGACGACTGGCCTCAGCAGGGTGAGGGTCAGTTTTAAGTTGGCCACCCGGAGACGGGTGGCGGTGTAAATAGATATAGGATTCACGTTCTGGTTGTTTTAGTAGTTTTCTGTGTAGATTATTCTGTGTATGTGATGTTTTCCGAATTGGGAACAGTAGTGTGGAGGTCGGGAACTTCCATTGTTTAAGAATGGACGCAGGGCACTAGGACCCTGGGGAGCCGGGCTGCGAAATACAGTACCACAGCCGGCAGCTTGTGAAATTGCACGGCGGCAATTTCAAAAGCGGTAACTGCAAGCGAGGAATACAATGGCGCCCTTCCGTTTGAAGTGGTTTCAGGAAGGGTGGACAGCAATGTGGAGGCAAGGAGGTCTTCTGTTTTGTTTTACAGATGGGTCGTCCTGCCATATGGATACTGAGTATAACAATGTGCCTGGAGATGTGCGAGACCCGCAGAGGGGAAATGGAGGAGTCGTTGGTATATGGGTGCTCTGGCGGCAGGGCACCCCTCGTAACTACCGGTCAGGGAGACCTGGTGGCCTCGGAGCAGGCACGCTACTCCCACGTGGGGAGGTGGCCTGGGTGGCTGGGGTCGAACTCGACCAGGTACCCCAGCCACCAGAGCTTCACATGCGGAGAGGCCTCTGTACTCTGCAAAGAGATACAGGTGGCGACTGACCGGGTTAGGGTGACTGAGGGCAGGCGGGTGTGTTTAACCTGTAAGGGGGATGTTCCTTTGGGGAGGTGGTGGTGGCTCAGGAAGCTGAGCCCGGACATGAGGGATCGATCCTCGGACTGGGAACGACTGGACAATAATACCTACCGGACCATCACGGAGTCACCAGGAGGGATTACTGTATGTTGGGCTTATGACCAGGGGATATATTTGTGCCTATGGGGGTCTGCCAGGGTATGTCCACAAGGGGCATCGATCACCTTCGTGAGGTGGTGGCAAGACTCCGGGGGCGGGATAAATTGGGACCGCAGTGGGAAGGGATGTGTAACTCCCTGGGCTGGGATGACCGTGAAAGCTACCGAACTGCTGGTTCAGGTAAAGAGACCCCTGCCCACGGCCCAACCGATCGACCCCCACAACTGTCCGACAACCACCAAGGGGCCCGAGAATGGCCTAGTGCTCATCCCCACCAAGAAGGTATTGTACCAGGGGGTACATTACGCTGTTGCCTCTGTTGTGTTAAATTTGACTGAAATGCATCTACCAGCATGGTGCCCTCGCGAGACAGAGAACTGCAAGTTCCGAAAGCGGAGGAAGACCGCGGAGCTGCGGAAGTTATTAACTCGATCAAACCTCCACAGCCCGAACCGAACCTCGCCAGTTTAACAAAAACCGCTACTGTATCCCAATGCTGTGAAGTTTCTGTATATATATATGCGGTAACCCCTACGTTTGGGGGCCGCTGGTTTATTGCTGTACTTGTTGTGTTTAATGTTTTCCATCCCGCATATTGCAAGGGATTGTTGTAATGTACCTACCTATGTCACCTTTCTCTGTGTTGCTGTATATAAAAGGGTTGTAGCTCAGATTAAGGGGACTCCTCGGGGCACAGAGCTTCGCGGGTTAGTAAGGGGTGCTTACAGTCGCGAAGGAGGAGAAGTGTTGCCCCTCAAACATTTATGTCGATACGGTCCGAGCGCGTCTGAACGTACCGAAGGGGCATCTGTAAGTTTTTTCGGGCAACTCAGGCCTTTTTTTTATGAGCTGGGAAAAGGACTTGAACCCTAAAGAACTGTGAAAGTGGCCACACTTGACTGCAGGACTTGACCTGGTCAGTGAGCCCAGCCAGCCTGTGTGTGTGTGTGTGTGTGTGTGTGTGTGTGTGAAGGGGCCCAGTCCAAAAATTGCAAGCAGCCAGAAACCAGACAGACTGCTGATTAGGTTATCAGCAGCACAAAGAGAACCTCACGACATCACCAGACTAGGCCGGCAGCAAGACAATGCACCTGGTCTGGACTCAATACAGGTGATAATGGCCTTGTCCCAGAGCGAGGGGAGAAGCCCATTTCCCTAATGGGAAAACAATTAAACGATCTCCGATGGAACAATACAAGACAGCAAGGGACCTATCACCTGGGATGGGACCATCTGGTCTCTATGGATTGTAAGATCGCAGCTGCAGATAACCCTAGCAAGCCTTTGTCTGTGGAAACTGCCGGTTGGAAGGGGGGCGGAGTTGGCTGGAAAAAGAATTCAAGTTTACAATATAAAAGGATGGTCACGTCGGCCATCGCCCCCTCTTTTCTCTTCGGACCAGCATGACAGCACTCTCCACTCGGTCGTCTCCAGCACGCAGCCTGAAGCCCACTGAGCAATTTAAACTAGGATTGTGAGTATCCCCTGGTAATTCGCGAAGTTCCCGAGATCATCATCGTGGATGAGGCTTTGGGGAAAGTGGGGGGGCTTTTGCATGCACCTTTCATAGTTTAAGACACTGGTAAACTTGTATAAAGTAAGAATTCCGAGGTATCCGCCTTAGTATTTCCTTCCATTGCTTATAGTCTTATAGAGCATAAGGCATGGTGTGTTGTTTTCCTGGTGTTTTTGCGACCTTTGACCTTGATGTTTTAATAAATATATATATATATATCTTTGACTTCCGTTGGAGTCCGTTTTGATCTTTTCAATTTCTCACCAATGATCTCTGACTAAGTCACAATATAAATATTCCTTACCATAATTCTGGAGGGCATTGGTGGGGTTTTGGGCGACGGAGGACCAAACCTAAAATAAGCCCAGTGGAGTTAAAAAGAGGGATTCCGCTACAATGGCGACCGCGACAGGACTCCGGTGGTCTGGAATATGTAACTTGTCAGAGGGGGTGAGGGAAAGAAGCAAAATGGAGGAGAGAATCTCCTCATATCTGTGGAAAAAGGTCAACCTCACCAAAACGTGGGTATTAGCACTGATCAATGCCGAGCAGCCCGTAATGGCTGCGGCTGCATGGACAGAGAGCAAGGAATACACTAAAGCGTTGGAAAAGGCAGTTTGGCTAGCCTGCCTGTCCCAGCAGGTAGCCAAAATGGAAAGGAGGATTGCTGTTCTGGAGGGAGAGTTGAGCAAAGTTAGGGCCAATGCGGGGGACAGCGCTAGAGCAGAGGAACAGTTATTTAATGAATTAACTGATGCGAGGCAGTGTATCCTACAAGCTAGCGAGTCACACCGATACGAAAAGGAATTCCTCCAATGCCAGGTAGTTGAGGCAAAGGAGAGGGAATGGGAGACCCAGGAACTCCTGGCTCAAGGTGCGCAGAGGTACAAGGAGCTGGAAGGGAGGTTCAGGGACATCCAGGCAGCGTACAGGGTGGCTTGCGACGAGTTAGGTGATGGCAAGCATGGGCCGTGCCAGGCACGGATAGAAGAGCTGGAGGAGGCTCTGTCCAAGGTCAGGGGACGGGTGCACCTGAGAGATCCAGGAGGGTCCCCTAGGGGCAGAGGGCTCCTCGCAGTGGATGATTCCCCGGGCGCTAAGGGGAATCGACCACCTCCTGAGGCGCCGGAAACGTGTCCGGGTCGGCAGGTGGGGTTCGGGCTGTCCAGAGAGGGGCAGGTCCAAGGGGGGTCAACGGGGTACCCCCAGGTGGCGGCGTGTCCGCCGGGTATAGCGCACCATTCCTTTGGGAAAGGGAACAGACCGCTGCCTGAGATGCCGGTAATGTGTCCGGGTCAGCAGGTAGGGTTCGGGACGTCCAGGGAGGGATGGGTCCAAGGGGGGTCAGTAGAGTATCCCCAGGTTGTGGTGTCTCCGACATGGGTAGCACACCCCGGAGTGTTGGGGCTACCGAGCATGGAGGGAGAGCCGGATGCCGATGAGGCAGGGGGGCAACAGCCCCAGGTGGGGCAGATGTGCCCGGTTAGACAAAGAAAGTATGGTCCCCCGGTGGGAGGGGACGCAAGGGGACCGATAGAGAGCGATATGATAATTCCCCATGGGGCACATGTGCTCAGGGGGATGGTAACCCACATCCCAAAACTGACTCGGGCGGGAGACCCGTCGTTACATTTTATGCAGGTGCAGCAGGCAGCTGACATAAACAACTGTGATGAGGTGGAACGGGTAAAACTACTGCTGATGACCCTAGACTCATATCTATGTAAGGCAGTGACCTCCAGGGAAGGGGGAAGACCTGCCACATGGGTAGCGGCACAGACAGCAGTTCTGGAGGCCATGGGGTTAAATCAGGGTAGTCCCTTCACGAGGGTGTGGGAGACAAGGCAGCAAGTCGCAGAGTCCCCGGACATGTTCGCAGACAGGCTGTGGACGGTGTATGAGGGAGCGTGTGGGACACCCTTAGACAGGCAACATCTGGACGAGAGGACAGCCCACTGGCTGAAGACTCTCGTGGCTAACTGCCTTCCGCGAGTTAGGGCAAAGGCCGAGCATTGGTTCGACCCGCTGGACCCCAACCTTAACGAGGCGGAGGTAATAAGAAAGCTCACCCTTGCGTATCGCAATGGGGAGAGAAGTGAGGAACAGCCCCATAAGGGCAAGGTGCATGAGGTCGCACCGGCACCCCTCCCTAGGAGGGAGTGGAAGTAGGGAGGCAGCCGGGCCTCAGACCGGAGGCCGGTGTGCTACGGGTGTGGGAAGCCCGGGCACTTCAGGAGGGAGTGTAGGAACCCGAGCAGGGAGGAAAGGGCTCCCATGGAAAAGACACCAACCCCGGTGGCAGGGGCACTTACCCCGGAGACGATCGATGTAAAGGATCTGCTGGCTTATCTGCAGACCAAGGCAACAGGGTCCGGGCAGGTAGCGATGGCAACAGGCCAGGGCCAGCCCGCACCCGCACCACAAGCTCCCTTATGACTGCCAAAGGGGCAGCCCACCTTCCTATGTCCATTAGAGTATGGCCCATGCGGGAGACCCTGGGTCAGGATGGAGGTCCAGGATGTGGTCGGGAGTTACCTACAGGACACAGGTGCTTCCAGTACCATTGTCCACACGGACAATCCCCAAACATCCCCTCTATCCAGCAGGGCGCCCTACAATCTTGTCGGCTTCACGGGAAACGAGAAGACTGGTTTTTTCTCTGTTCCCTTGTCCATTAGGTTGGGAACACTCCAGGCGTGGTGGAAATGCGTCCTGATGAGATGGGAGCAGGAGGGAAAGGGCATCCTAGGCGCTGATTTTATAGTGGCTCATCAGGTCTTGGTGGACCTGAGGAACCACTGTTTGTGGGGCATAGCAGGGGAAGGGGCTGAGAAAGAGGTCATGGTGACAGAGAGGGCACAAGAAAGGGGGGCTTTGTGTGTAGTGAAACCTAAGGAGGGGTATGATTTGGAAGCCATGGTAGGGAATACCTTGGAGGAATATAGGGGGTATGTCCGGAAGAATTTGGCCGCCTTTACGACCCACAAGCACGATTGCGGGAGGGTCACTGGGACAGAGGTCAGGATAGATGGAGACCCCATGTCCCGACCCCAGAAACAGTATAGTTTCCCCCGGGAAGCGGAGGCAGATTTAGAGGTGGCCCTAAATTCACTGATAGGGCAAGGTATTTTGAGGCCAATTGCCACACATGTGAACTCACCGCTCTGGCCGGTGAGGAAGCCAGATAATTCCTGGAGGGCCACAGTGGACTACAGAGTCCTTAATAAGAATATTCCGGCATGCGCCCCAACGGTAACAGCCGTGGCGGACCTGTTAGGAGAAATTCCAGCGTCAGCCTCTGTTTTTACAGTGCTGGATATTTCGAATGGGTTTTGGTCCATCCCAGTCAGGCGGGAGGACCAGTATAAGTTCGCCTTCACGTTTAAGGGGCAGCAGTATCCCACCAGGGCCAGGAAGAGCAAGAAGGGAGTGAGGAAGGGGGTAGCAAGTGAGGAAGCCCCCGTAGAGGTGGAAACAGTAGGGGAAATACCTGGCCCCACCGTTACCCAACAGGTGACAATGTGCTATCCCAGCTGGGCAGCACCGGAGGTAGCGGCCGCAGTGAGGTTAACGGTGATACAAGCACCCAGCCCGGGTAATTTTAAACTACCCGAGCATCAGCTCACCGGCCGGGTCAACTGCCTCAGTGAGGCCGATGTTAGGGAGGCAGAGGAGATGGAGGTATCACCTCTGGTATGGGAGTCAGGGAGGGGTCGTCGGAGCAGCAGGGTCTCCAGACCCCCGGTAAGGTGGTCTCCCTCACACATGGCACTCGGGGCCCGACCACGCAACAAAAGGGCCCGGGTGGAAAGTAGAAGGCGTGGGGCACTACCAAGGGCGGCCACGGGTAGCCCAGTCTCCGCAGGGAACGGAGAGGGATTCCGGAAACCCTTTGGGGAAGGGGAGGCCAGGGGCAGTCAGGACCCTCGGCCCACGGAGGTCCGGACTGGACGGTCGGGCCAGGCAGACGACTGGCCTCAGCAGGGTGAGGATCAGTTTTAAGTTGGCCACCCGGAGACGGGTGGCGGTGTAAATAGATATAGGATTCACGTTCTGGTTGTTTTAGTAGTTTTCTGTGTAGATTATTCTGTGTATGTGATGTTTTCCGAATTGGGAACAGTAGTGTGGAGGTCGGGAACTTCCATTGTTTAAGAATGGACGCAGGGCACTAGGACCCTGGGGAGCCGGGCTGCGAAATACAGTACCGCAGCCGGCAGCTTGTGAAAGTGCACGGCGGCAATTTCAAAAGCGGTAACTGCAAGCGAGGAATACAATGGCGCCCTTCCATTTGAAGTGGTTTCAGGAAGAGTGGACGGCAATGTGGAGGCAAGGAGGTCTTCTGTTTTGTTTTACAGATGGGTCGTCCTGCCATATGGATACTGAGTATAACAATGTGCCTGGAGATGTGCGAGACCCGCAGAGGGGAAATGGAGGAGTCGTTGGTATATGGGTGCTCTGGCGGCAGGGCACCCCTCGTAACTACCGGTCAGGGAGACCTGGTGGCCTCGGAGCAGGCACGCTACTCCCACGTGGGGAGGTGGCCTGGGTGGCTGAGGTCGAACTCGACCAGGTACCCCAGCCACCAGAGCTTCACATGCGGAGAGGCCTCTGTACTCTGCAAAGAGATACAGGTGGCGACTGACCAGGTTAGGGTGACTGAGGGCAGGCGGGTGTGTTTAACCTGTAAGGGGGATGTTCCTTTGGGGAGGTGGTGGTGGCTCAGGAAGCTGAGCCCGGACATGAGGGATCGATCCTCGGACTGGGAACGACTGGACAATAATACCTACCGGACCATCACGGAGTCACCAGGAGGGATTACTGTATGTTGGGAGAAGTGGTGGGCTTATGACCAGGGGATATATTTGTGCCTATGGGGGTCTGCCAGGGTATGTCCACAAGGGGCATCGATCACCTTCGTGAGGTGGTGGCAGGACTCCGGGGGCGGGATAAATTGGGACCGCAGTGGGAAGGGATGCGTAACTCCCTGGGCTGGGATGACTGTGAAAGCTACCAAACTGCTGGTTCAGGTAAAGAGACCCCTGCCCACGGCCCAACCGATCGACCCCCACAACTGTCCGACAACCACCAAGGGGCCCGAGAATGGCCTAGTGCTCATCCCCACCAAGAAGGTATTGTACCAGGGGGTACATTACGCTGTTGCCTCTGTTGTGTTAAATTTGACTGAAATGCATCTACCAGCATGGTGCCCTCACGAGACAGAGAACTGCAAGTTCCGAAAGCGGAGGAAGACCGCGGAGCTGCGGAAGTTATTAACTCGATCAAACCTCCACAGCCCGAACCGAACCTCGCCAGTTTAACAAAAACCGCTACTGTATCCCAATGCTGTGAAGTTTCTGTATATATATATGCGGTAACCCCTACGTTTGGGGGCCGCTGGTTTATTGCTGTACTTGTTGTGTTTAATGTTTTCCATCCCGCATATTGCAAGGGATTGTTGTAATGTACCTACCTATGTCACCTTTCTCTGTGTTGCTGTATATAAAAGGGTTGTAGCTCAGATTAAGGGGACTCCTCGGGGCACAGAGCTTCGCGGGTTAGTAAGGGGTGCTTACAGTCACGAAGGAGGAGAAGTGTTGCCCCTCAAACATTTATGTCGATACGGTCCGAGCGCGTCTGAACGTACCGAAGGGGCATCTGTAAGTTTTTTCGGGCAACTCAGGCCTTTTTTTTATGAGCTGGGAAAAGGACTTGAACCCTAAAGAACTGTGAAAGTGGCCACACTTGACTGCAGGACTTGACCTGGTCAGTGAGCCCAGCCAGCCTGTGTGTGTGTGTGTGTGTGTGTGTGTGTGTGTGTGTGTGAAGGGGCCCAGTCCAAAAATTGCAAGCAGCCAGAAACCAGACAGACTGCTGATTAGGTTATCAGCAGCACAAAGAGAACCTCACGACATCACCAGACTAGGCCGGCAGCAAGACAATGCACCTGGTCTGGACTCAATACAGGTGATAATGGCCTTGTCCCAGAGCGAGGGGAGAAGCCCATTTCCCTAATGGGAAAACAATTAAACGATCTCCGATGGAACAATACAGGACAGCAAGGGACCTATCACCTGGGATGGGACCATCTGGTCTCTATGGATTGTAAGATCGCAGCTGCAGATAACCCTAGCAAGCCTTTGTCTGTGGAAACTGCCGGTTGGAAGGGGGGCGGAGTTGGCTGGAAAAAGAATTCAAGTTTACAATATAAAAGGATGGTCACGTCAGCCATCGCCCCCTCTTTTCTCTTCGGACCAGCATGACAGCACTCTCCACTCGGTCGTCTCCAGCACGCAGCCTGAAGCCCACTGAGCAATTTAAACTAGGATTGTGAGTATCCCCTGGTAATTCGCGAAGTTCCCGAGATCATCATAGTGGATGAGGCTTTGGGGAAAGTGGGGGGGCTTTTGCATGCACCTTTCATAGTTTAAGACACTGGTAAACTTGTATAAAGTAAGAATTCCGAGGTGTCCGTTTTAGTATTTCCTTCCATAGTTATAGCCTTATAGAGCATAAGGCATTGTGTGTTGTTTTCCTGGTGTTTGGTGACCTTTGACCTTGATGTTTTAATATATATATCTTTGACTTCCGTTGGAGTCCGTTTTGATCTTTTCAATTTCTCACCAATGATCTCTGACTAAGTCACAATATAAATATTCCTTACCATAATTCTGGAGTCTAGAACTGAGGGTACCCTGGGCGCTTCGAGACCGCCCACTCAGGAAAGGCTGCCAGGTAGTGGATAGGCAGCAGTTTCCTTTTCTCTCTCTTGGGAGCGCTACTCTAGTGAAGTAGACGCAAGGTGGCCATTGTTCCATCGGCAAGAGAGAGAATCACTCGGGCATTGGTGGGGTTTTGGGCGACGGAGGACCAAACCTAAAATAAGCCCAGTGGAGTTAAAAAGAGGGATCCCGCTACAGGCATCAAAAGTAGCAGTGGTGGAGTGACTGTGTAGATATATATCCACAGGAGCATTGTAGTGACTGGGAGGCCAAAGGAAGCTGGAGAATGCTCATTAATTACTTGGAAGGACAATTTCTCAAGGTTGGGAAACTGCAACACTTGTATTTGAGGCAGGATAATAAGGGAGGCTGCAGAATGGCAAGTTCAAGGGTGTTTCTGAGAAAAAGAATTGTGGAGTTTACAGGGAAGTGTTTTGGGAGGATGGGAGGCAATGAACTGAGAGGAGAGAGGGCAAGGTGATCTAAGATAGAGATTGGAATCACTGAGGTTTCGTCACCAAAAGAGAAAGGAAGGGGGAATTTTGAGAAAAATGCTGTGGAAAACCGAGATTAAACTCTATAAAGACTCTTTCTGAAATGAAAACAGAAAATGTCAGAAATCTCAGCAGGTCTGGCAAAACATGCAGAGAGAGAGAGACAGACAGGTCTGTTACCCTTTGTCAAGAACTCACTTCCCAGCCAAAAACAACGGCAGTGACATTTGTAGTACTGAAACATCATGTATTAATTATTGTGAGAGGCTCAATAAATGGAATCCACGGGGTGGGGTGGCGGGTGGGGGGGGAATCCACGGAGGGGGGGGGGGGGGTGGGGGGGGCGGCGATTCTCCCAAAAGTGCTGAATTAATGGGAAAACTGTTCTAAATCCCAACTGTTTTGCCAGTTCAGCTTCTCACTCGAATCTCCGCACTCTGTGCACTGCAGAGGTCCAAGTCATGAACATCATTAAAAACTTGGGGGGCGGGGCCTATTCGCACCGGAGTTTGACAGTTCCGGAACTCTGTGCATGCGCAGTGGCCCCAAACTGTCAACCGCCCGTTTGCTGGTCAGCTCGATCGCTGGCCAGCCCGGGACCCCCGCAGTGCTGCCCCTCCAGCCCCCCCCACGGCTCGATCGCGATCCTTACGACAATCCCCGGGCCAGCTCTGACCCCCCACTCTTCTGGAGCGCCCCAATGCCCAGGCCCCACCTCCCAGCAGTGGCGATCCCCCCACCCCCCTCACCTCGGCAGACCGCCCCCCCCCCCACCCCACTGACCACCCCCCGCCCCGGGGTCAGACCACCCCGGATGCAGGCTACACCTGGAGGCAGGCCGCTCCCCGACAGACCACCCCCCCCCCCCTCACCCCCCCAGCCGCTGCCCTCCCCTCCATCCCAGACTGATCCCAATTTATAGTGGCAGCGGGATCCCCCACCCCCACCAATTGCACCTAGGCCTCACCCACAATAGGCCCCGCCCCCTTGGCACTGCCTGATGCCCTGTGGGCAGTGCCAAGGTGCCCCCTGGCCATGATTTTTAACGCCAGATATTTTTCATTGAATTCAAATTCCACCATCTGCCTTGGTGGGATTCAAACCCGGGTCCCCAGAACATTAGTTGAGTTTCTGGATTAATAGTCAAGTGATAATACCACTAGGCCGTCGCAATGGAAGGGATTTAATTGTTTTACTTGGGTCAAAGGCATCAAAAGCAGCAGTGGTGGAGTGACTGTGTAGATATATATCCACAGGAGCATTGTAGTGACTGGGAGGCCAAAGGAAGCTGGAGAATGCTCATTAATTACTTGGAAGGACAATTTCTCAAGGTTGGGAAACTGCAACACTTGTGTTTGAGGCAGGATAATAAGGGAGGCTGCAGAATGGCAAGTGTTTCTGAGAAAAAGAGTTGTGGAGTTTACAGGGAAGTGTTTTGGGAGGAAGGGAGGCAATGAACTGAGAGGAGAGAGGGCAAGGTGAGCTAAGACAGAGATTGGAATCACTGAGGTTTCGTCACCAATAGAGAAAGGAAGGGGGAATTTTGAGAAAAATGCTGTGGAAAACCGAGATTAAACTCTACAAAAAAATCTTTCTGAAATGAAAACAGAAAATGTCAGAAATCTCAGCAGGTCTGGCAAAATATACAGAGAGAGAGAGACAGACAGGTCTGTTACCCTTTGTCAAGAACTCACTTCCCAGCCAAAAACAACGGCAGTGACATTTGTAGTACTGAAACATCATGTATTAATTATTGTGAGAGGCTCAATAAATGGACCTGGGGGGCAAGTGCTAACCACTGTGTTGGGCAGTGCCAGGGGACATAGGCTGGCACTGCCAGGGTGCCCATGCCCAGGGGGACACCATTACCCCACCGCCCGACCCGCTGGGGGGGCCCCGATTTCCCGCCCTTCATTCCGGCTGGATCTCCCACTAGCTCCCCGAACGTGGAGAGCTGGTCTGAACCCCTGCCGGAATGAAGTACCCCTGGCGGGGCGGGAGATTCAATCGGGACCTGAAAGTTCCCGATAATGAACAAATATACATATTTAAAATACAAGCAGAAAAGATTTAAATGGCTTACCTGCCTTCCCGTCGGTTTCCAGCGTGGTCTGACTGGCGAGTGTTCGGCGGCTCTGGGGGATGCACCTGCAATGGGAGAATCGCGGCCCTCGCATCTCATTTATGTAACAGAAAGATAGCACAAGGACATCACTATAATTGTGGTGCTATAAAAGCAGAGAAACACCTTTGCAGGATTCAGCAGAGGATGCGACAGGCAGCATGGGGTGGCACGGTGGCACAGTGGTTGGCACTGCTGCTTCACAGCTCCAGGGACCTGGGTTCGATTCCCGGCTTGGGTCACTGTCTGTGTGGAGTTTGCACATTCTCCTCGTGTCTGCGTGGGTTTCCTCCGGGTGCTCCGGTTTCCTCCCACCGTCCAAAGATGTGCGGGTTCGGTCGATTGGCCATGCTAAATTGCCCCTTAGTGTCCTGAGATGCGTAGGTTAGAGGGATTAGTGGGTAAAATATGTAGGGATATGGAGGAAGGGCCTGGGTGGGATTGTGGTCAATGCAGACTCGATGGGCCGAATGGCCTCTTTCTGTACTGTAGGGTTTCTATGAATAGCGCCAGGGACCTGGGTTCAAATCCCGGCTTGGGTCACTGTCTGTGCAAAGTCTGCACGTTCTCCCTGTGTCTGCGTGGGTTTCCTCCGGGTGCTCCGGTTTCCTCCCACAATCCCGAAAGGCGTGCCGGGTAGGTGCATTGGCCATGCTAAATTCTCCCTCAGTGTACCCGAACAGGCGCTGGAGTGTGGCGACTCGGGGATTTTCACAATAGTTTCATTGCAGCGTTAATGTAAGCCTACTTGCGACACTAATAAATCAGCTTTATTTTATAACACATAGCTTGAAGCACATTACAGAATGAAGTTTGGAGATTAGAATCTGTTCTCTGCAAAATAACTTCAAGGTGTGACCGTGAGTTAGAGCAGGCTGCAACTTGGATGGTAAATACAGAAAAGTGACTGTTTTTTTTTCAGCTTGTCTTATCTGATTAAACAGCAGGAAATGAAATCACCCTTTGGTTCTGATAGACATTCCGCCCTGGCCTCAGTCATTGTGATGTGGAGATGCCGGTGTTGGACTGGGGTAAGCACAGTAAGAAGTCTCACAACACCAGGTTAAAGTCCAACAGGTTTATTTGGTAGCAAATACCATAAGCTTTCGGAGCACTGCTCCTTCGTCAGATGGAGTGGATATCTGCTCTCAAACAGTGCACAGACACAGAAATCAAGTTACAGAATACGAATTAGAATGCGAATCTCTAAAGCCAGCCAGGTCTTAAAGGTACAGACAATGTGGGTGGAGGGAGCATTCAACACAGGTTAAAGAGATGTGTATTGTCTCCAGACAGAACAGCTAGTGAGATTCTACAAGCCCAGGAGGCAAGCTGTGGGGGTCACTGATAATGTGACATAAATCCAACATCCTGGTTTAGGCCGTCCTCATGTGTGCGGAACTTGGCTGTCAGTTTCTGCTCAGCGACTCTGCGCTGTCGTGTGTCGTGAAGGCCGCCTTGGAGAACGCTTACCTGAAGATGCAAGGCTGAATGCCCGTGACTGCTGAAGTGCTCCCCCACAGGAAGAGAACAGTCTTGCCTGGTGATTGTCGAGCGTACTGGACAACGAAGGGTACTCTGTCCACCGTGTCCTGTGTCACGGGACACGGTGGACAGAGTACCCTTTGTCGTCCAGTACTTCCCCGGAGCGCAGAAGCGACGGCATCTCCTCCGGAGCCTTCAATATGTCATTGATGAAGACGAACATCTCGTCAAGGCCATCCCCACACCCCCACTTCTTGCCTTCAAACAACCACGCAACCTCAAACAGACCATTGTCCGCAGCAAACTACCCAGCCTTCAGGAGAACAGTGACCACGACACCACACAACCCTGCCACAGCAACCTCTGCAAGACGTGCCGGATCATCGACACGGATGCCATCATCTCACGTGAGAACACCATCTACCAGGTACACGGTACCTACTCTTGCAACTCGGCCAACGTTGTCTACCTGATACGCTGCAGGAAAGGATGTCCCGAGGCATGGTACATTGGGGAAACCATGCAGACGCTACGACAACGGATGAATGAACACCTCTCGACAATCACCAGGCAAGACTGTTCTCTTCCTGTGGGGGAGCACTTCAGCAGTCACGGGCATTTAGCCTTGGATCTTCAGGTAAGCGTTCTCCAAGGCGGCCTTCACGACACACAACAGCGCAGAGCCGCTGAGCAGAAACTGATAGCCAAGTTCCGCACACATGAGGACGGCCTAAACCGGGATGTTGGATTTATGTCACATTATCAGTAACCCCCACAGCTTGCCTCCTGGGCTTGTAGAATCTCACTAGCTGTTCTGTCTGGAGACAATACACATCTCTTTAACCTGTGTTGAATGCTCCCTCCACCCACATTGTCTGTACCTTTAAGACCTGGCTGGCTTTAGAGATTCGCATTCTAATCAGTATTCTGTAATTTGATTTCTGTGTCTGTGCACTGTTTGAGAGCAGATTTCCACTCCATCTGACGAAGGAGCAGTGCTCCGAAAGCTTATGGTATTTGCTACCAAATAAACCTGTTGGACTTTAACCTGGTGTTGTGAGGCTTCTTACTGTGCTCAGTCATTGTGTCATGAAATTCAGAGTGAACTCATGTAGCACAAAGCAAACAAATGTGCATTTTGTAAGATTTTTCTATTCAGGCCCATAGAAACCTATGATAGGCAGTTGACCGTTTGTAGGTAATTTTAGGATACTTTATTAAGAAGCAACTGTTTAAATATGATGGGGTGAATTTTACCGTTCCACTCACCATGGGAAACAGAGCGGGCGAGGGGCGGACCATGGAAAGGTGCGTTGACCTCGAGTGGGGCCTTCCGGTTTCGGGGCGAGCGAGCTCGCAAAATCCCACCAGATGTATTAACTAATTCGACAGTAAAAGCGACGTCTGAAAGTGGTTCAACTCTCCCAGAGGATGGTAAAGGGATGTTGCTGGTCTCTGCACCCCAAGGTGATGGGGCGGTGACAGTTCTTCGATGATTGTGGACAGCAGTCTTCCTTCCTTTAGAACAAAGATCAGCACGGCACAGGAAGAGTCCTTTCAGCCCACCAAGCCAGCGCTGACACGTGACAACTTTCTGAACTGAAGACCTTTTGCCTCGAAACAGTCCATATCCTTCCATTCCCCGCCTATTCATGTATCTGTCAAGATGCCTCTTAAATGTTGCTGTTGTATCTGCTTCTACCATCTCCTCTGGCAGCGCATTCTAGGCACTTACCACCCACTGTGTAAAAAACTTACCTCTCACATCTCCTTTAAACTTTCCCCCTTTTACCTTAAACCTATGTCCCCGAGTAATTGACATTTCTACGCTAGGAACAAGACTCCGACTATCCATTCTATTCATGCCTCTCATAATCTTGTAAACTTCTATTAGGCCGTCCCTCAGCCCCTGAGGTTCAAGTGAAAACAAACCAAGTTTCTCTGATCTCTTCTCATAGCTAATACCCTTCAAACCAGGTAACATACTGGTAAACCTTTTCTGTACACTTTCCAAAACTTCCACATCCTTTTGGTAGTGTGGCAGCCAGAACTGTACACAATATTCCAAATGTGACAGAATATACAGCTGCAACATGACTTGCTAATTTTCTATGCCTAGACTGATGAAGGCAAGCATGTCGCATGCCTTCTTGACTACCTTATTGTCAGAGGATACAACAGGATATTGATAGATTGGAGACTTAGGCACAGGAATGGCAGATGGAGTTTAATCAGGACAAATATGAGGTGATGCATTTTGGACGATCAAATTTTGGTGTGAATTATACTGTTAATGGCGGAACCCCCTCAGGAACATTAACACGCTGAGGGATCTGGGTGCGCAGGTCCACAGTTCCCTAAAAGTGGCAAGGTGGCCAAGGTGATTAAGAAGGCATATGTCATGCTTGCCTTCATCAGCCGGAATATTGCGTGCAAGAATTGGCAAATCATGGTGCGCCTATATAAAACCTTGGTTGGGCCGCATTTGGAGTATTGCATGCAGTTCTGGTCGCCACACGACCAGAAGGACCTAGAAGCTTCGGAGAGAGTGCAAGGAAGGTTCACCAGGATGTTGTCTGGTCTCGAGGGTGTTGGTAATGAGGAGAGGTTGAATAAACGAGGATTGTTTTCACTGGAAAGATGGAGGCTGAGGGGAGACCTGATAGGGGTGAACAAAATTATGAGAGGCACAGACAGGGTGGATAGTCAGAGGCTTTTTCCCAGGGTGGAAGTATTAATTATAATGTGGCACAGGTTCAAGGTAAGAGGGGAAAAGTTTAAGGGAGGGGAAAGTTATTTCATGCAGAAAGTGGTGGATGCTTAGAATGCGCTGCCGGAGGAGGCGGTGGAAGCAGGCACATTGGCAACATTTAAGAGGCATCTGGATGAATTCATGAATAGGGGGGGGATAGAGGGATATGGTCCGAGTAAGGACAGAAGGTTTTTTTTTAGTTTAGTTAGGGCATCATGATCCGCATGGGCTTGGAGGGCTGAAGGGCCTGTTTCGGTGCTGTACTTTCCTTTATTCTTTGTTCTTATTTTGTGTTGCCACTTCCAGGGAACTATGGACCTGTATGCCTATATGTATGTTAATGCTTCTAAGCATTCTGCCATTAACTGTATACTTCCCTCTTGCATTGGACCTTCCAATATGCATCACCTCACATTTAAATGCCATCTGCACTTTCTCCACCCAAGTCTCCAGCCTATCGATATCCTTCTGTATCCATTGACAATCCTCCTCATTATCCGCAGCTCCCCAATCTTTGTTTCATCTGCAAACTTACTATTTCGACCACCTACATTCTCTTCCTAATCATTCATATATATTACAAGCAGCAGGGGTCCCAGCACTGATCCCTATGGAATACCACTGGTCACAGATCTCCAGTCAGCAAAACACGCTTCCACCACTACACTCTGTCTTCTCTGACCAAGCCAGTTCTGTATCCATATTACCAACTCTTCGTGGGTCCCATGTGACTTCACCTTCTGTATCAGCCTGCCATGAGGGGCCTTGTCAAAGACCTTGCTGAAGTCCATGTGGACAACATCCACCACCCTGCCCTCATCAATCATCTTTGTCACTTCCTGAAAAAACTCAATCATGTTTGTGAGACACAACCTCTCCTGCACAAAGCCATGCTGCCTATTGCTAATAAGTCCATATTTTTCCAAATGTGAGTAAATCCTATGCCTTTATTTACCTTTCCCTCAGATTGGCTGAAACATCTGAAGGCTCTTGATCTTCTTCCAGGCAATAGTTCTTCTTTTCTCCTTCATATGCACCCCTCGATATACCCTATCTCTGGCGACTGGTAGCTTACCCAGTGTCAACCATCTATCTAGACCCTTCTGACCATTGGATACAGGACAGTTACCCAAACTGTCAGGGTGGTTACCAAATCCATGTTTTTCACTTTGCTTGGGATCAGCTTATAAATTTACAACATGTTAAGAGTGTGATGATAATAGTTCAATTGATATAATATATAGTTATTGTGTGTTTAAGGGGAATGTTTAAAAATTCAGCTTTATGCTACAGGTAGTCAGTATGTCTGGTGGGAATGCAACTCAGGTTTTTGGAGAGCATGATAGTTGCTCATTTCATTCTTGTAAGTGTTTATTTTAGGTAGAGCAAATGGATTTTTGTTTACTTAAGTTCCGCAGGGATTTCTGATTACAGTAATTGACAGGGTCATGTGATGATGTGGTTATTGTGCAGAGCTGGGTCTGTAGCAGCGAGGAAAAAGCTTTGGCAGAAAGCAGTTTAGTTTGCAGCTGAAGCCTGGCTGAAGTTTAGAAGGATTTTGCGGGCTCCTGGAATGCTCGAAAGCTCAAAGGCTGTTAACAAATGTTAAAACTAGTATGCTTGGGTTTGCTAGCTATATTTATTTAAAAGTGAATTTGACTTATGCATGAATGGGGCTTAGTTTGAACTGAAATAGTGATAAGCTAGAAAGTAAAGTTGTTTCCTTTTCAATGTTAAATAATGTTCAACTGTTAATGGTTGAGCTGCTTCATTTGTTAGAGTTATAGATAAAGAACAAAGAACAAAGAAAATTACAGCACAAGAACAGGCCCTTTGGCCCTCCAAGCCTGCACTGACCATGCTGCCCGACTGAACTAAAACCCCCTACCCTTCCGGGGACCATATCCCTCTATTCCCATCTTATTCATGTATTTGTGTTATTAAGTTTATTTTATAAACTGTGTTATTAAGTTTGTTTTACTATTTTTAAAAATCCCTAATTTATCAGTGGAATCATTCCTGGAAGGAAGTATACTTTCCTCACATTAATGTCAAAATAGAAAATTGTTGGGATCTTACCTGGCCTCATAATATACCTGGGGTTCTGGTCTGTGATCCTAACAAGGATCATATCCTGGTGTCCTTCAAACACTTGCATAGATAAGAGGGTACCCAGGACTAACAGCTAACAGCTTAGGAATGTCAACATGGCAGCCTAAACTACAACTGTTTTGAGGTCAAAGGGCAGGATTTTCCAGCCGCGCTCACCTCAAGCCCGGAAATTCCTGCCCAAGGTCAACAGACTTTGCATGGTCCTCCCACCATCCACTATAATTCTTGTGGCAGGTGGGATGGGAAAATTACGCCCAACATGTTTACAAATCCTCTTTCTGGTGAGATAATAAATGCTCTGGGGCAGCACGGTGGCACAGTGGTTAGCACTTCTGCCTCACAGCACCAGGGACCCAGGTTCAATTCCCGGCTTGGGTCACTGTCTGGGTGGAGTTTGCACGTTCTCCCCATGTCTGCGTGGGTTTCCTCCAGGTGCTCCGGTTTCCTGCCACAGTCCAAATATTTGCGGGTTAGGTGAGTTGGCCATGCTAAATTGCCCCTCAGTGTCAGGGGACTAGCTAGGGTAAATGCATAGGGTTATGGGAATAGGGCCTGGATGGGATTGTGGTCAGTGCAGACTCGCTGGGCTGAAATGCCTCCTGCTGCACTGTAGGGATTCTATCCTCGCAAAGCAGTCCAAAGATGTGCGGGTTAGGTTGATTGGCCATGCTAAAAGTTGCCCTTAGTGTCCTGAGATGCGTAGGTTGGAGGGAATAGTGGGTAGACATGGGGGTAGGGCCTGGGTGGGATTGTGGTCGGTGCAGAGTCGATGGGCCGAATGGCCTCTTTCTGTACTGTAGGGTTTCTATGACTTCTATGAAATCCCACAAAGGTTCAATATTAGACAGAAACTACCTGTTTATTCAAGGCCCCATTTTTACAGGTTCACTTTGCAGAATGTTGATGGGGGTGAATACTTATCTTTCCTGTGTCACCCTCAGAAAATATCTTCTTCACTGCTTTAAGGACTATTTGTGCAACCTCGCAAAACATCGAGTTATGTTCAACAGGATTTGGGCCAGAGTTATCCGACCTGGCCTGTGGCTGGGATTATCCAGTCCAACTTCTATGAACAAAGATTTGGCTAAGCACCAAATTCTCTGATCTCACTGGCAGCAGTATTGGGGTGTATGAGACCAGAGAATTGGGGCCCTGATCACTCAAGCTTTGCCATCTGATAGACAGGATGTTGAATCACTGGTTCTCTTCACATAGGAGAGGACAAAATTCAAAAGGAACATTACAATGAGCAGCACAGTGGTTAGCACTGCTGCCTCACAGTGCCAGGGACCCGGGTTCGATACCTGGCTTGAGTCACTGTCTGTGCCAAACCTGCACGTTCTCCCCGTGTCTGTGTGGGTTTCCTCCGGGTTCTGCAGTTTCCTCCCACAGTCTGAAAAACGTGCTGGTTAGGTGCGTTGATCATGCTAAATTCTCCCTCAGTGTACCCAAACAGGCGCCGGAGTGTGGAGACTGGTGGATTTTCACAGTAACTTCATTGCAGTGTTAATGTAAGCCTACTTGTGACACTAATAAATGCTTTAAATCCACAAAGCTGATCACACAACAACCACAAAATCGCATGAAGCTGATCTTTCCCTACACCCTAGCTATGACTGTAACACACTCTCTCCTGCACTGTCTCCTTTTCTTCTCTATGAACGGCATGCTTTGTCTGTACACAGACGGGGCGGCATGGTGGTACAGTGGTTAGCACTGCTGCCTCACAGTGCCAGGGACCTGGGTTCGATTCCTGGCTTGGGTCACTGTCTGTGTGGAGTCTGCACATTCACCCCATGTCTGCGTGGGTTTCCTCCGGGTGCTCCAGTTTCCTCCCACAGTCTGAAAGACGTGCTGGTTAGGTGCATTGGCCATGCCGAATTCTCCCTCAGTGTACCCGAACAGGCGCCGGAGTGTGGCGACTAAGGAATTTTCACAGTAACTTCATTACAGTATGAATGTAAGCCTACTTGTGATTAATAAATATACTTTAACTTCAGAAACAATACTTTTCACTGTATATTAATACATGTGACAAAAATAAATTAAATCAAATCAAATCAAAAAGCAGTGTGGGATTTGAAGCTATTAACTGGCATCAAAGCAAAAATGACACCAGATAACTAGAAGGAGATTGTAAGTTCAGTGCAAATTAAATTGAGCAGTAAGGTTGTTTGATCTGAAAGAGAAACAGGAAAATTGTGGAAAGCACAGTGCTGTCGGGTTCCTGTTTCTGCTCAATGACCTTCCATCAGAACTTTGTTCCATGTTCTCAGTTCAACTGAGGCTTGATGAGGGGTCACTGACCCAACTTGTTAGCCTGGACTTTAACTGTCCAATTCACTGCCAATGGGGGATTCCAGCAGCGGGTGAGGAAGCCAGAAGTTTCGGCAGAGTGTTTGTGGCTTTTTAATGCGACCAATGCATTTGTTTTTGACTTGTGGGTTATATTAAGTAGTTTCACTAATCACTTACAGTACTTACTTCTCTCTGAGTTTGCACAAAGATTTTTTTTGGAGCTCTTTTCTGCTCCCGTCTGGCCTCACTCTGTTATAGAGTCATAGAGTCATCGAGGTTTACAGCAAGGAAACAGACCCTTTGGCCCAACTTGTCCACACCACCCTTTTATTTTAACCCCGAAGCTGGACCCAAATTTGGCCCATATCCCTCTATACCCATCTTACCCATGTAACAGTCGAAATGCTTTTTAAAAGACAAAATTGTACCCACCTCTACTACTAGCTCTGGTAGCTTGTTCCAGACACTCACCATCCTCTGTGTGAAACAAATGCCCCTCTGGATGCTTTTGTATCTCTCCCCTCTCATCTTAAACTTATGCTCTCTAGTTTTAGGCTCCCCTACCTTTAGGAAAGGATGTTGACTATCTGGCTGATCTATGCCCCTCATTATTTTATAGACCTCTATAAGATCACTCCTAAGTCTTCTCCGCTCCAGGGAAAAAAATCCGAGACTATTCAGCCTCTCCTTATAACTCAAAACATCAAGTCCCGGTAGCATCCTAGTAAATCTTTTCTGCACTCTTTCCAGTTTAATAATATTCTTTCTATAATAGAGTGACCAGAACTGTGCACCGTATTCCAAGTGTGGCCTAACCAATGTCTTGTACAATTTCAACAAGACGTCTCAATTCCTGTATTCGATGTTCTCACCAACGAAACCAAGCATGCCGAATGCCTTCGTCACCTGTGCACCTGTGACTCCACTTTCAAGGAGCTATGAACCTGTATTCCTAGATCTCTTTGTTCTATAACTCTCTCCAACACCCTCCCATTAACTGCTACCATTAATTGTTCTGCCTCTTGCTGCTGCCTTTGCCATTTTATGCACTCTGCTGGTCTCGCTCAGCGCATGGAAGTTAAGTTGCTCTGAGGCTCAGTGTGCTGGAGCCGGTTTGAAAAAGGGTTTTGTGTTTCGATACAGATCCACAACATGCCATGGCACCTCCCTTTACCGACCTGATTACCAACCTCTCTCTTTGCATCCAGCGTGGTGCCACGCTCCTGCTGCTTACCCCCTCAGTGATTTCCAATCAACACTGCCTTGATTTCTCAGGTAGCCTTTGTCCTTTCATCAGCTGGGAGCAATATTTCACTGCGGGGCCTTACAACCTGCAACATTACCTCGAGGGACAGCCTTGATGTGAGTCCAGTGCTGCAGGTTCTTGTTCTGTTTAAGCACCTATACAATCGTTCATGTCCCACCCTGGCAGGGTCCCTATAAGTGGCCTAGCTGGTATGTGTTGTCATCACAGCCGCTCACTCAGTGAAAATGGGTTTATATGGAAAGAGGTGATTCAGGAGGACACAAAAGCAATGAATTCAGAAAAGAGAGGGTAATGAGAGCTGAGGTAAAGATTGGAATCATCGAGGCTACAGCAATGATAGGGGAGGGAGAATATTGAAAGGATTGGGGTGAACCCCATTATAACTATGATGCGACTACGAATGACATAATCTAATATAACTACAATATGAGTTGATTTTTAAAATTCATTTATGGGATGTAGGCATCGCTGGCTCGGCCTACATTTATTGCCCTTCCCTAACTGCACTTGAGAAGGTGGTGGTGAACTTCCTTCTTGAGCCGCTGCAGTTTCTGTGGTGTAGGTGCACCCACAGAGCTGTTAGGGTGATGGGAGAAGTTGGGGTTGTTCTCCATGGAGAGAAGAAGGTCTGAGGAGTTTTGATAGAGATGTTCAAAATCATGAGGGGACTGGTCAGAATAGAGAGGGAGAAACTGTTCCCTCTCATAAAACGATCCATATTAATGACTTGGATGTAAGGATAGTTGGTGCCATAGCCAAATTTGCAGATGACACTAAAATAAGTGGGATAGTAAAGTTGTCATTAGGAAAGAAGAAATTTACAATTTAATATGGATAGTTTAGGTAAATGGACCAAAATTTGGCAGATGGAGTTTAATGTGAATAAGTGTGAGGTTATCAATTTTGGTCGTAAAAATAGAAAGGCAACTTATTATCTAATTGGAGAGAAACTTCAGGGTGCTTCAGTGTAGAGGGATCTGGGTGTCCCCATGCACGATTTGCAGAAAAATGACATGCGTATCCAGAGGTTATAAAGAAGGCAAATGGAATTTTGGCATTTATAGCTAAAGGAATAGAGTAGGAACATGTTGCTAAGGTACAAGGCATTAGTGAGACCGCACCGAGAGTATTGTGCACAGTTTTTGGTCCCCTTACTTAAGGAGGGATGTTGGAGGCAGTTCAGAGGGGGTTCACTAGATTGACTCCAGAGATGTGGGGTGGGATTTTCCGGCTGCGCTCACCCCGAAATCGGAACCCCCCCCTCCCCCGAGGTCAACGGACCTTTCCATGGTCCAACCCTCACCCGCTATGATTCCCATGGCAGGCGGAATGGGAAAATGTGCCCCAAGGATTTTGTCTTTTGAAGCGAGATTGGGCAGTTTTAGGCCTATACTCTCTAGAGTTTAGATGACTGAGAGGAGATCCATTTGAGGTATTTAAGATGATAAAGAGGTTTGCCAGGGTAGATGTAGAGAGGCTGTTCCTTCTTGTGGGGCAATCTAGAATGAGAGGTCACGGTTTTCAGATAAATAGTGCGGTGGACGCCGGGACATTTGAGTAAATTCAAGGAGGAGATAGACAGATTTTAGATTAGTAATGGGTTCAAGAGTTATGGAGAATGGGCAGGACAGTAGAGTTGAGGCCAAGATGAGATCAACCTACCTATTGAATGGCAGAGCAAGCTTGAGGGGCTGAATTGCTCTTAGTCCTTATGTGCTTATGTTAAGATTCCAAGCCTCTAACCTACACTTGTATCCACAGTATTTATATGGCTAGTCCAATGATAACTCCCAGGATGATGATAGTGAGAGATACCGTGATGGTAATGTCATTGAATCTCAAGGCTAAATTCCCTCTTGTTGGAAATGGTCATTGTCTGGCAATATGTGTGATGCAAACCTTACTTCCCACTTGTCAACATGAGCCTGGATATTGCTGCATTTGGACATGGACTGCTTCAGTATCTAAGGAGTCGTGAATGGCGCGGAACATTGTGCAATCATCAATCAACATCCCTACTTCTGACCTGATGGAAGTAAGTTCATTGATAGAATCATAGAATCCCGACAGTGCAGAAGGAGGCCATTTGGCCCATTGACAACAATCCCACCCAGGCCCTATCCTTGTAACCTTACGTAATCCCCCTGACACTAAGGGAAAATCCCACCCAGACCGGTTCCCCATAACTCCAAGTATTTACCCCACTAATCCCCCTAACTGACACATCTTGGACACTAAGGAACAATTTGTCATGGCTAATGCACATCTTTGGACTGCGGGAGGAAACCGGAGCACCCGGAGGAATCCCACGCACGGGGAGAACATGCAAACTTCACACAGACAGTCACCGGAGGCCGGAATTGAACCTGGGTCCCTGGCGCTGTGAGGCAGCAGTGCAAACCACTGAGCTGCCGTGCCACCCCACACCAGTGCTGATGAAGAAGCTGAAAATGGTTGGGCCTCGTATACTACCTTGAGGAACTCCTGCATATAACATATTGTTAATGAAACAATGGGCCCGATTTTACCAAAAATTCACACCCGTTTTCAGGCGCAAAATCGTGGTAAAGTTGGGCGTCGGGCATTTAACGCGATCTGCACCCGAATCTGAGCAGATCGTGGCTTTACCGGCACCCGGTTCGGGCGGCCCGACGATTTAAATGCATTTGCATGCATTTAAATCGACTTAATGAACCACGTGCCCAACTCTACCGCCAAATCCCACTTTACCATCGCGCGGCCCAACCGGATCCGCGTTTTTAGCGACCTGCAGAATAAAAGTCCGAAGCGGATTTCTATTCTGCAGGGGAATCTCCGAAGCCCATCCTCCCCGACCATCCTTCACGGACCCCCCGCTGACCACCCCGGCAGCCCAGGATCAGACCCCCCCTGGGAGGCAGGCCCCCCTCGGCAGAGCACACCCCCAACCTACTTCGATCGCTGGTCTCCCTCCACCATCCTTCCATCCTGCAGTCCTTCGAGAGCCTGCAGCACCTTCCTGGCCTTCCACTGGCATCCGCCGGAGGAGGGGGGTGGGCTCAGATGGATTTCTGGTTGGGAAGGGGAGGATGGGTGGGAGGATGGACTTGGGAGAATCTTGCAAACTGAAAATAATGTAGCATCGACTTTGTGCTGCCTAATTATCGATGGGAAAGGTAACTAAACTTCAGTGTCCTGGTGAGCAATTAGTGACCTGTATAATACATTTGTGATCTGTAACAAAGAACAAAGAACAAAGAACAGTACAGCACAGGAAACAGGCCCTTCGGCCCTCCAAGCCTGTGCCGCTCCTTGGTCCAACTAGACCAATCGTTTGTATCCCTCCATTCCCAGGCTGCTCATGTGACTATCCAGGTAAGTCTTAAACGATGTCAGCGTGCCTGCCTCCACCACCCTACTTGGCAGCGCATTCCAGGCCCCCACCACCCTCTGTGTAAAAAACGTCCCTCTGATATCTGAGTTATACTTCGCCCCTCTCAGCTTGAGCCCGTGACCCCTCGTGATCGTCACCTCCGACCTGGGAAAAAGCTTCCCACTGTTCACCCTATCTATACCCTTCATAATCTTGTACACCTCTATTAGATCTCCCCTCATTCTCCGTCTTTCCAAGGAGAACAACCCCAGTCTACCCAATCTCTCCTCATAGCAAAGACCCTCCATACCAGGCAACATCCTGGTAAACCTTCTCTGCACTCTCTCTAACGCCTCCACGTCCTTCTGGTAGTGCGGCGACCAGAACTGGACGCAGTACTCCAAATGTGGCCTAACCAGCGTTCTATACAACTGCATCATCAGACTCCAGCTTTTATACTCTATACCCCGTACTATAAAGGCAAGCATACCATATGCCTTCTTCACCACCTTCTCTACCTGTGTTGCCACCTTCAAGGATTTGTGGACTTGCACACCTAGGTCCCTCTGTGTTTCTATACTCCTGATGACTCTGCCATTTATTGTATAACTCCTCCCTACATTATTTCTTCCAAAATGCATCACTTCGCATTTATCCAGATTAAACTCCATCTGCCACCTCTCTGCCCAATTTTCCAGCCTATTTATATCCTGCTGTATTGCCCGACAATGCTCTTCGCTATCCGCAATTCCAGCCATCTTCGTGTCATCCGCAAACTTGCTGATTACACCAGTTACACCTTCTTCCAAATCATTTATATATATCACAAATAGCAGAGGTCCCAGTACAGAGCCCTGCGGAACACCACTGGTCACAGACCTCCAGCCGGAAAAAGACCCTTCGACCACTACCCTCTATCTCCTATGGCCAAGCCAGTTCTCCACCCATCTAGCCACTTCTCCTTGTATCCCATGAGCCTTAACCTTCTTAACCAACCTGCCATGTGGGACTTTGTCAAATGCCTTACTGAAATCCATATAGACGACATCCACGGCCCTTCCTTCATCAACCGTTTTTGTCACTTCCTCAAAAAACTCCACCAAATTTGTAAGGCACGACCTCTCTCTTACAAAACCATGCTGTCTGTCACTAATGAGATTGTTCCGTTCTAAATGCACATATATCCTGTCTCTAAGAATCCTCTCCAACAACTTCCCTACCACGGACGTCAAGCTCACTGGATTGTAACTGGAAGTAACTGGATTGTTGATGCTCAAGTGTTCAGAGTCCTGTGGTGAACCTGGAAGAATTGTCTCCGTGGTGGAACTTAGTTGGAAATAAGATTCAAGGAGATTACTAAATCTTGTTTTCATCTGAACATTGCACAGAATTAGAGGAATTCCCTTTGGAAGATAATGTCAAAATTACAACCGCAGGAACTAAAAACCTGACAGTCAAAAATTTGGGAAAATATTTCAAAATATATATCCCCCCCCATCCATATTGCTCTCTCTACTGTCTTTTTCTTTCCCGCCCGGGCACGCTGCTTCGGATTTTTTTCGAACTGCGCATGCGCAGTTCAGAGCTCTGATTGGTCCGGCAGCGCTGAGCCCCGCCCACAGCGCGGATCGGGCCGGAGCCGGCAAAATGCGTATGGGCGCGCTGGAAAGAGGATTCCAGGCGCGGATCTATTTGACGCCCGGATTCTGCACTTAGACTCCAAATGGTAAAATCGGGCCCAATGAATACTTTTACGTGATACTTTAAAACCTGAAACCGAACTAGTTTCATAAAAACAAAATAAAGATGGCAAGGCAGATGTTGTGTTGCGGCTGTAGCATTGGGGGGTAGTGGACACCAGCGTGCTCCACGGCAGCTCCGTCTACAGAAAGTGTCTGCAACTCCAGGACATTCGGCTCCGATTTGTTGAGCTGGAGTCCAGGCTTTGAGCACAGCGATACAAGCAGAGAGAGGGAAAGTTACCTGTACACTTTGTTCCATGAGGTAGGCACACCACTGAGGGTCAGGGCAGGAGGGAGTGTCTGAAAGTGAGGAGGCTATAACAGAACATAACAATGGAGATCTTGTGTTTATTTGATTTGATTTAATTTGATTTATTATTATCACATGTATCGGTATACAGTGAAAAGGATTGTTTCTTGCATGCTGTACAGAAAAAGCATACCGTTCATAGAGAAGGAAAGGATAGGGTGCAGAATGTAGTGTTACAGTCAGAGCTAGGGTGCAGAGAAAGATCAACTGAGTGCGAGGTAGGTCCTTTCAAAAGTCTGATGGCCACAGGCAAGAAGCTGTTCTTGAGTCGGTCGGTATGTGACCTCAGACTTTTGTATCTTTTTCCCGACAGAAGAAGGTGAAAGAGAGAATGTCTGGGGTACATGGGGTCTTTGATTATGCTGGATGCTTTTCCAAGGCAACGGGAAACATAGACAGAGACAATGGATGGGAGACTGGTTTGCGCTAGTTTGTTTATCAAATAAGTTTGCCGTTCTTACAGCTTGTGTAGATGAGAACAGGAATGCAAGGAGGATAAGCAAGTACCACCACCATGGTACAGGAGACCATTCAAGTTGGGAAGTTAAAAGAAACATACCATAGAATAGAATCATAGAATCCCTTCAGTACAGAAGGAGGCCACTCGGCCCATCGAGCCTGCACCGACAACAATCCCACCCAGGTCCTATCCCCTTAACCCCACATATTTACCCTGCTAGCCCCCGAAATGGCAATTTAGCATGACCAATCAACCTAACCCACACACCTTTGGACTGTGTGAGGAAACCGGAGCACCGAAGGAAACCCACTCAGACATGGGAAAAATGTGCAAACTCCACACAGACAGTCACCCGAGGCTGGAATTAAACTTGGGTCCCTGGCATTGTGAGGCAGCAGGTTCTAACCACTGTGCCATCGGGCCGCTCATATGCAGTTGTAGTAAGGGACAGTATAGTTAGGGGAAAAAAATGCTGTTCTCTGCAGCCAAGAGTGAGGCCTAGAGGTTGTGTTGTCTGCCCAGTGCCAGGTTTAGGGACAAACCCTCGTGGCTGGAGAGAAACGTGCGTTCAACAGTAGTTCTGATTCAGGGTGGGAACCAAGGACATAAGCAGGACGAGGAAAGAGGTTCTTTGAAGGGAGTTTGGGCAGCAAGGGACTAAATTAAAGAGCAGAACCACAAGGGCAACAATCTCTGGAGCAAATTGACATGGGGCCAATAAGATTGGAGAACCAGCAATGTCAACTCAATCAAACCCCCATGATCACCATGACAGCCTGCATCATACCTCCAGATCTATTCCGCACAGAGTGCCGGATGTTTTTTATTTATTCATTTTTATGGGATATGGGCGTCACTGGCTGGGCCAGCATTTATTGTCCATCCCTAACTGTCCTTCAGAGGGCATTTGAGAGTCAACCACATTGCTGTGGGTCTGGAGTCACATGTAGACCAGACCAGGTAAGGACAGCAGATTTCCTTCCCTCACGGACATGAGTGGAGCAGATGGGTTTTTACGATCAATGGTTTCATGGTCATCCGTAGACTTTGAATTCTCGATTTTTATTGAATTCGAATTTCACCATCTGCCGTGGTAAGATTCGAACCCGGGTCCCTCGAGCATTACCATCCTTTGGATTACCAGTTCCGTGATAATTCCACTGTGCCACTGCCTCTCCAATAATCTGGAGATTGTATGGGACGTTTGTGAGGCCACACCTGGAGTATTGTGTGCAGTTTAGTGTCCTTATCTGAGGAAGGATGTCCTTGCTATAGAGGGAGTACAGTGAAGGTTTACCAGGCTGATCCCTGGGATGGCAGGTCTGTCATATGAGGAGAGACTAAGTCGGTTAGGAATATATTCACTGGAGTTTAGACAAGTGAGAGGGAATCTCATAGAAACTTATAAAATTCTAACAGGGTTAGACAGGGTAGATTCAGAAAGAATGTTCCCAGTGGTGGGGGAGTCAAGAACTAAGAGTCATAGGATAAGGGGTAAACCCTTTAGAACTGAAGTGAGGAGAAATTTCTTCACCCAGAGGGTGGTGAACGTGTGGAATTTACTTCCAGAGAAAGTAGTTGAGGCCAAAATGTTTGATTTCAAGAAAAAAATTAGGCTCTTGGGGCTAAGGGGATCAAGGGATATGGGAGGGAAGGGAGATCAGGATATTGAATTAGGTGATTAGCCATGATCAAAATAAATGGTGGAGCAGACTCGAAGGGCCGAGTGGCCTACTCCTGCTTCTAGTTTCTATGTTTCTATTAATCTGGATTATCTGGAGAGGAATCCCGGCTGTGCATCTGGAGGGGTGCGTGAATGTGCACTGAGAGCAAAATTCTGTCCTCTGTCTCCAAATGGGAAAATTAGGCCCAATATCACCATTCATTCAATGCTGCTGGGTGGGTCAGAATTCTGGGACCCGCTCCCAAACCGATACGATGCAATCTGGATGGTAATCAGTTTATCTGATGTCTTGTTGCCTGTATAGACCAGAGATTACAGTAAATCAGATGAACAGGAAGTTTTGTTCGTGACCTCAGCAGCCGGAGTGGGATTTCTCTCGAATAGCTGTTCTTAGAATATGTTGCACGGGGACAAGAGTTAACATCTGGAGGAAAAAGCGGCTTATTGCTCTTCTGAAAAAAGCGCCCCACTTGTCGATCGGGGAAAGGAAAGAGGCAGTCCACTTCGCTCTGCTTGTACGAACACTTGTGAGTTTTTGATTGGATATGGCACAGGTAAAAACCTCTCTCATAACCAACTTTTAAAAACCATTACCTTCAAATTGTTTGCTGGTTTAGTTTGACTTGAGGTGAACGCAATTTTCTGTAGCAAATCTGGCACAAGTGTGACATTTTTGATGTTTTTCTTTCAGTTTCTGTTAGTTTATGAGTCGACAATGCTAGACTTTTTTAGTCGGGTTTCCTAAAGCGTCTAACTTGTACCTGTCTAATTAGGAAGCAAGTGCATGAGCTGGTTTATTGTCAAGAATCCAGGCATTTCTTCTAGTTTTTCCTTCTTGTGCCAATTCAAAGTGTTATCTACTCGTGGGTCAGAACAGAATCAGCAGGAAATTGGCAATCTGGCACACATTAGAAAGAGCAATAAATTCACAACAACAACAAGGTTCAGTTTGTATTTGAGCTTATTGACTGGCAACATAAAAGAATAGGACACTAATCATTGGTTTTACAGAGACAGGAGAACGAAACATGGGCCATCAAGAAATGGCAGAGATGTGATTCACAGTAGAAGATATAAGTTGCATACCAGAAATAAAGAGCAAGCAAGGGGCTAATATGAATGAAGAACTCAAAGAAGTTTATATCATCAGGACATAAGTATTAGAGAAACTCAAGAGACTAAAAGCCAACAAAGTCACATGATATTTCCTGGATGAAAGCAGCTCCAACAACAATCAAGAAGCTCAATACAATGCAAGACAAAGCAGTCCACTTGATTGATGCCCCTTCCAGCATCTCCAACCTCTAAACCTTCCACCACTGGCACACAGTGTGTACCACTGACAAGATGCATTGCAACAATTCACCAAGGCTCCTGTGACAGCACCTTCCAAACCCATGACCTCGACTACCTTTTTTAATATATTGTTATATATTTTTATATTTATTTATTAGGCTTTCATTAACACTGCAATGAAGTTACTGTGAAAATCCCCGAGTCGCCACACTCTGGTGCCTGTTCAGGCACACTGAGGGAGAATTTAGCACGGCCAATCCATCTAACCACCATGTCTTTCGGACTGTGGGAGAAAATCGGAGCATCCGGAGGAAACCCACACAGACACAGGGAGAACGTGCAAACTCTGCAGACAGTGACCTAAGCCGGGAATCGAACCTGGGGCCCTGGAGCTGTGAGGCAGCTGTGCTAACCACTGTGCCACCTTGCCGCCCCAAGAAGGACAAGAAAGGCAAGGGCAATAGATGCATTGGGAATACCGCTACTTGCAAGTTCCCCTCCAAGCCACTCACCATCTTCACTTGAAGTTATGTCGTCATTCCTTAACAATGGCTGGTCAAAATCCTGCACTCCCTCCCTAACGGTGCCGTAAGTATTCCTACAGCAAAAGGTCGGCAGCAGTTCCAGAAGGCAGCTCACCACTCAAGGGCAATTAAAAATTAGCGATGAATTCTGGTAAATGCAAGAAAAAAATGACTGTCTATTCCCTTGGGTTCCTAATAACGGCAGCCGCAGAAATAATGGATGCACTGGTTATAACTTTCCAAACTTTTCTAGATCCTAAAATGATCCCAGTAAATTGTAATTTACAAAATGGAATATTGCTGTCGGAGAAAGAGTGAGAAAAAGAGGAAAGAACAAGGCAGTTAGCCTGACATCATGCTGGAACATACTGGAATCCGTTATTAAAGAAGTCTTAACAAAGGAATGAAAATATTTGATAACAGACTGAATCAACATGGCTTTACAAAGGGAAATCGTGTTTGACAAATTTATTAGAGTTTTCTAAGAATGCAACTGATGGGGTTAATAACAGGGAATTGGGATTTCGAAAAGCATTCAATAGTAGGATAGAAAAACAGGATATTCTATTCAAGGTGTGATATTTCTAAAGGGTGATGTCCAGAAGACTTGGAGGTACTCGTCAATGGAGCACAGAAAGTTAGTATGCAGATACCACAAGCAATTGGGAAGGAAATTGGCATGATTCTTTTCATTCATTCGTGGGACATGGGCATCTCTGGCTGGCCAGCATTTATTGCCCATCCCTAGTTGCCCTTGAGAAGGTGGTGGTGAGCTGCCTTCTTGAATCGCTGCAGTCCACGTGTTGTGGGTTGACCCACAATGCCATGGGGGGGGGGCTATTTCCAGGATTTTGACCCAGTGACAGTGAAGGAACAGCGATATGTTTCCAAGTCAGGATGGTGAGTGGCTTGGAGGGGAACTTGCAGGTGGTGGTGTTCCCATGTTGCCCTTGTCCTTCTAGGTGGAAGTGGTCAAGGGTTTGGAAGGTGCTGTCTAAGGATCTTTGGTGAATTGCTGCAGTGCATCTTGTAGATAGTACACATTGCTGCTACTGAATACCAGTGGTGGAGGGAGTGGCCGTTTGTGCATGTGGTGGCTATCAAGTGGGCTGCTTTGTCCTGGATGGTATCAAGCTTGTTGAGTGTTGCTGGAGCTGCACCCAGCCAGGCAAGTGGGGAGCATTCAATCACACTCCTGACTTGAGCTTTGTAGATGGAGGACAGGCTTTGGGGAGTCAGGAGGTGAGATACTCGCCGCAGTATTCCTAGCCTCTGACCTGCTCTTGTAGCCACTGTGTTTATGTGATGAGCCCAGTTGAGTTTCTGGTCAATGATAACCCCAAGAATGTTGACAGTGAGGGATTCAGTGATGGCAACACCACTGATTGTTAAAGGGCGGTTGTTAGACTGTCTCCTATTGGCGTTGGTCATTGCCTGACGAAAATGTTGTGTGGCGCAAAAGTTACTCATTGATCTTCATTGCAAGGGGATTGGAGTACAAGAATGAAGAATTCTTGCTACAATTGTACAGAGTTTTGGTGAGACCATGGGCAGAATCTTCCCAAAATAAAGATCTAGGGGGTGATCTTGTGAAAAAAATTCTAAGTACCAAATGAGAGAGAAAACGGGAGAGTTTCAGACTCATTTTTTGGGTTAGTTTGAAAATGCAATCTTACGGCACTTAGTGCAAATAAAGAGCCAGGCTGTGTTTCTCACCAACAGGGGAGAGTGCGGATTCAGAGCCTGAGCTCACCAAGGAAGCCAGCTGCTGAGCTTTAGGGCTTCCATTATGCAGGCACCCTGATCTCCCAGTGTACAGGGAGATATCTTGCCACGGTTCCCACTTGTCCCACAGACATCAGGATCACCCCCCCCCCCCCCCCCCCCCCCCCCACTCGTCATTAAAGAGTCCCAGATGCTATAGTCCAGGCTCACTTACCTTAACCAACTTGCTGGTCAAGGTTCTGCCCTGTGAGAATCATAGCTGGCCTCCACCAAAGGAAAGCAGATGTGATGGCCTTGTTGGGGGGCATCGGAGGCTATTAAAGCCCCCTGGTTGGTTGTGGGCAGGGCTGAGCCCATGAGGCAGTGCCAGCCTGGTACTGCCCACCTGGCACCCTGGCACTGCCATAACCACTGAGTGGTGGTTGAGGTTGTGGGATGAAGCTATGATGCAGGGGGGAGGCAATGGGAACTCCAGAGGGGTGGAAGGGTAGGGGGAAGTCCCACCGGGGATGCGATCAGGATGGGAAGGGAACTCTGCCGGGGGGTGGAGGTATAGTCGGAGTGAGAGGGAGGGCGGGGAACTCTGCCAGGCTGGCAATCGACATGGTGGGGGGGGGAGTGGGCGGGTGTAAAGAACCTTGCAGATCAGGGTGGGAGGGAGGGTTCTCTGCTGGGGGTGCAATTGATAGCGGGGGGTGTTGATGGCTATGTCCTTGTGGCAGGTGCGGGCGTGGGAGACCGGCGCAGGGGGTCCTGATGTCCCTTGGGGCAGAGGGGGTGGGTGGCAGGAGATATCCCAATATGGGGCACCTGCGCAATGGCACCCCTCGAGTTCAGCAGCTGGCTTCCCCGGCAAGTCCAGGCTCCACCTTGGAATTTTGAATGCTGACAATGGATCTCATTAAAACATATAGGATTCCAGAGGGTATTGACAGGGTGGACACTGAGAGGTTAATCCTCCTGGCTGGTAATTAGAACACGGGGGGCACTGTCAGGGACAATCAATTAGGACTGAGATAAGAAGAATTGTCTTCACTCAGAGGGGAGGCAATGGCCCAGTGGTATTATCGCGAGGCTATTAATCCAGAAACTCAGCTAATGTTGTGGGGACTTGGGTTTGAATCCCGTGGGATTCAACCTGGGTTCAAATCCCGTGGGATTCGACCTGTGTTCGAATCCCGCCACGGCAGATGATGGAATTTGAATTCAATAAAAAATATCTGGAATCAATTAACAATGACCATGAAACCGTTGTTTGAAAAACTAATCTGGTTCACTAATGTCCTTTAGGGAAGGAAATCTGCTGTCCTTACCTGGTCTGGCCTACATGTGACTCCAGAGCCACAGCAATGTGGTTGACTCTCAACTGCCCTCTGAACAAGGACAACTAGGGAGGGGCAATAAATTCTAGCCAGCCAGCAATGCCCATGTCCCATGAATGAATAAAAAATAGTTGATGAAATATTAATGAATATTTGGAATTCTCTGCGCTAGAGGGTGGCGGGTGTTCTATCACTGCGTATATTCAAGGCTGAGATTCTTGCTCTCCTCGGGAATCAAAGAATATGGGGAACGGGTGGGAAAGTGGAGTTGAGGTAAAAGATCACCCAGATCGCATTGACGGGGGGAGATGGTTGATGTATGGCCTCGTGCGACTGGAGCTGGTTAAGATATTAGATGGGGCAGTGGCATGATCAATTTAAACGTGTGGAAGAGAGTTCTTATTTGAGAAATTTAATTGTCTGAGGAAGAAGGAGTGAGGACAATGGTGACATTGTGAGCAGGACTCTGTACCGGATGGGATATGAGCAGCAGAGTTTTGGGGAATATCAGGATTATGCTGTGTGCCAAATGGGACAGATGTATGGAGGAAGAATTCAACAACAGAGAGGCTGAGATAGAAGTAGACAAGACAGAGAACTTTTCAATAGTATTTCCAGATTCAAATGGACCAGGCACTGAATGTAAGACCTTCTGACTCTGTGCGACTCATTTCCACACTAGATGCTGTACAGGCAAACGAAGTGAACCATTTTTGATGCATCAGTTAAAGCAACAATGAGTAGTTCAATGCCATTCATAATGTTGCGGTGTTTTTCTAAATGAATAAGAAAAACTTATTTTGAGATGTTGGTTCCTATTTTAAAATGGTTAGACTTAATGCTCCATAAAATAAACAGAAGCACAATTGTAAGAACATGAGAAGCAAGAAAAGGAGTAGATCATATGGTCCCGAGAGTCTTTTCCATGATTCAATACAATCATGGCTGATCTTAGATCTAATTTCCACTTTCCGACCCACTCCCCAGTCAGAATATTACGGCCGTTCACGGGATTTTCATTCTCTCTTCCACCTTCTTCTGTCGGAATAAAGATACAAAAGTCTAAGATCACGTACCAACCGACTCAAGAACAGCTCCTTTCCTGCTGCCGTCAGACTTTTGAATGGGCCTACCTCGTATTAAGTTGACCTTTCTCTGCACCCTCGCTATGATTGTAACACTGCATTCTGCACTCTCTCCTTTCCTTCTCTATGAACGTGATGTGGAGTTGCCGGCGTTGGACTGGGGTTGGCACTGTAAGTCTCACGACACCAGGTTAAAGTCCAACAGGTTTATTTGGTAGCACGAATGAGTGCTTGATGAAGGAGGAGTGCTCCGAATGTTTGTGCTACCAAATAAACCTGTTAGACTTTAACCTGGTGTTGTGAGACTGCTTACTGTTCTCTATGAACGGTATGCTTTGTCTGTATAGCGTGGAAGAAATAATACTTTTCACCGTATACTAATACATGTGACAATAGTAAATCAAATCAAAGAACGGAGATTTGGCTGGAGCCAAATTCTCTAACTTCACTGCTGCGACCACATGGCGAGAAGGGCTGATACGATCGCACTCCCCCCCTGCCCCTGCCCCCCTCCCCCGCATCTTTCTTCATTCTCTGAAAGACCAGATCATTAAAGGCAGAAATTTTGCAGCAGCTCACACCTTGCTACTGCTGCAAGTGAGGGCGGAGGAATTGGCGCTCAGCCAAATCTCCATTCACTGCACCGGGACCAGAGAATCCGGCTAGCATGAGCAACTGGAAAATTCCGGCCAAGAAATTTGGGGAGGGAGCATAATAGAGTCCAAAACAGGATTTAGAACAAAGTTTGAGCAAGACATGTTCCAGAAAAGTTACAAAACCAGGGTGCATCGTTGGCTGGCGATCATATTTTTTGTTGACAGGAGGTCATTCTGATCGAGTGTTCACTCAGTGTTTGATTCTGAAATAACTTTACTTTGTCACATTTTGCAAACCAAGGCATCAAGGGAGAATGATGGTTGATCCTCGCACAATGCGCATTCTTTGCTTCAAAAAGTGGTTGTGAAATAGTCATTTCCTTTAAAAGTAAATGTTGGTTTCTCATCATTTGAAAACCCCAGGCAGAGGGGGTTGTGAAGAAGATAAAAGGTCGTGAATGTAGCCCACTCCATTGCGCAAACCAGCCTCCCATCCATTGACTCCATCTACACTTCCTGCTGCCTCGGAAAAGCAGCCAGCATAATTAAGGACCCCACGCACCCCGGACATTCTCTCTTCCGCCTTCTTCCATCGGGAAAAAGATACAAACGTCTGAGGTCACGTACCAACCGACTCAAGAACAGTTTCTTCCCTGCTGCCGTCAGACTTTTGAATGGACCAACCTTGCATTAAGTTGATCTTTCTCTGCACTCTAGCTATGACTGTAACACTACATTCTGCACTCTCTCATTTTGTTCTCTATGAACGGTATGCGTTGTCTGTATAGCATGCAAGAAACAATACTTTTCACCGTATCCTAATACATGTGACAATAATAAATCAAATCAAATCAAATAATAATGAAAAATCTGGGTGGAGAATTGGGAATATTTCTTTTTGTACTCATGGCTGTTTGGCCCACAGATGCATTGGCAACATAAAGAAAATACAATCACATCCTGTGCCTGGGGTCTGAGCGATTGGCCACAATACGTGAAGATAGAGCATGTTGAGGAGGTGATGACCCAGTGGTATTATCGCTGGGTTATTAATCCAGAAACTCAGCTAATGCTCTGGGGACCCGGGTTCGAACCCTGCCATGGCAGATGGTGGAATTTGAATTCAATAAAAAATATCTGGAATTAAGAATCTACTGATGACCATGAAAGATTTGTCGATTGTCATAAAAACCCATCTGGTTCACTAATGTCTTTTAGGAAAGCAAATCTGCCGTTCTAACCTGGACTGGCACAATGGCATAGTGGTTAGCACTGCTGCCTCACAGTGCTTGGGACCTGGGTTCCGGCCTTGGGTCACTATCTGTGTGGAACAAAGAACAAAGAAAATTACAGCACAGGAACAGGCCCTTCGGCCCTCCAAGCCTGCACCGACCATGCTGCCCGACTTAACTAAAACCACCTACCCTTCCGGGGACCATATCCCTCTATTCCCATCCCATTCATGTATTTGTCAAGATGCTCCTTAAAAGTGACTACCGTATCCGCTTCCACTACTTCCCCCGGCAACGAGTGCCAGGCACCCACTACTCTCTGTGTAAAACATCTGCCTCGTACATTTCCTTTAAACCTTGCCCCTCGCAGCTTAAACCGATGCCCATTGAACATTCGCCACTCTCCAGTCCTCTGGCACCATCCCCGTGGACAGTGAGGACCCAAAGATCAAAGCCAAAGGCTCTGCAATCTCATCCCTTGCCTCCCAAAGAATCCTAGGATATATTTCATCAGGCCCAGGGGACTTATCGACCTTCAGTTTATTCAAAACTGCCAGGACATCCTCCCTCCGAACATCTATTTCCTCCAACCTATTAGCCTGTGACACCTTCTCTTCCTCAAAAACATGGCCCCTCTCCTTGGTGAACACTGAAGAAAAGTATTCATTCATCACCTCACCTATCTCTACTGACTCCATACACAAGTTCCCACTACTGTCCTTGACCGGCCCTAACCTCACCCTGGTCATTCTTTTATTCCTCACATAAGAGTAAAAAGCCTTGGGGTTTTCCTTGATCCGACCCACCAAGGACTTCTCATGTCCCATCCTAGCTCTCCTCAGCCCCTTTTTCAGCTCATTCCTTGCTAACTTGTAACCCAATGACTATCTCCTTAGTTTTGTTGACATTGAGGAGATTATTGTCGTCACACCAGTTCACCAGATTCTCTACCTCATTCCTGTGCTCTGCCTCGTCAATGTTTGAGATCCGACCCACTACAGTGATCTCATCAGCAAACTTGAAAATCGAATTGGAGGGGAATTTGGCCGCACAGTCATAGGTGTATATGGAGTATAGTAAGGGGCTGAGGACACAGCCTTGTGGGGCACCGGTGTTGAGGATGATTGTGGAGGAGGTGTTGTTGCCAATCCTTACTGATTATAAGGCAATGTAAGGAATGTAGGGCAAAGGGAATATTTCAACATCTTTGTCTTACCTCCATTTCCTCCCTCCATCCCCAATTCTTCTTAATATCCAGGTTCTTGTTGTAATATTTCAGCCTGTCCTTGGTACATCAGCCAAAGGAACTGGGCAAATAATTGTCACCAAATGCTTTGCATTAGACAGTAAACATGGTGGGCACTTCTTGATCTTGCTTGGCATCGATTTTTGTTTTGATTTGATTTGATTTATTATTGTCATATATTGGGATATAGTGAAAAGTATTAAAGCAAATTACTGCGGGAGCTGGAAACTGAAACCAAAATAGAAAATGCTGGATAATCTCAGCAGGTCAGGTAGCATCTGTAAGGAGAGGTCTAGTTTGGACCAGGGAACGGCGCGGGCTTGGAGGGCCGAAGGGCCTGTTCCTGTGCTGTATTGTTCTTTGTTCTTTGAGAGAAAAGAGCTGACGTTTCGAATCCAGATGACCCTTTGTCAAAGCTGAAAGGCAAAGTGGAAGATATTTATACTGCAGGGTGAGGGAATGAAAGATGAGTCATAAACACAAAAACCAAGGGAAAGGCTGCTAATAGCTGTCCACAGAGAGAATAAAGGGTGTGAATGGCCAAACGGCAGAGAAGCTAAAATCAGAAGGTAAGCTGTGACAGGGCAGCATGCTGGTTAGCACTGCTGACTCACAGCGCCAGGGACCCGGGTTCAATTCCAGCTTCGGGTCACTGTCTGTGTGGAGTTTGCACATTCTCCTCGTGTCTGCATGGGTTTCCTCCGGGTGCTCCGGTTTCGTCCCACAGTCCAAAGATGCGCGGGTTAGGTTGATTGGCCATGCTAAATTGACCCTAGTGTCAGAGGGGCTAGCGGGGTAAATGTGTGGGGTTACGGGAGTGAGGCCTGGGTGGGATTGTGGTCGGTGCAGACTCGATGGGCCGAATGGGCTCCTTCTGCACTGTAGGGATTCTATGATTCTATTCTATGAGATGAAGATGTGGGGGGAAGGGAGGGCAATGGGTGAGAGAGAGGTAAGCTTTCGGGAAACGGGAAGCAAAGGGGGAGAAATGGTAAGAAAAAAGGGAGATAAAGTAGGGGGAAAGAGTGGGGGGAAGAAAAATGAAGAAAGACGATAAAGAAATAAAACAGTAAAAAATTAAATAAAATGAAAACAAAGGGGTCGAGGCGGGGTCGAGCAAATCAGCTGAAGTTGTTGAATTCGATGTTGAGACCGGAAGGCTGTAAAGTGCCTGGCCGGAAGATGAGATGCTGTTCCTCCAGTTTGTGTTGAGCTTCACTGGAACATTGCAGCAGGCCAAGGACAGACATGTAGGCATGGGGGGCAGGATCGTGTGTTAAAACGGCAGCAACCGGAAGGTCAGGGTCATGATTGCGCACAGACCGAAGGTGCTCAGCAAAGCGATCACCCAGTCTACGCTTGGTCTCTCCGATATAGAGGAGACCACATTGGGAGCAGCGAATGCAATAGACCAAATTAAAAAAGGTGCAAGTGAAACGCTGCTGAACCTGGAATGAATGTTTTGGACCTTGGATGGTGAGCATGGAAGAGGAAAAGGGGCAGGTGTTACACCTTCTGCGATTGCATGGGAAGGTGCCATGAGTGACGGGAGAGGTGTTGGTGTGAGTTTTAGGGCAAATCCTCCATGATTAAAGAACCCAGGGATAAAGAAAATGGCCGACTGGCTGTCAGGAACCTTTACAGCCACATGAATATGCAAGAGGCTGGGAATAACGAGAAGGTCGAGACAGGGATAATCTAATCAACAGGAAACAAAGGAGAAACCATGGCCAGCAGACACGGAGTAAATAGCCCAGCAGCAAGACAATGAGAACAGAGATCATTCCATCCACAGACAACATCAATGACTCAGCTCGCTGATGGGATTCCAATCAGGATGACTCAGAGAACATTTAAAAGACATTAAAATATCAATTAAGGGCGGTCCCGACAGTTCCGGCCCTTTTTGTTCCAGTCAATCAAAACTACCAATGATCAGAAACTGTTTTGTGTGAGAGAATCACTGGTTCAGGTTTTAAAAAGGGACAAGCAATCTCTGGTCTCTCTCTCTTTTTCTCTTCGGACCAGCATGGCAGCTCTCCCCACTCTCTTCTCCTGTTCCTGGCTGCTTCTCGTTCGTCTCCAGCACGCAGCTCGATGCCCACTGAGCAATTTAAACTAGGATTGTGAGTATCCTCCGGTGAAGTTCCCGAGATCATCATAGTGGATGAGGCTTTGGGGAAAGGGGGGGGGGCTTTTGCATGCACCTTTCATAGTTTAAGACACTGGTAAACTTGTGTAAAGTAAGCATTCCCGTTGTGCCCGTTTTAGTATTCCTTCCATAGCTATAGTCTTATAGAGCATAAGGCATTGTGTGTTGTTTTCCTGGTGTTTGGTGATCTTGACCTTGATGTTTTAACAAATATATATATATCTTTGACTTCCATTGGAGTCCGTTTTGATCTTTTCAATTTCTCACCAACGATCTCTGACCAAGTCACAATATTAAATATCCCTTACCATAATTCCGGAGTCTAGAACTGAGGGTACCCTGGGCGCTTCGAAACCACCCACTCAGGAAAGGCTGCCAGGTAGTGGATAGGCAGCAGTTTCCTTTTCTCTCTCTTGGGAGCGCTACTCTAGTGAAGTAGACGCAAGGTGGCCATTGTTCCATCGGCGAGAGAGAGAATCACTCGGGCATTGGGGGGGTTTGGGTAACGGAGAACCAAACCTGAGATAAGCCCACGAGTGGAGTTAAAAAGTGGGATCCCGCTACACTGCGTATAGTGGAGGAGTGGACTAGGTTATCCTGGAGGGAACGGTCTCTGCGGAATGCTGAAAAGTATTGTTTCTTGCAAACTATATAGACAAAACACACTGTTCATAGAGTACATACGGGAGAAGGAAAGGAGAAGATGCAGAATATAATGTTACAGTCATAGCTATGGTGTAGCGAAAGATCAACTTAATATATGATATGTCCGCTCAAAAGTCTGATGGCAGCAGGGAAGAAGCTGTTCTTGCGTCAGTGGTACGTGATCTCACACTTTTCTATCTTTTTCTCGATGGGAGAAGGTGGAAGAGAGAATGTCCAGGATGCATGAGGTCCTTGATTATGCTGGCTGCTTTTCCAAGGCAGCGGGCAGTGTAGACAGAGTCAATGGGTGAGAGGCTTGTTTGAGCGATGGACTGGGCTTCGTCAACAATCCTTTGTAGTTTATTGCGGTCTTGGATAGAGCAGGAGCCAGACCAAGCTGTGGTACATCAGGAAGGATGCATTCTATGGTGCATCTGCAAAAATTGGTGAGAATCGTAACGGACATGCCGAATTTCCTTCGCCCCCTGAGAAATTGGAGACGTTGGTGGTCTTTGCATATGCATCCACATATTGGTGAGATTTTCCCGGAAATTGGAAAAGACTGATGTGGGCGGGAACCACAGCACTGAAGGCACCGTGGGCAATGGCGGCTTTCACCTCTGTTCTATGGGTTCCGCAATGTATTGCTGGCGGGCAGACATCTGATTCGACTGCCCCCAACAACTTAGACAGCCAAAGATTGGGGCACCATTTTTAAAGGCTGCCCACTGCAGAGAGAATAAACCAATTCACTCTGGAACCCCACCTCACCCCAGCACGATGTGGGCACTGCCGAGGCAATATCCAGGCACTGCCTGGGCACCACCTGGACTCTGCCCCCACAACTACCCTGGCACTGTTCCCCTTGCATTGCCTGGGCAATACCTCGGCAATATCGGAGCACTGCTTAGGCACTGCCCCCTGGCATTACCCACCCCTCGCCACTGTGCGGGCGCTGTCTATGGATGGATTTTCTGACGGGGAGGGTGGATTTTGTGGCAATAGGGGCCTGATAATAATATGGTAATTTATTATGATGAGTTATTTTCGTGCTGTACAGAGAGGGTGTGTCCTCCTTCACTATGCTCCTTTTACACTTTGTCTCTGGAGGTGGGAACACGCTTTGCTTCTTGAGTCTCATCCGACCTGAGTCAGGAAGGGTGAGGGAGACAGGCGGTTTAGAATTGAAGTGTAGGTAAGTCAGTGCGGAGTGACAATCCGCTGCCTGTAGGTTACGGTCCTATGACGGAAGTAAACAATTGCTCCTCACGCTCCTTGACCTCACAGCAGCCTGTTATATTTTTGATCGGACCATCAAAGATATCAGCGTTCCTCCAATTCCAACTTCTTGTGCACCCCAATTTAATCAAGCCAGATGTACAGTTGCACCAAAACTTCCCCATTGTTATGTTCCCCTCCCCCTTGCAATGAACAATATTTCATTTGTCTTCCGAATCATCTGCTGTAACAGCGCATTAACATTTTGTGGACTCACAGGTTTTTAAAAGTTTGAAGTTTATTATTAGGTTCATGAGTAGGCTTACATTAACACTGCAATGAAGTTACTGTGAAAATCCCCTCGTTGCCACACTCCGGTGTCGGTTCGGGTACACTGAGGGAGAATTTATCGTGGCCAATGTACCTAACCAGCACGTCTTGCGGACTGTTAGAGGAAATCGGAGCACCAGGAGGAAACCCACGCAGACACGGGGAGAAGTTGCAGACTCCACATAGGCAGTGACCCAAGCCGGGAATCGAACCCAGGTCCCTGGTGCTGTGAGGCAGCAGTGCTGACCACTGTACCACCATGCCGCCATGAATTTGAACCTAGGTCTCTGGTTTACTAAGCAAGTGTGCTAACCTCTACACCACAAGACTAGAAGGTCCCCCTGTACCAGTGAGTTCTCAATCTCTCCCCATTTAAATAATATATTGCTTTTCTATTCTGTCTTCCAAAGTGGGCAAGTTCATGGTTTCCCATATTTTACTCCATTTGCCAAAATTTAACTCACTCGCTAAACCTATCTATTGTAAGAAGTCTCACAACACCAGGTTAAAGTCCACAGCATGCCTATCTTTTGTAACCTATCCCTTTGTAGACTCTTTATCTCCTCTTCACAACTTACTTTCCCAGCTATCTTGGTGTCATCGTCAAATTTAGCTACCATACTTCTGACCCCTTCATCCAAATCATTGATGTAGATTGCAAATAGCTGAGGCCCTAGCCCTGATCCCTGTGGCACTCCACTAGTTATAGCTTGCTAACTCAAGAATGACCCATTTATCTCTCTTCTCTGCCTGCTGCTCTATTATCTCCCGAAGTGACCTAAGACGGATTGTTTGACAATGCTCCTGTGAAATAGTGCGTCGGGACGTTTCATGGCATTAATGCTGCTTTTCTTTTTGCAAATTCTTGTTTTTCATGGACATTAATTGGACACCACCCTTCCCTTTATCACTCCTCCTGCTGCCCTTTCCCAAAGAACTGTAGCTTTGAATTAGAATTCCTAGTTCAAGTACAGCTTTAGAACCTGAGCGTGCGTTCCTCTGCCTGACTCAAATTCTCACCACCACAACAAACACATCAGGGGAACAAGTCTGTGGTTTTTCATTAGAATGCAATAAGGATGATTATTTTTTTCATTTCTGCATGTAATAACTTACTTGGGCAGCACGGTGGCACAGTGGTTAACACTGCTGCCTCACAGCACCTGGGACCCGGGTTCAATTCCCAGCTTAGCTCACTGCCTGCGTGGAGTCTGCACGTTCTCCCCGTGTCTGTGTGGGTTTCCTCCGGGTGCTCTGGTTTCCTCCCACAGTCCGAAAAACGTGCTGGTTAGGTGCATTGGGCATGCTAAATTCTCCCTCAGTGTACCCGTACAGGCGTCGGAGTGTGGAACTAGGGGATTTTCACAGTAACTTCATTGCAGTGTTAATGTAATTCTACTTATGACACTAATAAATCAACTTTAAAAGTTAAACTTGAGGCTACATTGTTCATGATATGTGCAGCTACTCTTGTTTGTGACATTAATGATAACTGCCTACCATAATGACTAATATTTTGTGTTGCGTCTCATGTTTTGGAGATTGATAGGGTAGAGAAGTGCTTTATGTTCAGCTTTATTATATCCTACACTTCTCTGCAAATTTGGAATTTTCCAGCCTTCCCCCCTCGGTGAGATCTTCTGGGATCTCCCTGCAGCAGGTTCCTCGGTGGCAGGCTGGGTAAGCCATAAAAAGTGCCATAGACATTGGCGGGATTGGAAGATCCCGCCAGTGGCGAATTATGAACCACCTCCGCTACCGAAAAACACGGTGGGGGGGGGGGGGGAGGGGAGGTGGTGGTGGTGGTGGGGGGGGTGGGGGGGGGGGGGGGGGGAGGTGCGGGGGGGGGGGAGGTGGTGGGAGTGGGAGGTGGTGGGGGGGTCAAACATCCTGCCCATTGCTTCTCATAGTCTGAAACTTACCTTCAATAGTTTAAGAAAATCTGCCTCCAGTATGATATCATGAACTAAAAATAACTAGCTTGCGTTTATACTCATCCCAAAGCAATGGGTGGCATAATGGTTAGCACTGTTGCCTCACAGCGCCAGGGACCCGGATTTAATTCCAGTTTTGGGTGACTGTCCGTGTGGAGTTTGCACGTTCTCCCCGTGTCTGCATGGGTTTCCTCTGGGAGCTCCCGTTTCCTCCCAAACCCCGGAAATGTGCTGGTAAGGTCTCATCAAAAATGAAATCCAATGTGCTGATTGGCCATGCTAAATTGCCCCTTAGTGTCAGGGGGACTAGCTAGGGTAAATACATGGGGTTAAGGGGACAGGGCCTGGGTGGGATTCTTGTCGGTACAGGCTTGATGGGCCGAATGGTCTCCTTCTGCACTGTAGGATTCTATGATTTCACAACCAATAAATTACTTTTTAACTACAGTCATTGGTGTTGCATGAGTAAACACAGCAGCCATATTTGCTTATGGCATGGGTTTGTTAAGCAGCAATGCAATAAATGATCATTAATGACTTTGCTGACCTTGCTTGAAAGGTGAATTTTCGATAAACCATTGGGGTAATTTGCTGTTATTCTCTAGTTCGTGTCATCAAATCATTTAAAGCCAACTGAACAAGAAGATAGTCTTGGTTCAACATCCCATCTGAAAAGTAATGCACAGAAAATCCGAACGGTTTCCCCACACAATTTTTGGCATGCAGGAATCTTGACTTGCTTTGTACCCAATGGCTTGGAAATTGATAGCTCACCAATTTAGCTTTGCCTCCTCATTTACCTGAAGACAGCATTAGGCTGAGTGGCTCCTGCATTGCTGGGTGCCTCTGTGCTCAGCAGGAAGCCGAACCGTGTGTATTCATAACTTGTGTTTAAAGGCTCTTAAAAAGTGGGGAGGTGATGGCCTGGTGGTATTATCGTTAGACTATTAATCCAGAAACTCAGCTAATGTCCTGGTGACTTGGGTTCAAATCCCATCATGGCAGATGGTGGAATTTGAATCCAATAAAAAAAAATGCAATTAAGAATTTACTGATGAACGTGAAACCATTGTCGATTGTCGTAAAAACCCATCTGGCAATCATAGAATCCCTACAGTGCAGAAGGAGGCCATTTGGCCCATTGAGTCTGCACCGACCACAATCCCACCCAGGCCCTATCCCTGTAACCCCACATATTTACCCTGCTAATCCCCCTGACACTAGGGTCAATTTAGCATGGCCAATCATCCTAACCTGACACTGCTGCCTCACAGCGCCAGGGACCCAGATTCGATTCCCAGCTTGGGTCTCTGTCTGTGTGGAGTTTGCACGTTCTCCCCATGCCCGCGTACATTTCCTCCGGGTGCTCCGGTTTCCTCCCACAGTCCAAAGATGTGCAGGTTAGTTGGATTGGCCATGCTAAATTTCCTCTTAGTGTCAGGGGGACTAGCTCGGCTAAATGCATGGGTCATGGGGATAGGGCCTGGGTAGGATTGTGGTCGGTGCAGATGCGATGGGCCAAATGGCCTCCTTCTGCACTGTAAGATTCTATGATTCTATTTTTGGAAACCGGACCGTCCAAAGAAAACCCATGCAGACATGGGGAGAATGTGCAAATTCCACACTGACAGTGGTTCACTAATGTCCTTCAGAGAAGGAAATCTGCGGTCCTTACCTTGTCTTACTTCCATGTGACTCCAGAGCCACAGCAATGTGGATAACTTTCAACTGCTTTCGGGTAACTACGGATGGGCAATAAATGCTGGCCAGCCAGTGACACCCACGTGCCACGAATGAATAAAAAAATGAAGCTGAACTGAATCACAGGAAGCTGCTGCTGAATATTATTAGTGCAAGTCTAGATGAGGAAAATGGAAAACTAAGGCTGAGACAGAGAGAGAGAGAGGGTCACAGGTGAAGTGTTGGGAGCCTTCGTGGTGAAGGTGGTCTGAGGTATATGTTTCCTCAGGGTTCAGGAGATACCCAAGGACCATCCTCAGAAGGGATTGGGAGGAGATAGTCATGGAGGTAAATTCCCAATTCCTAGATCTGAGCATCTTCCCGCACTGCCACTTGAAGTCTAATGAACTCACGTGGTCATGCTCAATGAAAGTATCTTCACATGACATCTCCTACACACATCACCACTGGCCTCTCATGTTGCCTGATGAACTACATCGCTATCACCCAGCTATCATCAGCACTGGCAGCTAGGCCTCAGGCCCCACTTTCAGACATTCCACTTCACTTTCGCATGCTTACCAATGCTGCCAGTTTCACACCAGCCTCTGCTGCCTATCCATACTTTCACCTGTTCCGATATGCAGCTTACCAAGGCAAAGTGTACATTGGCGAAGGAGGTTTGGCTCCGTCCCGCCTTCTCCAGTGGCAGTATGGGTCTGAATTTCACATTCAAAATAATTGGCTTAACGATTAAGTTTTTTTGGGCCACAGATAATGATCAACTCATTTTGAAAATAATCTATGTCAGCCAGTGTTTGGGCTGAATGGCCTCTTTCTGTGCACTGTAACTTTTTAAAAATTCATTCTTAGGACATGGGCGTCGCTGTCTGGCCAGCATTTATTGCCCATCCCTAGTTGCCCTTGTTCAGAGAGCAGTTGAGAGTCAACCGCACTGCTGTGGCTCTGGAGTCAAGAGTAGGTCAGACCGGGTAAGGATGGCAGATTTCCTTCCCTAAAGGACATTAGTGAACCAGATGGGTTTTTCTGACAATCATAGAATCCTACAGTGCAGAAGGAGGCCATTTGGCCCATCGAATCTTAACCGACCAAAGTCCCATCCAGGCCCCATCCCCATAACTCCAATGCACTTACCCTACTCAGGGTCAATGTAGCATGGCCAATCCACCTAACCCGCACATCTTTTGACTGTGGGAGAAAACCGGAACACCCGGAGGAAACCCACGCAGACATGGGGAGAATGTGTGGACTCCGCACAGACAATGACCTCAGCCGGGAATCGAACCCACGTTCCTGGCGCTGTGAGGCAGCAGTGCTAACCATTGTGCCACCACGCAGCGCCCCAGTCTCAATTGACAATGGTTTCATGGTCATCAGTAGATTCTTAATTCCAGATATTTTTAGATAAGTTTTCTATTTGGACCTAAGGCCTGTTGGCTTCTAGTCACAGGCTGATCATACAGAAACTTCCGAGAGTCAACAAACGCAACTGTCAATGCAGTGTGATTTTTATCCTTGTTTTAGGTAAACACTAAGTTTGAAAGATCACAACAATTTATGTGATCTGTGGCTGTTTTTATTGGGTTTCGAAATGGTTCAGTAGGCCACAAGTTTAGTTGAAGCCTTTGAAGTATCCTGTTGCTTTCGAGTGGAAGTCACCTCATCCGCAGTAACAAAGGAACAGGAAGTCTAGCATTGTCTGCATTTGAAGGAAGGCACTTCATGCACGCAAGAGTTTACTGCTGTTCTCATCATCATCCAATGTAGCGCAGATGGGAGATGCCTGTGGTAGGGGTCAGGTTTCAGTCATGGTGAACTTTTAGCATGGAAGCTCTTCCTTAACTCCAGGCAGCACATCCACTCTATGTCAGAGTGTATTCAAAAGCACAGTCAAAATCTGATAACGTCACCTTGTCATTAAAAAGACCAATTCTGCATCGGATTAAGATAGAACATAGAACAGTACAGCACAGGAACAGGCCCATCGGCTCACAATGTTGTGTCAAACATGACACCAAATTAAACTAATCCCTTCTGCCTGCCCTTGGTCGATATCCCTCTATTCCTTGCATTTTTATGTTTTGATTTGATTTGTTATTGTCACATGGATTGGTATACAGTGAAAAGTATTGTTTCTTGCGCGCTATACAGACAAAGCATACTGTACATAGAGGAGGAAAGAGAGAGTGCAGAATGTTGTGTTACAGTCATAGTTAGGGTGTAGAGAAAGATCAGCTTAATGTGAGGTAGGTCCATTCAGAAGTCTGATCTAAAATCCCCTTAAACACCCCGATCGTATCTGCCTGAAACATCCCCCCGGCACGGGTTCCAGACACCTACCACTCTCTGTGTAAAAACGTGCACCTCACATCTTCTTTGAACTTTCCCCTCTCACCCTAAGTGCATGCCCCCAAGTATTCGACATTTCAACTCTGGGGAAAAGATTCTGATTGTTAACCCTATCTCTGCCTCGCACAATTTTATAGATTTCTATCAGGTTTCCCCTCAGCCTCTGCCGCTCCAGAGAAAACAGCCCTAGTTTGTCCAGCCTCTCCTTATAGCTCATACCCTCTAATCCAGGCAACATCCTGGTAAACCTCTTCTGCATCCTCTCCAAAGTCTCCACATCCTGCCGGTAATGTGGCGACTGGAATTGAACGCAATACTCAAATTTTTATAAAGCTGCAACATGACATCCTGACTCTTGTACTCAAAATCTCAACCAATAAAGGCAAGGAAGCCATATGCCTTCATTACCACCCTATCTATTTGTGTGGCCACTTTCAGGGAGCTGTGGACTTGAACCCCAAGATCCTTCTGTGCATCAATTCTGTTCAGGGTCCTGCCATTAACTGTATACCTACCCTGAACATTTGATCTCTTAAAGTGCAGCACCTCACACATGCTCAGATTAAACTTCATCTGCCATCTCTCTGCCCATGATCATTACGTCAACTTTGACTACAAAGACAAGTCAGGGGCTAGGAATGCTGCGGCAAGTGGCACACCTTCTGACTCTCCAGGGCCTGTCCACCATCCTCGTGGCAGAAGTCAGAACTGTGCTGGAATACTCACCACTTGCCTGAATGAGTGAAGCTCCAAACCGCTAGGACAAAGCAGCCCACTTGATTGGCACCCCATCCACAAACATTCACTCCCTCCACCACTAATACACAGTTGGCAGCAGTGCGTACCATCTACAAGACATTCAGCAACGCTCCTGAGACAGTACCTTCCAAACCCACAACCACTACTATCTCGAAGGACAAAGGCTGCGGACACATGGGGATACCACCACTTTGAATTTTCCCTCCAAATTACTCACCTCCCTGACTTGGAAATATATCGCCATTCCTTCAGTGAAAATCCTGGAAGTCCCTCTTCTTGGAACACTCTTTCACTGGAAAGACGGAGGCTGAGAGGAGACCCGATAGAGGTCTCCAAAATTATGAGAGGGACAGACAGGGTGGATGGTCAGAGGCTTTTTCTCAGGGTGGAAGTGTCAATTGCAAGGGGGCACAGGTTCAAGGTGAGAGGGGGAAAGTTTAAGGGAGATGTGCGGGGGAAGTTTTTCACCCAGAGAGTGGGAAGTGCCTGGGACGCGCTACCGGAGGAGGTGGTGGAAGAAGGCACTTTAGCAACGTTTAAGAGGCATCTGGATGGGCACATGAATAGGGAGAGATTAGAGGGATATGGCCCGAGTAAGGGCAGAGGTATTTTTTTTAGCTTAGTTGGGGCATCATGATCAGCATGAACTTGGAGGGCCGAAGGCCCTGTTCCTGTGCTATACTTTTCGCTGTTCTTCTTTGTTCTAACAGCACTGTGGATGCACTTACACTTCAGGGTATGCAGCGGTTCAAGAAGGCAGCTCACTACCACCTTCTCAAGGGCAGCTAGGGATGGGCAATAAATGCTGGTTTAGCCACATCTGTGAATGAATCAAACAAAAATCCTTTCATTATCTCGGTCTCTTGAATATTTTATAAAGCAGTAATGACATTGTCAAAGAGTTACTGAGACTGACAGAAAAAGTGACCTGAATGTCATCACTGGCAATAGTTATTAACCCAAACAACATGGGTTAGTTGCGTTGAAATTATTGTTAGCAATATTTGAGGATGAGTACATTTTAGTGACATTTTACTGTCCATTTTCACAGAGCCAGATTAACAACTGCTTTACAATGATTAACCGAAGATTGTTGTGCAGGAGCATTAGGCCTTTATCTATTAACAGTAATTCCTACTTTTTAACAACAACTGCCTGCATTTATATAGCACCTTTGACAGAATAAAAGATTATAACACAAAATTTGTTGCTATGCCACACTAGAAGGCAGTGGTCTAGTGGTATTATCACTGGACTATTAATCCAGAAACTCAGCTAATGTTCTGGGGGACCTGGGTTCAAATCCCGCCATGGCAGGTGGTGGAATTTGAATTTAATTTTAAAAATCTGGAATTAAGAATCTACTGACGACCATGAAACCATTGTCAATTGTCGGAAAAACTCATCTGGTTCACTAATGTCCTTTAGGGGAGGAAATCTGCCGTCCTCACCTGGTCTGGCCTACGTATGACTCCAGAACCACAGCAATGTGGTTGACTTTCAACTGCCCTCAGGTAACAAGGGATGGGTCATCAATGCTGGCCAGCCAGCGATGCCAATGTCCCACAAATGAATAAAAAAGCGATAATCGGACAGGAACCGTAAGACTTATGAATTTTAAGGAATATCTTAATGGCGGAGAGAGTGGTGGAGAGGTTACAAAAGGAATTCCAAAATCTTGGGGCCTGGGCAATAAAGAAAATATCCGGGTGTGGGCAAGAGGCCAGAATTGGAGGAGTGCAGAGATCTCAGAGTTGTAGGTCTGGAAGAGTTTGCAGAGTTAGGGACGAGACCACAGAGAATTGAAAATTCTTTAACAGCAAGGTGAACCGGGTGTCACTGTAAGTCAGAGGGCACAAAGGTAATGAGTGAATCAGATTAAATTTTTAGATTAGTGCAGCAAAATAAATGGAAAGGAACTGAATCAAACTAGCAATGTTAATGTTTAAAGTTTATTCATCAGTGTCACAAGTAAGCTTTTTTTATATTCATTTGTGGGACATGGGCGTCGCTGGCTGGCCAGCATTTATTGGCCATCCCTAGTTGTCCTTGAGAAGGTGGTGGTGAGCTGCCTTCGTGAATCGCTGCAGTCTACATGCTGTGGGTTCACCCACAATGCTGTTAGGGAGGGAATTCCAGGATTTTGACCCAGCAACTGTGAAGGAACTGCGATATATTTCCAAGTCAGGACGGTGAGTGGCTTGGAGGGGAACTTGCAGATGGTGGTGTTCCCATTTATCTGCTGCCCTTGTTCTTCTCGATAGAAGTGATAGTGGGTTTGGAAGGTGCTGTCTAAGGATCTTTGGTGAATTGCTGCAGTGCACCTTGTAGGTAGTACACAGTGCTGCTACTGAGCGTCAGTGGTGGAGGGGTTGGATGTTTGTAGATGTGGTGCCAATCAAGCGGACTGCTTTGTCCTGGATGGTGTCAAGCTTTTTGAGTGTTGTTGGAGCTGCACCCATCCAGGCAAGTGGGGAGTATTCCATCACACTCCTGACTTGTGCCTTGTAGATGATGGATAGGCTCTGGGGAGTCAAGAGGTGAGTTTCTCGCCACAGTATTCCTAGCCTCTGATCTGCTCTTGTAGCCACTGTGTTTATGTGGTGAGTCCAGTTGAGTTTCTGGCCAATGGTAACCCCTAGGATGTTGACAGTGGGGGATTGAATGTCAAGGGGTGGTGGTTAGAGTGTCTCTTATGGTGATGGACATTGTGTGGTGCGAATGTTACTTGCCATTTGTCAGCCCAAGCCTGGATATTGTCCAGATGTTTATGTTAACACTGCAATGAAGTTACTGTGAAAATGATTCTTTTCAAGTGTATTTTACCTTTTCAAAGTGAATTGATCTCGAGGAAATCATAGGGGAGGTGATGGCCTCGTGGCATTATCGTTAGATTATTAGTCAAGAAACTCAGCTAATGTTCTGGGGATCTGGGTTCAAATCCTGCAACAGCAGTTGGTGGAATTTGAATTCAATAAAAAAAAATCTGGAATTAAGAATCTACTGATGACCATGAAACCATCGTCGATTGTCGGAAAAACCCATCTGATTCACCAATGACTTTTAGGGAAGGAAATCTGCCATCCTTATCTGGTCTGGCCAACATGTAATTCCAGAGCCACAGCAATGTGGTTGACTCTCAATTCCCTCCAAGGGTAACTAGGGATGGGCAATAAATGCTGGCCAGTCAGCGACGCCCATGTCCCACGAATGAAGTAAAAAAGACTAGCATCATACAGTGCAGAAGAGGCCCTTCGGCCCATCGAGCCTGCACTGGTATGTGAGAAAAACCTGAACTCCCACATAATCCCATTTACCAGCATTTGCCCGATAGCCAATAAAGTGTTGTCTGCAAGTTCTTCATTACAAATATGCCATGTGGTGTTATAGATTTAATTACTGTGTTAGATAGCATCAATTATACTTGGCATTATTGCCATAGGAACATAGGAAATGTCCCTACAGTAAAGCTCCCACTTTCCCCAGCACTGGTGCCAATGCCGTGGTGGTGCCTTGAAGATCACTTGTGGCTAATTTCAAAACATTAAGAGTAATGTCTCTAAAAGTTTAAGTTTTAAGTTTAAGTTTATTTATTAGTGTCACAAGTCAGCTTACATTAACATTACAACGAACTCACTGAAAATCCCAAGTCGCCACATTCCGACCGATGCCTGTTTGGGTACACTGAGGGAGAATTTAGCATGGTCAATGCACCTAACCAGCGTGTCTTTCAGACTGTGGGAGGAAACCGAAGCACCCGGAGGAAACCCACACAGACAGAGAGAATGTGCAGACTCTGCACAGACAGTGACACTGTTAGGAATTGAACCCAGGTCCCTGGAGCTGTGAGGCAGCAATGCTAACCACTGTGCCACCGTGCCACCCTTCTCAGTGGCCGGAGACCCTTCACCAGATTTTGTTTTGATTTGATTTGAGTTATTATTGTTACATGTATTAACATACAGTGAAAAGTATTGTTTCTTGTGCGCTATACAGACAAATCGCACCGATCATAGAGAAGGAAAGGAGAGGGTGCAGAATGTAGTGTTACAGTCACAACTAGGGTGTAGAGAAAGATTAACTTACTGCGAGGTAGGTCCATTATAAAATCTGATGACAGCAGGGAAGAAGCTGTTCTTGAGTCAGCTGGTTCATGACCTCAGACTTTTGAATCTTTTTCCCGACAGAGGAAGGTGGAAAAGAGAATGTCCGGGGTGCGTGGGGTCCTTAATTATGCTGGCTGCTTTTCCAAGTCAGGAGGAAATGTAGACAGAGTCAATGGATGGGAGGCTGGATGGGAGATTCCCGTAATTTATAAACTCTATTCCACTCCTCTTGTGCTTCAGGTACAAAGTCAGAATTACGAGAGCCAGTGGACCCCACACTCCCATACTTATATATAGGTGAGGTTTCCTGATTGGGCAGGCAATTATCAGCTCAATCAGGGAGCTCATACTCCAAGATGCCAACCTCATGGGCCTCGTGGAAGTTATTACAGTCTTGTGATTTTTTTTTCCATGCAGACACTGCACTAAAAACTTCTATCTCTCTCCTGTTAGAAACATAGAAACATAGAAACATAGAAAACTACAGCACAAAACAAGCCCTTCGGCCCCGCAAGTTGTGCCGAACATATCCCTACTTTAGGCCTACCTATAACCCTCCATCCTATTAAGTCCCATGTACTCATCCAGGAGTCTCTTAAAAGACCCTATCGAGTTTGCCTCCACCACCACTGACGGCAGCCGATTCCACTCGCCCACCACCCTCTGTGTGAAAAACTACCCCCTAACATTTCCCCTGTTCCTACACCCCAGCACCTTAAACCTGTGTCCTCTCGTAGCAGCCATTTCCACCCTGGGAAAAAGCCTCTGAGAGTCCACCCGATCTATGCCTCTCAACATCTTATATACCTCTATTAGGTCTCCTCTCATCCTACGTCTCTCCAAGGAGAAAAGACCAAGCTCCCTCAGCCTATCCTCATAAGGCATGCCACTCAATCCAGGCAACATCCTTGTAAATCTCCTCTGCACCCTTTCAATCTTTTCCACATCCTTCCTGTAATGAGGTGACCAGAACTGAGCACAGTACTCCAAGTGGGGTCTGACGAGGGTCTTATATAGCTGCAACATTATCCCTGGACTCCTAAACTCAATCCCTCGATTGATAAAGGCCAGCACACCATACGCCTTCTTAACCACCTCCTCCACCTGCGGGGCCGATTTTAGAGTCCTATGGACCCGGACCCCAAGGTCCTTCTGATCCTCTACAGTACTAAGAGTCTTTCCCTTTATATTGTACTCCTTCATCCCATTTGAGCTGCCAAAATGGACCACTACGCATTTATCTGGATTGAAGTCCATCTGCCACTTCTCCGCCCAGTCTTGCATCCTATCTATGTCCCTCTGTAACTTCTGACATCCCTCCAGACTATCCACAACCCCACCAACCTTCGTGTCGTCGGCAAACTTACCAACCCATCCCTCCACTTCCTCATCCAGGTCTGTTGAGGCATATGATCTCAATTCTTAAAGTGTATCCAGGACAGCTTTTTGAGCTGCCATGTAGAAATTCCCACAACAGAGGGGGTGCTACTGAACCTAATTTTAGGGAATGAAGATGAGCAGATGTTGCCAGTATCAGTGGGGGAGCATTTTTGTGGCAGTGACCATAAGTCAATAAGATTGAAGTTATGGAAAAGGAACAGGGTGGAACTGAATTGGGGGAAGGCCAATATTAATATGATTAGGCACCCTCTGGCCAAAGTCAACTTGGAGCAAAGAATTGTTGGAAATTCCGACTCGGAGCAGTGAGAGTCAAAACAGAAATAAAGAGTGTTCAAGGCCAACACGTTCCTGTAAAAATAAAGGGTGGGACTAAAAGCTCCTGAGAATGCCGGATGTCAAGGGATAAGTACACTAAGAAGTCTCACAACACCAGGTTAAAGTCCAACAGGTTTATTTGGCAGCACAAGCTTTCGGAGTCTCGCTCCTTCATCAGGTGAAGGAGTCTGAGACTCCGAAAGCTTGTGCTGCCAAATAAACCTGTTGGACTTTAACCTGGTGTTGCGAGACTTCTTATTGTGCTTACCCTAGTCCAATGCCGGCATCTCCACATCATGTCAAGGGATATACAGGGCTGGATAAGGAAAAAAAGAGCTTGTGCCAGATATCGGGGACTCAAAACAGTGGACGCCTAGAGAAGTATAAAAAGTGCAGGAGGGTACTGAAAAAGGGAGAGTGAAGAAGTGAAGAGGGGGCATGAAAAAACATTGGCAGGCAAAATAAAGGACAAGAGGGTAACCAGGGAAAGAGTAGGGCCCATTAGGGACCAAAGTGCCCACTGGTATATGGAACTGAAAGGCCTTGGGGAGGTATACACTGAGAATTTTGTACCTGTCTTCACATTGGAAAAGGCCAATGTAGGTATAGAAAGCAAGGAGACCATGATAGACCTAAACAGATGAGCAGTGAGATGGGGGAGGTGCTATCAATTTTACTGGGCTTTAAAATGGATAAATCCCCAGGCCCAGATGAGATGTATCCTCGGCTGCTGTGTAGAATAAGGGAGGAGATTGCAGGGACTGTGCTGCTTCAGCCCTGCCATAGAGATTTTATGTTTTTAAGTAGTTTGAGGATCAGGGTAAACCTTTTAGGTCTGAGGTGAGGAGAAAACTCTTCACGCAGAGAGTGATTGATCTATGGAATTCACTACCGCAGAAAGTAGATGTGGCCAAAACAATTTGTGATTTCAAGAAGAAATTAGATATAGCTCTTGGGACTAAAGGAATCAATGGATCAATCAGCAGACAGCAGCTGAGGATACATCAATTGGGCCAGTGGGCTGACAAATGGCAGATGGAGTTTAATTTAGACAAATGTGAGGTGGTGCATTTTGGTAGATTGAACGAGGGCAGGACTTACTCAGTTAATGGTAGGGTGTTGGGGAGAGTTACAGAACAAAGAGATCGAGGGGTACATCATAGCTCCTTGAAATTAGAGTCACAGGTGGACAGAGTGGTGAAGAAGGCATTCGGCATGCTTGGCTTCATCAGTCAGAACGTTGAATTCAGGAGTTGGGATGTCTTGCTGAAGTTGTACAAGACATTGGTAAGGCCACACTTGGAATACTGTGTGCAATTCTGGTCACCCTATTATAGAAAGGATATTATTAAACTAGAAAGAGTGCAGAAAAGATTTACTAGGATGCTACCGGGACTTGATGGATTGAGTTATAAGGAGAGGCTGAATAGACTGGGACTTTTTTCTCTGGAGCGTAGGAGGCTGAGGGGTGATCTTATAGAGGTCTATAAAATAATGAGGGGCATAGACAAGGTGGATAGTCAATATATTTTCCCAAAGGTAGAGGAGTCTAAAACTAGAGGGCATAGGTTTAAGGTGAGAGGGGAGAGGTACAAAAGTGTCCAGAGGGGCAATTTCTTCACACAGAGGGTGGTGAGTGTCTGGGACAAGCTGCCGGAGATAGTAGTAGAGGCGGGTACAATTTTATCTTTTAAAAAGCATTTAGATAGTTACATGGGTATGATGGGTAGAGGGATATGGGCCAAATGCGGGCAATTGGGATTAGTTTAGGGTTTTTTTTTTAAAAAGGGCAGCATGGACAAGTTAGGCCGAAGGGCCTGTTTCCATGCTGTAAACCTCCATGACTCTATGGCTCTATCTCATCTGGATCTGGGGACTTATCCACTTTTAAGCCCGTTAAAACTGATAGTACCTTCCCCCTCTCACTGCTGATCTGTTCAATTATATCACAGTCTCCTTCCTTGTTTTCATAGAATCCTACAGTACAGAAGGAGGCCATTCGGCCCATCGAGTCTGCACTGACCACAATCCCACCCAGGCCCTATCCCCATAACTCCGTGCATTTACTCTAGCTAGTCTCCCTGAGGGGCAATTTAGCATGGTCGATCCACCTAACACCTTTGGATTGTGGGGGGGGAAAACCAGAGCACCCGGAGGAAACCCACGCAGACGCGGGGAGAATGTGCAAGCTTCACACAGACAGTGACTCAAGCCAGGAATTGGACTTAGGTCCCTGGTGCTGTGAGGCAGCAGTGCTAATCACTGTGTCACCGTGCCGCCCATTTTCTATACCTACATTGGCCTACAAGGGAATTCCTGCAGCATTGGTGCAGTGCCATCTTGTGGCTCAACAACAGGGGGGTGGGGGGGGAGGGTGGATGGGGTGAGGGGAAGTGGTGGTGGTGAGGGCTGTCTCTCTCTCTCTCTTTCAAGATCCCCTTTTCTTCAGCAGGTCCCATTCCAAATCCCCCTTCCCCCCACCGCTCTGCCTATAATGTCTGGCCCTGTGGGTGCTCCCTCTATTCGACACATCCTCTCCATTAAGACCCTTCCCCTCTTCTCCCCCCACCTCCCCCGCACCCCCCCTCCCCCTCTGCGCCCCCCCCCACAACCCCAACGCTGGCTTCAAATTTCCACGCCACCTTGAGAATCCAGCTACCACCGCCACCTTTTACCCAGCCTGCTTCAACATTCAGTTGCCCGCGTGGCCACCTCTGATCTCCTTCGAGGTCGGTAGACTCGAATCCATCCCCCACGTTGCCACCACACACCCCCACCCCCACCATTCCCCCACCACTCTCCCACCCCTCCAGCAACTCCGGAGAGAAGATTGCACCGTTCAGGGTACTTGGTACTTTCTATTGCGTTCAACCAAGGTGGGAGCGGTGACATAGGAAATTTCCTGACTTGATCTATACCTCCCATAGGCAAAAGTCCCGGCCTACCTTTTGCACTGCACGTATTGGCTTCAGGTGACCACTGCCTTAAGGAGCTTGGTTGTTTCCATATTTATTTTCGTTTGTCGCTTCTTCACCTTTCTTATGTGTTAAGTCACTTGGTCAGCGTGGTTCAGTCGGTGACATTCTCATCTCTGGGTTAGTGAGATGAACTGATAATCCAGTGCAATACTGATCTGCGCTGTCGCAAATGCTGTCCTGCATTTCACTGCACTTAACTCCCTTGTTAGCTGTGAGTTAAAGTGTTGCAAAAGGCAGAAAAAGATCATTTATTGTTAAAAATATATGTCCAAATTTTCTTCCATTTTTATAAGATGATATTATTTTCCTTTCTTCTTTTTTCAAGGAGTTTTATCGTCTGGCATCTGAGTTTATTTCTGAGTAGGCAGTATTTCTACTGAAGACTTCTACTATGTTCTTACTGGCAGCTTGCTTTGTGACCTCCTTTGTGTTACGAATTGCATTAAGTGATGGGAACCTAAAGTTCCGAGATAACCTGAGTAAGTACTGAGATTTCCCTCGCTACAGAGTCTGTTTTCCCATTTCCTTTTAACAATGGCAGCTCCAAGTTTTCAATCCCACTTCCATGTTCCCAAATGCCCTTCCTTCCCAAGTCAGTTCCCATCTCATTTTTGAACTGTTCACTTTGCACTTACATGTTCCACGTTTCTATATTAAAGATGTCCATGTGCATCTTATAAGTTTCCTATTAACTAATAAGAAAGTTAATAATAACTAATAATGAGCGAAGTTGAGCTATAACTTTTATTAAGTCTCAACGACCTGGGCGGCACGGTGGCACAGTGGTTAGCACTGCTGCCTCACAGCACCAGGGACCCGAGTTCGATTCTAGGCTTTGGTCACAGTCTGTGTGGAGTCTGCACATTCTCCTTGTGCCTGCGTGGGTTTGCTCCGGGTGCCCTGGTTTCCTCACACAGTCCTAAAGTTGTGCTGGTTAGGCGCATTGGTCATGCTAAATTCTCCCTCAGTGTACCCGAATAGGCACCAGAGTGTGGCGACTGGGGGATTTTCACAGTAACTTTATTGCAGTGTTCATATAAGCCTACTTTGTGACATAATTAAACTTAAACTTAAAATGTCCCAAAGTGGTTTGCAGATGTTATCAAACAAAATTTAATATAAAACCATTTAAGGGTATATTAAGTGAGATGACTCAAAGTTTGGTCAAAGGATATGTTTCAAGTATCATCCGAAAAGAGAAAATCCATATAAAGAGGCAGAGAAGATTAGGGATCAAAATGGGACTAATTACTTAAGGAGCAAAAATGTGTGCAATTTGCAGAAGTGTGTAAAAACGATACCAGGGTAATAATATTAGGTGATATTAACTTCCCCAACATTAGATATAGAATCAAGTGTACATATTACAGAGAAGGAGGTGCTGGAAGTCTTAAAGAGCATCAAAGTAGATAAATCCCCGGGACCTGATGAGGTATATCCCAGGACATTGTGGGAGGCTTGGGAGGAAATTGCGGGTCCCCTAGCCAAGATATTTAGATCATCGATAATCACGCGTGAGGTGCCTGAAGATTGGAGAGTGGCAAATGTTGTGCCTTTGTTTAAAAAGGGCTGCAGGGAAAAGCCTGGGAACTACAGGCCAGTGAGCCTCACATCTATGGTGGGTAAGTTGTTGGAAGGTATTTTGAGAGACAGGGTCTACAGGCATTTAGAGACACAAGGACTGATTAGGGACAGTCAGCATGGCTTTGTGAGTGGAAAATCATGTCTCACAAATTTGATTGAGTTTTTTGAAGGGCCCTCATCTACCAAGAAGGTAGATGAGGGCAGTGCAGTTGATGTTGTCTACGTGGACTTTAGCAAGGCCTTTGAAAAGGTACCACATGATAGGTTGTTGCATAAGGTTAAATCTCACGGGATCCAGGGTGGGGTATCTAAATGGATACAAAATTGGCTTCTTGATAGAAGCCGGAGGATAGTTGTAGAGAGTTGTTTTTCAAACTGGAGGCCTGTGACCAGCAGTGTACCTCAGGGATCAGTGCTGGGTCCACTGTAACTTGTCATTTGTGAGTCTTATGTGAGGAATAAAAGAATGACCAGGGTGAGGCTGGGGCCGGTCAAGGACAATAGTGGGAATTTGTGCCTGGAGTCAGAAGAGATAGGAGAGGTGATGAATGAATACTTTTCTTCGGTGTTCACCAAGGAGAGGGGCCATGTTTTTGAGGAAGAGATGGTGTTACAGGATAATAGGCTGGAGGAAGTAGATGTTCGGAGGGAAGATGTACTGGCAATTTTGAATAAACTGAAAGTTGATAAGTCCCCTGGGCCTGATGAAATATATCCAAGGATTCTTTGGGAGGCAAGGGATGAGATAGCAGAGCCTTTGGCATTGATCTTTGCATCCTCACTGTCCACGGGGGTGGTGCCAGAGGACTGGAGAGTGGCGAATGTGTTTCCTCTGTTTAAGAAAGGGAATAGAAATGACCCTGGTAATTATAGGCCGGTTAGTCTTACTTCGGTGGTCGGTAAGTTGATGGAAAAGGTCCTTAGGGATAGGATTTACGACCATTTAGAAAGATGCAGCTTAATCCGGGATAGTCAGCACGGATTTGTGAAGGGCAAGTCTTGCCTCACAAATTTGATAGAATTTTTTGAGGAGGTAACTAAGTGTGTAGATGAAGGTAGTGCAGTTGATGTCATATACATGGATTTTAGTAAGGCGTTTGATAAAGTCCCCCACTGTCGACTTATGAAGAAAGTAAGGATGTGTGGGATAGAGGGAAGTTTGGCCGATTGGATAGGTAACTGGCTATCTAACAGAAGACAGAGGGTGGTGGTGGATGGAAAATTTTCGGACTGGAAACCGGTTACCAGCGGAGTGCCACAGGGATCAGTGCTTGGTCCTCTGCTATTTGTAATTTTTATTAATGACTTGGAGGAGGGGGCTGAAGGGTGGATCAGTAAATTTGCTGATGACACCAAGATTGGTGGAGTAGTGGATGAGGTGGAGGGCTGTGGTAGGCTGCAAAGAGATATAGATAGGACGCAGAGCTGGGCTGAAAAATGGCAAATGGAGTTTAACCCTGACAAATGTGAGGTGATTCATTTTGGTAGGACAAATTTAAATGTGGATTACAGGGTCAAAGGTAGGGTTCTGAAGAATGTGGAGGAACAGAGAGATCTTGGGGTTCATATCCATAAAATAATGAGGGGCACAGATCAGCTAGATAGTCAATATCTTTTCCCAAAGGTAGGGGAGTCTAAAACTAGACGGCATAGATTTAAGCTGAGAGGGGAGAAATACAAAATTATCCAGAGGGGCAATTTTTTCACACAGAGGGTGGTGAGTGTCTAGAACAAGCTGCTAGAGGTAGTAGTAGATGCGGGTACAATTTTGTCTTTTAAAAAGCATTTAGATAGTTATGCTGCAACTGTACAGGACCTTGGTGAGTTATGCTGCAACTGTACAGGACCTTGGTGAGACCACATTTGGAATATTGTGTGCAGTTCTGGTCACCTCACTACAAGAAGGATGTGGAGACACTGGAAAGAGTGCAAAGGAGATTTACCAGGATGCTGCCTGGTTTGGAGGGTAGGTCTTATGAGGAAAGGTTGAGGGAACTTGGGCTTTTCTCTTTGGAGTGGAGGAGGTTGAGAGGAGACTTGATAGACGTTTATAAGATGATGAGGGGGATAGATAGAGTGAACGTTCAAAGACTATTTCCTCGGGTGAATGAAGCGGTAACTAGGGGGCATAACTATAGGGTTCATGGTGGGAGATATAGGAAGGATGTCCGAGGTAGGTTCTTTACGCAGAGAGTGGTGGGGTGTGGAATGGACTGCCTGCAGGGATAGTGGAGTCAGAAACTTTAGGAACATTTAAGAAGCTATTGGATAGGCACATGGAGTACTTCGGGATGATTGGGAGGAAATAGCTTGATCTGGGTTTCAGACAAAGCTCGGCACAACATCGTGGGCCAAAGTGCCTGTTCTGTGCTGTACTGTTCTATGTCTATGTCTATTTATATCAATGATTTGGATGAGAATATAAGAGGCATGGTAGTAAGTTTGCAGATGACACCAAAATTGGTGGCATAGTGGACAGTGAAAAAAGTTATCTCCAATTGCAACGGGATCTTGATCAATTGGGCCAGTGGGCTGACGAATGGCAGATGGAGTTTAATTTAGACAAATGCGAGGTGATGCATTTTGGTAGATTGAACCAGGGCAGGATTTACTCAGTTCATAGCTCCTTGAAAGTGGAGTCACAGGTGGACAGAGTGGTGAAGAAGGCATTCGGCATGCTTGGTTTCATCGGTCAAAACATTGAATGCAAGTGTTGGAACGTCTTGTTGAAGTTGTACAAGACATTGGTAAGGCCACACTTGGAATATTGTGTGCAATTCTGGTCACCCTATTACAGAAAGAATGTTATTGAACTAGAAAGAGTGCAGAAAAGATTTACTAGGATGCTACCGGGACTTGATGGATTGAGTTATATGGAGAGGCTGGATAGACCGGGACTTTTTTGTCTGGAGCGTAGGAGGCTGAGGGGTGATCTTATAGAGGTCTATAAAATAATGAGGGGCACAGATCAGCTAGATAGTCAATATCTTTTCCCAAAGGTAGGGGAGTCTAAAACTAGACGGCATAGATTTAAGCTGAGAGGGGAGAAATACAAAATTATCCAGAGGGGCAATTTTTTCACACAGAGGGTGGTGAGTGTCTAGAACAAGCTGCTAGAGGTAGTAGTAGATGCGGGTACAATTTTGTCTTTTAAAAAGCATTTAGATAGTTACATGTGTACAATGGGTATAGAGGGATATGGGCCAAATGCGGGCAATTGGGATTAGCTTAGGGGTTTTTAAAAAAAGGGCGTCATGGACAAGTTGGGTTGATGGGCCTGTTTCCATGCTGTAAACCTCTATGACTATGACTCTATGGAATGGATTTCTTGAAATGTGTACAGGATAACATTTTAGGGCAATATTTGGAGGGTCCAATGAGGGAGGGAGCTGTGCTGGACCTAATTCTGGGGAATGAATCTGGACAGGTGGTTGAGGTGGTGGTGGGGGAGCATTTTAGTGATAGCGATCACAACATGGTACAATTTAAGCTTGTTATGGACAAAGAAATAGACAGGTTGTGAAAAGCGTTTTGTATTGGGGGAGAGCAGCTTTTACTAAAATAAGGCACAGTAAGAAGTCTCGCAACACCAGGTTAAAGTCCAATAGGTTTATTTGGTATCACAAGCTTTCTGAGCCCTGCTCCTTCATCAGGTCCAACATGTCCCCTCTATGGTGATAGGAAGGAGTAACAAGCCCAGAGAATCATGGATGACTAGAGATATTCATGATATGACAAAAAGGAAAAGAAAGGCAGATACAAGGGTAGCAAATCAACAGAGGCATTAGTGAAGTACAGAAAGTGCAGGGTGGAGCTTAAGAAGCAATTAGGAGAGTAAAGTGGGGATATGAGAAAGCTCTGGCTGGTAAAAATAGGGAAAATCCCAAGACGGTGCAGACTCAATGGGCTGAATGGCCTCCTTCTGCACTGTAGGATTCTATGATCCTATGATTTTGTGATATTCTGCAAGTATATCAATGGGAAGAGGATAATCAGGGAAAGGGTAGGGCCCCCTACTATTCCTCATTTATATAAACTACATAGATGATTATGTGGGGGGTAGCATTAGTAAGTTTGCAGATGACACAAAGATTGGACGGATGGTTAGCAGTGAGGCGGAGTGTCATGGGCTACAGGAAGATAATAAATGGGATGGTCAAATGGACAGATAAGTGGCAGATGGAATTTAACCCTGAAAAGTGAGATGATACACTTTGGAAGGAGCAATTTGACAAGGAAGTATTCAATGACACTAGAAAATTCTGGGGAACAAAGGGACCTTGGCGTGTTTGTCCATAGATCGCTGAAGGTGGACGGGCATGTTTGTGGAGGCAGTTGGGATTCTTGCCTTTATCAATTGAGGCATAGATTACAAAAACAGGGGAGTCACGTTGGAGTTGTATAGAATTTTGATGAGGCCACAGCTAGAGTACTGTATGCAGTTCTGGTCGCCACATTATAGGAAGGGTGTGCTTGCACTGGAGGGGGTGCAGAGGAGAATTACCAGGATGCTCCCTGGGATGGAACATTTAAGATATGAAGACTGGATGAATAGACTTGGACTGTTGCAGCAGAGAAGACTAAGAGGCGACCTGATTGAGGTGCGTAAGATTATGAGGGGCATGAACGGAGTGGATAGGGAGGAACTGTTCCCCTTAGCTGAAGAGTCAGCCATGAGAGGACACAAGTTCAAGGTGAGGGGGAGGAGGTTTGCGAAGGGGTGGACAGGTGTGAGAGAGGTCAAAATCGAGATGTTTGGAGTGGGAAGTCTTGCAAGCATTCAGGAGAAAGATGACGATGACAAAGTGGATGGGCTTTTCCTGCCTTGCTATGTCACTAAGAGTTGTACAGAGTTTCTAGACGTACATTTACTCTCATTATCTGCTAGTGTTGAACAAGAGCCTGAATGTGAATGCAACTTCCACATTTAAGCTTCTTCTTTCGCTTATTAATGTTTGTTTATTATCTTTAAAACAGCGGAACTTAATCCACCGACCAACATTACGATTGTAGATATACAGCTCGGAGAACTGACATTTACTTGGAATGACGGCCTCAGTGAAGACATAAAGAAGATGTTAGATATGTTAGATGTTAGATATCTGTTTGAGTATAAGTACCTCGATTCTCACACTTGGCAAAAAGTAAGATTTTATTTTTTTCTCTCTATTATGTTAAAACCTAATTCCAATATGTTGTCAATCATCTTAAATAGGTTCTCCATCTTTCCACCACTGAGAACAGCTTCTCTCTCCCTTCACATGTCTTGCTCCCCATACGTTTGAACATACAGATGGGATCTCAGTTTAACATCTCATTCAAAGGATGTCACCTCAAAAACAGGCAGGCTGACCCCATTGGAGAGAAGGGAGGCCATTGAGGTCCCCCCCCAAAGGAGGTCAGTAGTAAGGGGGGGTGTCCCTTGGTCAGTGCCAACCTGGCAGTGCCAGCCTAACACCCTGGCACTCCTCAAAAGAAAAACTGGCACTGCCCACTCGGCATCGGGCAGTGCCAAGGGCCTTTTGGGGGGCAGGGCCAAACAGGGCCTGATCACTGGTGCCACTCTGCATTGGGATCACAATTGGGAGGGAAGAGGGCAATCGGGGTTCGCCATCCGGGTGGAAGGGAGTTCGGGACAGTCAGGGAGTGGGGGTCAGGGAGACCTGGGCTGGCTGGGGTCCCGGGGGGAGCAAGTGGAACATAGGGGCTGGCCTGCAGAGGTCCGGGTTGTCACCGATCGGGGGAGTGGGGAGTCAGTGGGCTAACGATGGGGGATTGCCCGGTAGGCCAGCGATCTGCAATGAGGGGCCGCTGCGCATGCGCCAATCTCCGCTCCGACAATTCAGCACATGCGCAGTGACCCGCTCAGTGCTGTGCTGCCAACCTCTCAGGCAGGAATACACCCCATCCCCAGACTGAATCACGCTAGGGCACTCTGGGATGCACAGTGGGTTGGAGATTCATTCTGGAAATCACCCTAAAAAAAAATTGGATTTACTCCTAATTTCCCAATCGTTGGGAAATTAGAATTTTTTGAGAAAATCTTTACATTAATGCCAAAATAGGATATTGTTCGGGTCTAGTCTGGCTTCATATCTTGGGGTTTCTGATCTTAACATCTGTAAGAGCTTTTCATCATTTAGCAAAAACACATAAAAGTCGCCATAAGGATCATAGAACCCTTACAGTGCAGAAGGAGGCCATTCGGCTCATCACGTCTGCTCCAAACACGATCCCACCCAGACCCTGTCCCCATAACTCCATGCATTTACCCTAGCTAGTCCCCCTGACACTAAGTGGCAATTTAGCATGGCCAATCCACCTAACGGCACATCTTTGGACTGTGGATGGAAACCGGAGCACCCAGAGGAAACCCACGCAGAGACAGGGAGAATGTGCAGGCTCCACGCGGAAATTGACTCAAGCCAGGAATCGAACCCGGTTCCCTGGCGTTGTGAGGCAGTGGCTAACCACTGTGCCACCATGTCTTCCTTCTTGAAGGACACTAACTACACCAATTGTTTTACTATTTAATACAGGATTCCAGGCTTTCGGAACCGGAATATATGACAGTATTTGAATTACACAGGGGTGTTTCCGTACGAGTTAAAAATGTGCCCCTTGATATGCGAAAAATAATTTTTAAAGAAAGTAACTGGACTGTGAAAGATATCCAACCACCACCAGGTATGGCAGCTGCATATATCATTATAATTAATGTCCAAATATGAGTATGTGTGTATATTATATATATTGGTTATAAACATATCTATATATTACATAATGAACAGACTCCTGAACATGCACAATCTTTTTTTATATATTATATATTCATTCGTGGGACATGGGCGTCGCTGGCTGACCAGCATTTATTGTCCATCCCAAGTTGCCCGCGGGCATTTAAGAGTCAACCACATTATTGTAGCTCTGGAGTCACATGCCAGAATGCCTCTCACCTGATGAAGGAATGGCGCTCTGAAAGCTCCTGATACCAAATTAAACTGTTGGACTTTAACTTGGTGTTGTGAGACTACTTACTGTGCCCACCCCAGTCCAACCCCAGCATCTCCACATCATAGATCAGCTAGATAGTCAACATCTTAGAACTCAGCACTTGGAATATAGTGTTCAATTCTGGTCGCCACACTACCAGAATGATGTGGAGGCTTTGGAGAGGGTACAGAAAAGATTTACCAGGATGTTGCCTGGTATGGAGGGCATTAGCTATGAGGAGAGGTTGGAGAAACTCGGTTTGTTCTTACTAGAATGACGGAGGTTGAGGGGCGACTTGGTAGAAGTCTATAAGATTATGAGGGGCATGGACAGAGTGGATAGTCAGAAGCTTTTTCCCAAGGTGGAAGAGTCAATTACTAGGGGGCATAGGTTTAAGGTGCAAGGGGCAAGGTTTAAAGGAGATGTACGAGGCAAGTTTTTTACACAGAGGGTGATGGGTGCCTGGAACACGCTGCCGGGAGAGGTAGTGGAAGCAGATACGATAGTGAGTTTTACGGGACGTCTTGACAAATAGATGAATAGGATAGGAATAGAGGGATATGGTCCCCGGAAGGGTAGAGGGTTTTAGTTAAGTCGGGCAGCATGGTTGGTGCAGGCTTGGAGGGCCGAAGGGCCTGTTCCTGTGCTATAATTTTCTTTGTTCTTTTATTTTTGTTCTTTGTTCTATCTTTTCCCAAAGGTAGGGGAGTCCAAAACTAGAGGGAATAGGTTTAAGGTGGGAGGGGAGAGATACAAAAGGGTCCAGAGAGGCAATTTTTTCACAAAGAGGATGATGAGTGTCTGGAACAAGCTGCCAGAAGTAGTAGGAGAGGCGGGTACAATTTTGTCTTTTAAAAAGCGTTCAGACAGTTACATGGGTAAGACGGGTATAAAGGGATATGGGCCAAACGCGGGCAATTGGGACTACCATGGTGGCTAAAAAAAAAGGGCGACATGAACAAGTAGGATCGAAGGGCCTGGTTCCATCCCTCTATGACTCTAGGAACACCACACAAGAATGGAGAAGTGTTTGCTCAGGGCCAGATCAGCTGCAAGCTGGGTAACCTTCAACAAAAGCTTCACAGGATGTCTATATTCAATGTTTGAGAATACACACAGCAGAAAGAGGAACTGATAGCTACTGAAGTACCACCCAGACCAGGACACACTGTGGGAACTGAATTATCAACACACAATCAAGAATGCAGCAGCTCAGAGCTGCAGACAACCACTCAACATTCCCTTTTATCTGCACAGTGGAAGATCTCAGCAGTACGAGGTCTGTTCATTGAGCAAGGGATTCCTGAAAGAATAATAGGAGGGTTTCTAAGTTTCTAAGAACTTAGAAACTTTCTAAGTTTCTAAGAACTTTCTAAGTTCTAATAATATGCAACAACGGAACCCAATTCACCATCATCCTGGTACCTAAGAAAAACCAAGCAGTGTGCTTTAATGACTATCGGCCGGTGGCTCTGACATCCATCATTATGAAGTGCTTTGAAAGGCTAGTCATGGCACGAATCAATTCCAGCCTCCCGGACTACCTAGATCCACTACAGTTTGCCTACCACCTCAACAGGTCCACAGCAGATGCCATCTCCCTGGCCCTGCACTCAACCCTGGAACACCTAAATAATAATTTCACCCATGTCAGACTCCTATTTATTGACTGTAGCTCAGCCTTCAACACCATTATTCCCACAAAACTCATCTCCAAACTCCGTGGCCTGGGCCTCGGCACGTCCTTCTGCGACTGGATCCTGAACTTCCTAACTCACAGACCACAATCAGTAAGGATAGGCAACAATACCTCCTCCACGATCATCCTCAACGTTGATGCCCCACAAGACTGTGTTCTCAGCCCCTACTATACTCTTTATACACCTATGACTGTGTGGCCAAATTCCCCTCCAATTCGATTTTCAAATTTGCTGACGACACCACCGTAGTGGATCGGAGGAAACCCACGCAGACACGAGGAGAATGTGCAAACAATGATGAGACAGAGTAGAGGAATGAGAGAGTATCTGGTGAACTGGTGCAGCAACAATAATCTCTCCCTCAATGTCAACAAAACAAAGGAGATTGTCATTGACTTCAGGAAGTGTAAAGGAGAATATGCCCCTGTCTACATCAACGGAGACAAAGTAGAAAGGGTCGAGAGCTTCAGGTTTTTAGGTGTCCAGATCACCAACAATCTGTCCTGGTCCCCCCCCATGCTGACACTATAGTTAAGAAAGCCCACCAACGCCTCTACTTTCTCAGAAAGGAAATTTGGCATGTCAGCTATGACTCTCAGCAACTTTTATAGATGCACCATAGGGAGCACTCTTTCTGGTTGTATCACAGCTTGGTATGGCTCCTGCTCTGCCCAAGACTGCAACGAACTACACAACCTCGTGAATGTAGCCCAATCCATCACGCAAACCAGCCTCCCATCCTGTCTACACTTCCCACTGCCTCGGCAGTGTCTACACTTCCCACTGCCTCGGCAAAACAACCATCATAATTAAGGACCCCACGCACCCCGGACATTCCCTCTTCCACCTTCTTCCGTCGGGAAAAAGGTACAAAGGTCTGAGGTCACGTACCAACTGATTCAAGAACAGCTTCTTCCCTGCTGCTGTCAGATTTTTGAATGGACTTACCTCGCTTTAAATTGATCTTTCTCTACACCCGAGCTGTGACTGTAACACTACATTCTGCACTCTCTTGTTTTTTTTCACTGTATGCTAATACATGTGACAAAAATAAATCAAATCAAATCAAATCAAAATTCCATGAATTTGCTGACACTCCTACATCATGATGTCCAGAACTGCATGCATTATGTTAGAGCATAAGACCATTAAACGTGGAAGCAGAATTAGGCCAATTGGCCCATCGAATCTGCTCCACCAATCAATCATGGCTGATATTTTTCTCATCCCCATTCTCCTGCCTTTACCCCATAACCCCGATCCCCTTATTAATCAAGAACCTATCTAGCTCTGTCTTAAAGACACTCAATGACCTGGCTTCCACAGCCTTCTGCGGCAAAGAGTTCCACAGATTCACCACTCTCTGGCTGAAGAAATTCCTCCTCTTCTCTGTTTTACAGGATCGTCCCTTTAGCCTGAGGTTGTACCCTCTGGTTCTCGTTTTTCCCAAAACATCCTCTCCACATCCACTCTATCCAGGCTTTGCAGTATCTTGTAAGTTTCAATAAGAACCCCCCTCACCCTTCTAAACTTCAACGAGTACAGACTCAGAGTCCTCAACATTTCCTGATACGACAAGCTCTTCATTCCATGGATTATTCTTGTGAACCTCCTTTGGACCCATTCCAAGGCCAGCACATCCTTCCTTAGATATGGGGCCCAAAACTGCTCACAATATTCCAAATGGGGTCTGACCAGAGCCTTATACAGCCTCAGAAGTGCTCTTGTATTCTATCCCTCTTGACATGAATGCTAACATTGCATTTTCCTTCCTAACTGCCGACTGAACCTGCACCATACTGTATGTGGCTTTCCCAAAGCTTTATATGGATTCAGCATAACTTCCCTGCTTTTGTACTCAACATCCCACCCAAGTTGTCCTGCCACCTTCAAAGATCTATAAAGATGCACACACAGATGCACTTGTTCAAGAAGAAGGTTTGGCACAACGTTCTCAATGGCAATAAATGGCAATTGGTGGAGTAGTGGATGAGGTGGAGGGCTGTTGTAGGCTGCAAAAAGACATTGATAGGATGCAGAGCTGGGCCGCAAAATGGCAGATGGAGTTTAACCCTGATAAGTGCGAGGTGATTCATTTTGGTAGGACAAATTTGAATGCGGATTACAGGGTCAAAGGTAGGGTTCTGAGGAATGTGGAGGAACAGAGAGATCTTGGGGATCATATCCACAGATCTCTGAAGGCTGCCACTCAAGTGGATAGAGCCGTGAAGAAGGCCTATAGTGTGTTAGCGTTTATTAACAGGGGGTTTGAGCTTAAGAGCTGTGGGGTTATGCTGCAACTGTACAGGACTTTGGTGAGACCACATTTGGAATATTGTGTGCAGTTCTGGTCACCTCACTATAAGAAGGATGTGGAAGCACTGGAAAGAGTGCAGAGGAGATTTACCAGGATGCTGCCTGGTTTGGAGGGTAGGTCTTATGAGGAAAGGTTGAGGGAGCTAGGGCTTTTCTCTTTAGAGCGGAGGAGGTTGAGAGGCGACTTAATAGAGGTTTATAAGATGATGAGGGGGATAGATAGAGTGGATGTTCAGAGACTATTTCCTCGGGTGGATGTAGCTGTTACTAGGGGGCATAGCTATAAGGTTTGTGGTGGAAGATATAGGAGGGATGTACGAGGTAGGTTCTTTACTCAGAGAGTGGTTGGGGTGTGGAATGGACTGCCTGCTGTGATAGTGGAGTCGGACACTTTAGGAACTTTCAAGCGGTTATTGGATCGGCACATGGAGCACACTAGAATGATTGCGAGTGGGATAGCTTGATCTTGGTTTCGGAAAAGGTTCGGCACAACATCATGGGCCGAAGGGCCTGTGCTGTACTGTTCTATGTTCTGTGTAAACATTAGCCTTGCCTATGGCACCAATATCCCAAGAACCATATTAAAGAGAAACATGAATTGTAAAAGCAAGGATCTGGCGAAATTCTTATTCGTTCTCCCACACTGTTTAAAAATTTGGACCATCCCTTTTCGTTCTATTTTAATCATAGAATCCCTACAGTACAGAAGGAGGCCATTTGGCCCATCGAGCCTTCCACTGACAACAATCCCACACAGGCCCCATCCCTGTAGCCCAACATATTTACCCTGCTAAACCACACCCCCGATACTATAAGGTAATTTCGCATGGCCAATCCACCTAACCTGCACATCTTTGGACTGTGGGAGGAAACCGGAGCATCCGGAGGAAACCCAGAGGGAGAACGTGTGAACTCCACACAGACAGTCACCTGAGGCTGGAATCGAACCCGGGTCCCTGGCACTGTGAGGCAGCAATGCTACCCACTGTGCCACCATGCCACCCAGAGTTAATTTTCTGAGAGAAAACATTTCTGGTATAATTTCTTTCAATTCATAGAAATCATAGAAACCCTACAGTGCAGAAGGAGGCCATTCGGCCCATCGAGTCTGCACCGACCACAATTCCACCCAGGCCCTACCCCCACATATTTTACCCGCTAATCCCTCTAACCTACGCATCCCAGGACTCTAAGGGGCAATTTTTTTAACCTGGCCAATCAACCTAACCCGCACATCTTTGGACTGTGGGAGGAAACCGGAGCACCCGGAGGAAACCCACGCAGACACGAGGAGAATGTGCAAACTCCACACAGACAGTGACCCGAGCCGGGAATCGAACCCGGGACCCTGGAGCTGTGAAGCAGCAGTGCTAACCACTGTGCTACCGTGCCGCCCCAGAACGAAAATTATTGTTAATACGCCACGCTTATCACAACGTCTTTTAATTAAAATCCTGCTTATTTTATTAACACAGGTGATCGACAAACATTGATTTCCAACTTTTCGTGCATTTTGTATAATCATTCATCCATGAATTGTACATGGAGAGCAGGTAGCAAAGCACCAACAGACACCCAGTATGTAATGTATTACAGGTAAGTGTCAAAATGTGGGTCCATAATAAGCTAAAACAACTCCAAATTTTCTGGGGTTTTTTGTACTAATTACAAATGTTTTCCCTTTAAGGCAGAGTGAGACCACCAGGCGATGTATTCATTATTTTACAGATGTGAATGGGAGACATGGCTGTCAAGTTAATCAAGGCATATATGATGCCGAGGAGACTATTCTAATACGTGTCAATGGATCAAGTAAAACCAGAACGATTCGACCATATTACACAGAGCTCGACCCACAGGAATATGGTACGATATAACCCCTTTTCTAATGCATTTATATCTTTTGGATTGTTGTGTTTCTCATTGCATTAAGAGTACAATTAAACGTGAATGTTTTCTTGGTGCCCTTAACTTTCAGAGATATACAACCCACCAGTAAACCTTACGGTTTTACCAAACCTGACTGTGAAATGGGCCATGCCTCCAGGTTATGACATCAATACTGACTGCTTTGCATTTGAATTGAAAGTCACAGATTTGGAAGCGGGTTGTACTGAGGTAAAGTTTATGTGTTCCTCTCTTCGTTCCCTTGTGCGTTTCTAGCAATTGGTATATTTTTAAATCGACCATTATGTTTGTGGACCATTTAAGTAGAGATCAGGGCAGCACGGTGGCACAGTGATTAGCACTGCTGCCTGTCAGCTCCAGGGACCCAGGTTCGATTCCCGGCTTGGGTTACTGTCTGTGCGGAATCTGCACATTTCCCCCGTGTCTGCGTGGGTTTCCTCCGGGTGCTCCGATTTCCTCCCACAGTCCGAAAGATGTGCTGGTTGGGTGCATTGACCATGTTAAATTCTCCCTCAGTGAACCCGAAAAGGCGCCTGAGTGTGGCGACTAGGGAATTTTCACACTAACTTCATTGCCGTGTTCATGTAAGCCTGCTTGTGACATGAATAAATAAACTTAATACTTAAACTTAATTAAAATCCAGGAACATGGATGGCCCAGCAGGTCTATGCTGCATATAATCCTGAACCATCACAACTTCACCTCATCCTCTAAGCCTTGACATTCATTACTTCATCCCTCATGCAATTATCCATCATTACTGTTGTAGGTAAAAAACCTCTGACACTATTAGTGGTTCAAAATGCAGTGTTTATTTTCACAATTGTGGGAGAAGTGAGGTTCCTAACAGTGGACCCCCAGCCTTCTCATCGAACACAAGTAAGAACAGAGTTTATATATGTCCCTGTTCCCGCCCTCATTACATTGCAATTTTCTGAGATGGCTGTCATTGTTCATGGTGAGATTCTTGTTGTTTTAGCAGTATCTTCCTCTGCGTAGTTTGTTCGATCTCCAAGGCCACGATTGTTCATCATTTATATCCTTGAAACAACATAACAGGTTTTGCACAAACAAGTTAACTAATATACATACAGGTTTGTATAATACTTTATATCAGGATAAGATGAATAACGTATGATGAATATACATATGAATCGATGGTGATTCAAAGACAGAAGGCATACATGTCAACTCCATCGTGTTAAACAAAGGTACATAAAAATGGAGATTGTTTAGCTTATTTCGAGCTGGGTTAATCACATTTCTTAATAACAAGAATAGCTGTTCCTCTTATCTGGCACAGACATGAAAAACACCGAACTCTGACAAAAACATGAACTCTGCAGTGTTCTCAACAAAATCACAGAGTTTGGGTCTTAATGCTTAAGTGTAACAAAGTTCATTAACCCATACCCGACTTCACTCCCCCCTTTTGGTCGGATGCCAGGTCCAAACATGGCATTTATGACCAACTCAGAACCACATGTTATCGGGGAATGGGCCTAGCTCCTTAGTCGGGAGGTCTGCCCCCTCCCCCTGTACACTTGCGACTGTCATAATTCGTGCTGTTACTGTTTTGCAACAGGCGTTCAATAATGCCATACAAACACAGCAAGTAATTACAATGACAATTAATACAATCAATCCATGCATCAGGTATGGACCCCACGACCCGAACCATTGCCCCAGACAGCCCGGAGGGTTATAATCATGATATTGGTTCCCTTCCTCCTGTATTGCTTTTGCTACTTGTTTAATATGATCTGCTAAGCAAGTTATATTCTCAGAAGCTTCGGGAATATATGTACAGCATTCGGAGCCAACTATGGCACATGTTCCTCCTTGGGAGGCGAGCACATAATCGAGTTCCAATCAGTTCTGTAACGCCATAGTTCGAATAGCTACGACCTCTGCTGACATTTCAGAGATGGCCATGCTCACCTCCTCGAACCCATCCTTAGTCTTATTTGCAACTTTCTCTAGGGTTGAGGCCATCTGTATAAGTTCCTGTGCTGCCTTTGCCGTCCCAAAAAATGGGTAGGCTATCATGAAGAATCGTTCTGTCTCACTAATGGCTCGCTTTGCCCTAAGCAGGTGTATCTCGGGGTGGTCCCGTAAGTCAGTGTAATGGTGAAGATAAGGCACCACATATGCCAAATAACACAATCCTGTCCAATTCCAGGGAAGCCACAGATAGGCATTGTTTCCACAGACAAAATAGGTACCATTATATGCAGTCATCTCGCTCACATAAGCGGAGGAGAGGTTAACCGGGACAGTGGCTATGGGGCACTGGATTGTGATCTGTATCATGGCCTCAGCGTCATCAGTGATATCAATCTGCTGTATACAGTAACTACGGCCAACAGGTATGGTTCCATTTCTTGTCAGGCAGATAACTCCCCTTTGTTTATTTTTCACAATGAAGTAGGGTGGGGAATCTGATCTGTCGTAGCTGGGCTGGTAATTCTTCTTAAAGGACGATAAAGTGCACCCTCCGCCCCCTAGCCTTGAAACAACATCACTGTTGCTGATACCCTGCATAGTGGTACCCGATGGGGTTTTAAATGTCAGTTGCCTTGTCCCTTTCTGGGTTCCATTCTGATTTAAAACCCATTCAATTACTTCTGGAGCTGATAAAGGGATAGGAAATAAGGGAATTCCTCCCTTTCCTCCGTGCATGGGAATGTGTGAACAGACCCAGCACTTGCTCAGATTCATACATGTATGCTTGTGATGCATACAGATAAGACATATACACAAAGGTGTTCATACAATAGACAGAGTCATCGTTACAGAGATGATCACTGTGCTTCATCCCTAACTCCTCATAATTCAATTTATATTCTCCCGCTATGGCTAACAGGGCCAGGGTCGTGAGTATCAGCATGAGAAGCATCTTATCACTTACTAATATCCCGCGCGACCGTTCTACAATGGTCCAAAGGCTATATCTCCCACGCGCAAAGTTTCCGTGCGCCCTTTCAGCTTGCTTGGAGGTCAGTTGTTGTTTGTTTATATCTGCAATTGGAATATATCACATATTTTTCCAATTAATTTCAGCATATTCAACTGAGTATATACAGGCACAGATATCTCCACTAATTATAACTTCATACAGCTCATTTCATTTTTGTACAAGCCCTGATTTGTTAGGTAATATTTTTACTAGGACATCCCACTGTTGGGACTGTCAGGGAGCATTTCAAGCTCTCTCTGCGTCTCTTATTTCTTGATTGTTTTTTACCGATTTATGCATCCCTTTTAGTTGGGTGCTTAGTTTCAAAACATATCTCCTGATTTTATCTTTTAGTGGACCTACATCGGTCCCACCTGTTATGATGCTTTTTGGTAATTGCGTCATCCGTCCTGTCATTAGCTCATAAGGGGTTAATCCGGTTGTTTGGTTTGTAGCAACCCTTAATCTCATTTAGTATGGTGGGCAATACCTTCATCCACGTTTTTTTCCCCGATGTCTGTATGGCTTTCGCCAGTGCAAAGTATTTTTGCCCAATGCAATTAATTGTGCTATGCTTTAAGTTAATTGAAGCTAATTTGGCCTCATCAGCTTGGAATTCTGAGTCCAACTTAGAAACTTAGCTGCATTCTCTGAAAGTACAATGTAAGGTAAACAAACTTTCTCATGGCCAAGTTGTTGATGTAGCTGGAGACTGCTTGTATGTAATAATAATATCTAATTTAGTTATGCTTTAGAAACAGATGTTTTGTTTTTTTTCAATCTCAGCGCTGGTTTTTGGCTGTTCTCTCTCCCTCTCCTTTCTCTAAAATAACCGTTATTTCGAAAGCAATGCTTAAAGAAAGGCATATTTATTTCAGATCAGTCGAGTTTATTCTGAAGAAATAAACAGACCCTTCAGTTGGCTTGGTGCGAATCACACAACACTTTGCACTGGCTGCAGCCGGACATTCTATCAAAAGACATCGCTTTTCTCATTTAGATCACATACCATACAACTCCGATCTTTGTATGATGTATTCTTACATTATATCTAATTTGATCATTTGTTTGTCCACATTTGAAAGTGCAATGTTTAAGCAGAAATGATTCTTCTATAGACAGATTGTCTCATAAGGTAAACACCAGTGTTTCGTGGTCATAGATGCCAATTGTATGCTGCCATACACAGCTCTTTAAAAACACAGATAACCGAATAAGCCGTTTGTTGTGTGCAGTCGAATGCTGCACATCTGTGATAAGAGTGCTGCAAGATTTTTGAGTCTGGCGGCAAAGCCAGTCTCCAACTCTTTTTCTCTCTCTCAAGTAATCCGGTTTCACTTCCTGTCATGTTAATGTTAATGTTAATTGTGCAAGCTATTACAAATTATGGCAAAGAATGGTTACATGTTTGGAATAACTAGCCTTTTTTTCACAGACTTATGTTTTTATCAATACACAATATATATTATAGCGGGTATCTCAAAACCCTCTTAATTTAATTTTTAAATTAATCTGTTTCCATTTTTAAACTGAGCTCCAGATCAGAATTCCTTCATTTTCAGAACGATAACAAGCACAATACATGTAACAATAATAAGAGTTACTTGATTAGAAATGTTTTGGTTTGCTTCCTAGCTGGCTAGGCTTTAAGCTTTGCAGTGTTCTTAGATTTGGAAAACCTTGAACAATAGATGGCACAATTCCAACGGCAGTATATAATTTTAACTAGTTACCCTATCAGAACTATCATCAATGTTAGATGATTTAAATGATGTAATTTGTTGCATGTTATCGGAACATCACACAAGTCTTGAATTTCATATCGGTAACTAATTGGCAACACAAGTTCCAATAATTCATGGTGTTCAATGGTTGGCATCAAATGCAAATTAAAAATACTCAAGGACAACATCTTTATTTGTATTAACAACTGAGGTTTTAACTGATTAATCTCCTGCTGTAAATTGGGTTAATCGGAACTACGATTCATTGATTTGATAGACTTTAAACTGACTCATAGACAGTATATTCACCTCATTCTTTTGTTCCTGCTTTTCTATTTTTCACAAAATTACTTATTATTTTTTTAACTTCTCAACTACACTCTTATAATTTCAACTTCAAGACAAGGAAAGAGCACATGGTCCTTCCACGGTCTAACTCCTTTCTCAACATTAAAACGAACAACAACAAAACATTCACGCAATCACGTTATTAAACACACAGATACACACAGATACACATGGAAGCTTCCAACATTTATTCAGACTTAACATCTTAAACTGGGATGGAAGTAAAACATTTAAGAATACAGACCGTTGATTAACAGTCACTTTTATTCTGCTGCCTTCCAAACTGTAATTCAACTCAAAACAGAAGTAAATTCAAGAAATTTTATCACTTTAATCTTTAACCATTTGTAACAAATACTTCCCCAGCATTTTCTTATCTCATTATTCCACTGAATTATTTCCCTCATCTCTAATTATATTGATTTGTCAATTTGGTATTATAGGCGGGCACTCCCTTTTAGCCCGTCTGTCATTTAATACAGTTTCATGGTTGATCCATGTAACCCATTTTAATTAGAATGCATTATGGCAGTATAATAATTCCCAGTACGACACACGCACTCCCATTCTACCTTATGTAACTCCCTTCTCTGTTAAACTTTGACTATATCTTAAAATTAAATCAAGACTTATAACTCAGAGGAACATAAACAAGTGATTAATCATCATTTCAAATACGCAGGAATAATTCTTTCTATTTATCTTTCCAACTTCAGTTCTATCAAAAATACATTTTCAAATTTAACAAAAGCCTGATCCAAATAATCCATTTATTTTATCACTTTTAAATATCCCTACTAAAATAATTATCTTTACACAGGCAGATGCAAGATCGAATCTACTGTGTGCTTAAATGGCTAACTCTCCTTACGACTCTTCAGATGTAATCTAATGCTATTATTCCCACATTCCTCAAATCTCTGTCCGATGCCCCTATCGTAATATTTACTGGGGAACGTAATTTATTAAACTCGCATTGATCTGCTATACCCCATTCCACCACATGAGGCTCTCGATCGCAATTACATCTTACATCTCTCTCTCTCTCTCCCTCGAGTGAGAGAAACTTACAACCTGCTTGTTTTCTTTTAACCCTTTATTCCTCTTTTAACTGAGGATTAGTGGTTCAAAATGCAGTGTTTATTTTCACAATTGTGGGAGAAGTGAGGTTCCTAACAGTGGACCCCCAGCCTTCTCATCGAACACAAGTAAGAACAGAGTTTATATATGTCCCTGTTCCCACCCTCATTACATTGCAATTTTCTGAGATGGCTGTCATTGTTCATGGTGAGATTCTTGTTGTTTTAGCAGTATCTTCCTCTGCATAGTTTGTTCGATCTCCAAGGCCACGATTGTTCGTCATTTATATCCTTGAAACAACATCACAGGTTTTGCACAAAGAAATTAACTAATATACATACAGGTTTGTATAATACTTTATATCAGGATAAAATGAATAACGTATGATGAATATATATATGAATCTATGGTGATTCAAAGACAGAAGGCATACATGTCAACTCCATCGTGTTAAACAAAGGTACATAAAAATGGAGATTGTTTAGCTTATTTCGAGCTGGGTTAATCACATTTCTTAATAACAAGAATAGCTGTTCCTCTTATCTGGCACAGACATGAAAAACACCGAACTCTGACAAAAACATGAACTCTGCAGTGTTCTCAACAAAATCACAGAGTTTGGGTCTTAATGCTTAAGTGTGACAAAGTTCATTAACCCATTCCCGACTTCACTCACCGTCGATGCATCTACATTGTTCTCCCAACTGTAACTCTGGTGAAAATTCCCCGCAGTTCCCTGGAAATGTTTGTTAACCGCCGTTATTCCATTTCCCTGGCAACTTTGTTCTTCCCTCAACCGGGGTTCTGGCAGGAGTTGGATAGAAGCCCTACAGGATTTCAGAGGCAACTAATCAGGAAAAAAGACTCCGACTATCCACTCTATCCAAGCCTGTCATAATCTTGTAAACCTCTATCAGTTTCCCCCACATCCTCCAATGCTTCAATAAAACAATCCAAGTTTCATAGAAATCATAGAAACCCTACAGAAAGAGGCCATTCGGCCCATCGAGTCTGCACCGACCATAATCCCACCCAGGCCCTACCCCCATATCTACCCATGTTCAACCTTTCTTCATAGTCCATTTCCTCCAAACCAGATAACATCCTGGTAAAACTCTTCTGCACCCTTTGCAATGCATCAACATTGTACACTGAGGGAGATTTTAGCAATGCAAATGTACCTAACCAGCATGTCTTTTGGACTGTGGGAGGAAACTGGAGCATGCGGAGTAAAACAAAGCAGACAAGGGGGAAATGTGCAAACGCCACACCGACTGTGACCCAAGCCCGGAATTGAACCTGGGTCCCTGGCGCTGTGAGGCAACAGTGCAAACCACTGTGCCACCCGAGTCCTGTGCCCCTGCTTTTTCCCCATTGCCTTGCAAAAGTTTTATTTTTCAAATGCGCTTCCAATTCCCTTTTGAAAGTTACTGTTAAATTTGTTCCATGACTCCGTTCAGGCAGAACATTCCCAATCATCATAACTCACTGCGTAGAAAAGAAAAATGCTTCTTAACTCTCCTCTGCTTTCTTCATAGGGTGTTGTATTGCACAAAGTCCAATTTGATTTGATTTGATTTATTATTGTCACATGTATTAACATACAGTGAAAAGTATTGTTTCTTGCGCGCTATACAGACAAAGCATACCGTTCATAGAGAAGGAAAGGAGAGAGTGCAGAATGTAGTGTTACAGTCATAGTTAGGGTGTAGAGAAAAATCAACTTAGTGCGAGGTAGGTGCATTCAAAAGTCTGACAGCAGCAGGGAAGAAGCTGTTCTTGAGTCAGTTGGTAGGTGTCCTCAGACTTTTGTATTGTTTTCCCAACAGAAGAAGGTGGAAGAGAGTATGTCTGGGGTGTTTGGGGTCCTTGATTATGCTGGCTACTTTTCCGAGGCAGCAGGAAGTGTCGACAGTGTCAATGGGTGGGAGGCTGGTTTGCGTGATGGACTGGGCTTCGTTCATGACCCTTTGTAGTTTCTTGTGGTCTTGGGCAGAGCAGGAGACATACCAAGCTGTGATACAACCAGAAAGAATACTTTTTATATCCCTAATTGTTTTGTCTACATCCCTATCTGTTTTGCTTTAGCTTTTAAGCATCTGTGGTGAAACAGAGTATGTTCTTGTCAACCTCAACCCAACAAAACGGCACTCAGTGAAAGTAAGGATGAAATTACAATATTGCAAAGAGACTCGCTTCTGGAGTGAGTGGAGCAACGAGGATTTTATTGGTAAGGTTTCTCTTTCCTTGAACCATTGTTATGTCCATTGAGGGTTTCTCATCCTTTCTGTTGCTGCATGGATTGAATGATTCTGAAATCTGTACATTTTCACCACTGATGCCAGCGAGAATGCAGCCTGGTTTTTATTATTTGTTCCTCTCCCTTTACTTGTTTTTCAGCTTGAATGTGGCATTAGCGAGAGAAAAAGATTGCAATAAATAAACTTATCTTTGACTCCCCCCCCCCCCCCCCCCCCCCCCACTCCTGAAGACAACCTGAAGTGATTTGTGAGAAGGCCATGTCCCTCTCTCCCAGGGGCTTTTCTCATCCTTATGCCTCCCGGGGGGATTTCAACAACAGGTTCACATCATCCGGGTGAACATGGTGTAATCCTCGCCAACATGATGTGACATCAGCAAAATTTGAAAACACGGTTAGGGAGTCAATAACTGGCAGGGGGGGCGGTGGTAGGGGGCCTGTTATTGTCACATGTATTGGTATACAGTGAAAAGTATTGTTTCTTGCACACTATACAAGCATACCGTACATAGGGAAGTGGGAGACACGGTGGCACAGTCGTTAGCACTGCTGTCTCACAGCTCCAGGGACCTGGGTTTGACTCCCGGCTCGGGTCACTGTCTCTGTGGAGTTTGCACATTCCCCCCGTGTCTGCGTGGGTTTCCTCCAGGTGCTCCGGTTTCCTTCCACAGTCCTAAGATACACGGGTTAGGTGCATTGGCCATGCTCAATTGCCCCTTCGTGAACTGGGATGTGTAGGTGAGAAGGATTAGAGGGGTAAATATGTGGGACTGCTGGGTGGGATTGTTGTCGGTGTAGACTCGATGGGCCAAATGGCCTCCTTCTGCACTGTAGGGTTTCTATAATTCTATGAAAGGAGAGAGTGCAGAATGTAGTGTTACAGTCATAGCTAGGCTGTAGAGAAAGATCAGCCTCATGCATTAGAGAGATTAAAAATGTTAGAATAAAGATTAGTAAGCATAGAACAAGAGTAAAAGATAGAATTAGAAGGTACGCTGTGCACAGCTTGCAAGAAGTCGTCACGCTCCAGTGCCATCTTGAATGGATCATCATTTGTGATCGATAATAACTGGCTTGCTTATTTGCAGAACCTATCCGTTTGTCTAATGCAAGATGGGTGTTGCTAACACTGGCCATAACTGCAATAATGATAGTGCTGCTTCTACTGTTTGCAGTCAGATGGTAAGTTTCCATCCAGTTATTGAGTTATAATCAGTATCAGGATTCGCCCACCACCTGTCCTGATGGCACTGACTGGCATCAGAGTTCAGCTCCAAAGGGTTTCAGCTCCCTGCTATATCTTGTTAAAAGCCAGGACTATTGAAATTCAGCAGTGTTTCTCCCAATCTCCCGCCACAACGTGAGACCAGCTGAACCATGGCACAGTGGCACAGTGGTTGGCACTGCTGCATCACAGTGCCAGGGACCTGGGTTCATCTCCCGGCTTGGGTCACTGTCTGTGCGGAGTCTGCACGTTCTCGTCATGTCTGTGTGGGTTTCCTCCGGGTGCTCCGGTTTCCTCCCACACTCCAAAAATGTGCGGGTTAGGTGAATTGGCCATGCTAAATTGCCCCTTAATGTCAGGGGGACTAGCTAGGGTAAATACATGGGGTTATGGGGATAGGGCCTGGGTGGGATTGAGTAGGGAACAGGCTCGATAGGCCACTGAGGGATTCTATGATTTCATGATTCTATGAAATAAGAAACAGTTTAACTGAAAGTTCGTGTGGAAGTTGGGGTGGGTGGTATGCACTAAACTCCTGTTAAATCATAGTGGGAAGTCCATTCATTTTTTTATTCGATTTATTACTGTCACATATATTTGTATACAGTGAAAAGTATTGTTTCTTGCACGCTATACAGACAAAGCATACTGTTCATAGAGAAGGAAAGGAGACAGTGCAGAATGTAGTGTTACAGTCATAGGGTGTAGAGAAAGATCAACTATATTAGCTTAATTCTGCCCCTATATGCGCGGGGTGGCGTAATGGCTAGCACACTGCTGCCTCACAGAGCCGGGGAGTCGGGTTTGATTCCCGGCTTGGTCATTGTCTGTGTAGAGTTTGCAAGTTCTCCCCGTGTCTGCGTGGGTTTCCTCCGGGTGCTCCGGTTTCCTCCCCAGTCTGAAAGACATGTTGGTTAGGTGCATTGGCCATGCTAAATTCTCCCTTAGTGTTCACAAACAGGCACCGGAGTGTGGTGACTAGGGGATTTTCACAGTAACTTCATTGTACTGTTAATGTATGCCTACCTGTGACTAATAAATAAATAAAAATATAAGGTGGGTCCATTCAAACGTCTGATGGCAACAGGGAAGCAGCTGTTTTTGAGTCAGTTGGTCTGTGACCTCAGATTTCTGTATCTTTTTCCTAACAGGAGAAGGTGGAAGAGAGAATGTCCGGGGTGCGTGGGGTGCTTGATTATGCTGGCTGTTTTCCCGAGGCAGCGGGAAGTGTAGACAGAGTCAATGGATGGGAGGCTGGTTTGTGTGATGGACTGGGCTTTGTTCACAATCTTTTTAGTTTCTTGCGGTCTTGGTCAGAGCAGGAGCCCATACCAAGCTGTGATACAACCAGAAAGGATGCTTTCTATGGTGCATCTGTAAAAGTTGGTGAGAGTTTTAGCAGAATTTCCTTAGCCTCCTGAGAAAGTAGAGGCGTTGGTGGGCTTTCTTAACTATAGTGTCAGCATGGGGGGGACCAGGACAGGTTGTTGGTGATCTGGGCACCTAGAAACCTGAAGCTGTGTACCGTTTCTAATTCTTCCCCATTAATATAGACAGGGGCATGTTCTTCTCTACGTGAAGCCAACTCAGGAGGATGGAGCAAGGGCATAGCTCACCTCTGACCTTATTAAATGGTGGAACAGGCTTGAGAGGCTGAATGGCCTCCTGTTGTCTAATTCCAGTAGATTTCTTTCCCTTTGCCAACTTTCACCCTTCACCTCCTCTTCCGAATATGCCCACTTGTTCCTGTTGCCAGGCTTCCTCTGGTGCCTGGGTTAAATGACCATGAAGTAGGCAATGGGTTTTGGCAGACCACTGTGATAATATCAGTCATTGGGATATGATGAAGAATAATACAGCAGCTTGTCTTTATCTTCAACCAGCTGATTGGAGCTCATTGGAGCTACAAACTCCTTATGGTTTCCCCCCATCCCAACTCTTCTGAGTCGTTCTGGGCATCTGGACAAATAAATGAATAGGATGGGAATAGAGGGATACGGTCCCTGGAAGGGTAGGGGGTTTTAGTTCAGACATGGTCGGTGTCGGCTTGGAGGGCCGAAGGGCCTGTTCCTGTGCTCTAATTCTCTTTGATCTTTGTTATTTGAAACGAGTAGCCATTTCAATCAATCAAATAAACTGAGAGACAAAATGAAAAGGGGCGGTCCCTTAAAGGGATACTGCCTTAAAAAGAAACAAATCACAAATGAAGCTTAAAACGTCAAAGTAAAATATGATTAACGGGATCATTCAGTCACCCCAGTCCCTGCGGTTCCCGCCGAGCATCGAAGACCTTAACAGTGCCGGCAGACACCTTTTCCTGGGATACCCAGCTGTGAATGTAGCCACTGTAGATAAATGAAATGTTGCCACAGTCCCAGAGGTCACTCTTCCTTTGAAAGGGAGAGCTGACTGGTGGCGTTTTAATCAGAGGTTCGCCACACCTCAGACAAAGGGCAAGGGTCAAGAGTCGGGGCCTTCATGAATAACAATGGCTGCCATGGGAGTGAACTTGCACAGTTGGTGTCCTTCCACATCCCAAATCAGCCATCCAGCCAACTGAGCTAACCTCCGACCCTAACTATTCCAGAACTGTCCATTAATACTCCTTCAGAGGGAATACCAATAACCATCATCTGGCTTTAATGAGGCAGTTAGCTTAACAATGTTTTTTAAAATTCATTTGTGGGACATGGGGATCGCTGGCTGGCCAGCATTTATTGCCCATTCATAGTTGGCCATGGGGAGTTGAGAGTCAACCACATTGCTGTGCATCTAGAGTCACATGTAAGCCAGACCAGGTAAGGGCGGCAGATTTCCTTCCCTAAAGGACATTAGAGAACGACATGCCTTTTTCCGACAGTCGACAATGGTTTCACGGTCATCGGTAGATCCTTAATTCCAGATATTTTTTTATTGAATTCAAATTCCACCATCTGCTGTGGCGGGATTCGAACCCGGGTCCCCAGAACATTAGTTGCGTTTGTGGGTTAATAGTCTAGCGATAATACCACTCGGCCATCAGCTCCCCTAGTGTAATTGCCAAAGTGTGCACTTGCTAATACAGTGACATGCTGCACTGTGAGGCATCACACTGGAGCCCAGCTAACACCTTCACATGGACAGTTTGCTGGGCCTGCCGTTGTCTTGCTGCTAATTGTGATTGGTGTTCCATTTCCTGACCTCGGGTCACTGTGACTAATCATAGCAACAGTGCAAAAAAAGTCTGAACCAAGCCTCCATTCAGAAAATTCTGCTCTTGTTTAAAAGGACACTGTAGAATCAGTGGTTAAGCTAATGTAACGTAATTTCCTATTGGGGATGATGTATCAATCATATAACCTTGCATTTAAGATTCATTTTAACACTCCAAAGGGTAGATTTTGAGTTTGCGTCATAGTGTTAAATGGGTGATAATGAGTTGCAACTTATTTTATGGCTTTCCATAAGTCTCCAGTCTCCAGACTTCAACGGAGATAGTTTAAAAGTTTATTTATTAGTGTCACAAGTCAGCTTACATTAACACTGCAATGAAGTTATTCTGAAAATCCACGAGTCGCCGCACTCCAGCACCTGTTCGGGTACACTGAGGGAGAATTTAGCACGGCCAATGCACCTAACCAGCACGTCTTTCAGACTGTGGGAGGAAGCCAGAGCACCCGGAGGAAACCCACGCAGACACGGGGAGAACGTACAGACTCCACACAGCCACCCAAGCTGGGAATCGAACCCGGGTCCCTGATGCTGGGAAGCAGCAGTGCCAACCACTTGCCACTGTGCTAACCATGAAATGAGGGCAGGCCAGTGCCAGGCTGCTGACCAGATACCAGACATTTTTCACCATCACACAAAGCCATCATCGACCCCAAATGGTCTTCTGTATTTAAGAAAATGTCACGCTTATGTGGGTTTAATTAATGTGTTTAACGTTGCTTAGGTACAAAGTGTTGGAAATTGTATTCAAACCAATCCCTGATCCTCAAAAGAAGTTCAAAGCATTATTTGAGGAATATAACGGTGATTTCCAGGTAGGCAGGCACTAATGAAATGCTATGGCCATGATTCTCCAATCCCGCTGCAGGGGGGGTGATGCGCGGAATTCGTGCGAGAGTTCGCGCCCCGCTAACGTCTCCCAGCACCGGATTTCTGGCGTGGTCTGCTCCACGCTGGAAATCGGCGGGGTAGCATTTAAATTATATTTTAAATATCATGTAAGCGCTATTAGCAGGCCCAGAACTGAATTCTCCAGACCCGCTGGCCTCTCCCATTCGGTGGAGATGCCGGCGTTGGACTGGGGTAAACACAGTAAGAAGTCTCACAACACCAGGTTAAAGTCCAACAGGTTTATTTGGTAGCAAAAGCCACTAGCTTTCAGAGCGCTGCCCCTTCGTCAGGTGAGTGGGAGTTCTGTTCACAAACAGGGCATATAAAGACACAAACTCAATTTACAAAATAATGGTTGGAATGCGAGTCTTTACAGGTAATCAAGTCTTAAAGATACAGACAATGTGAGCGGAGGGAGCATTAAGCACAGGTTAAAGAGATGTGTATTGTCTCTGGACAGGACAGTTAGTGAGATTTTGCAAGTCCAGGCAAGTCGTGGGGGTTACAGATAGTGTGACATGAACCCAAGATCCCGGTTGAGGCCATTCTCATGTGTGTGGAACTTGGCTATCAGTCTCTGCTCAGCGACTCTGCGCTGTCATGTGTTGTGAACGCTGCCTTGGAGAACGCTTACCCGAAGATCAGAGGCCGAATGCCCGTGACCGCTGAAGTGTTCCCCAACAGGAAGAGAACACTCTTGCCTGATGATTGTCGAGCAGTGTTCATTCATCCGTTGTCATAGCGTCTGCATGGTCCAATGTACCATGCCTCGGGACATCCTTTCCTGCAGCGTATCAGGGAGACAACGTTGACCGAGTTGCAAGAGCATGTACCGTGTACCTGGTGGATGGTGTTCTCACGTGAGATGATGGCATCCGTGTCGATGATCCGGCACGTCTTGCAGAGCTTGCTGTGGCAGGGTTGTATGGTGTCGTGGTCACTGTTCTCCTGAAGGCTGGGTAGTTTGCTGCGGAAAATGGTCTGATTGAGGTTGTGTGGTTGTTTGAAGGCAAGAAGTGGGGGTGTGGGGATGGCCTTGGCGAGATGTTCGTCTTCATCAATGATATGTTGAAGGCTCCAGAGAAGATGCCGTAGCTTCTCCGCTCCGGGGAAGTACTGGACGACGAAGGGTACTCTGTCCACTGTGTCCCTTGTTTGTCTTCTGAGGAGGTCGGTGCGGTTTTTCGCTGTGGCGCGTCGGAACTGTTGATCGATGAGTCGAGCGCCATATCCTGTTCTTATGAGGGCATCTTTCAGCATTTGGAGGTGTCTGTTGTGTTCCTCCTCATCTGAGCAGATCCTGTGTATGTGGAGGGCCTTTCCATTGCGAATGGCTTCTTTTACGTGTTTAGGGTGGAAGCTGGAGAAGTGGAGCACCGTGAGGTTATCCATGGGTTTGCGGTACAGTGAGGTGCTGAGGTGACCGTCCTTAATGGAGATGCGTGTGTCCAAGAGTGCAACCGATTCCAGAGAGTAGTCCATGGTGAGTCTGATGGTGGGATGGAACTTGTTGATGTCATCATAGAGTTGTTTCAGTGATTGTTCACCATGAGTCCAAAGGAAGAAAATGTCATCGATGTATCTAGTGTATAGCATCGGTTGGAGGTCCTGTGCGGTGAAGAGGTCTTGTTCGAACCTGTGCATGAAGATGTTGGCATATTGAGGTGCGAATTTGGTCCCCATGGCTGCTCTGTCTGTCTGGATCAAGAACTGGCTGTTGAAGGTGAAGACATTGTGGTCCAGGATGAAGTGGATGAGTTGTAAAATTGCATCTGGAAACTGGCAGTTGTCGGCGTTGAATACTGAGGCAGTTGCAGCAATGCCATCGTCATGGGGGATGCTGGTGTAGAGTGCCGAGACATCCACTGTGAAATGCTATGGCCATGCTAGAATGCTCCTGGTTCAACTGCTCCATGTGTGCTGAGTTTCTGTAGGAAGTCCGTAGTGTCGCGACAAAAGCTGGGGGTTCTTTGTACAATGGGTTTCAGGATGCCCTCGACGTAGCCGGAGAGGTTCTCGCACAGGGTCCCATTGCCCGATACGATGGGACGGCCGGGTCTGTTTGCCTTGTGTGTCTTCGGGAGGCAATAGAGATCTCCAACGTGGGGAGTACGTGGGATGAGAGCATGGAGGGTGTTCTGAAGGTCCGGATCAAAGGTCTTGATCAGTCTGTTGAGTTGACGGGTGTGTTCTTTGGTCAGATCTGCGGGTAACTGTCTGTAGTGTTCCCCAGGCAAGAGTGTTCTCTTCCTGTTGGGGAACACTTCAGCGGTCACAGGCATTCGGCCTCTGATCTTTGGGTCAGCGTTCTCAAGGTGGCCTTCACGACACACGACAGCGCAGAGTTGCTGAGCAGAGACTGATAGCCATGTTCCGCACACATGAGGACGGCCTCAACCGGGATCTTGGGTTCATGTCACACTACCTGTAACCCCCACGACTTGCCTGGACTTGCAAAATCTCACGAACTATCCTGTCTGGAGACAATACACATCTCTTTAACCTGTGCTTAACGCTCGCTCCACTCACATTGTCTGTACCTTTAAGACTTGATTACCTGTAAAGACTCGCATTCCAATCATTATTTTGTAAATTGAGTTTGTGTCTTTATATGCCCTGTTTGTGAACAGAACTCCCACTCACCTGATGAAGGGGCAGTGCTCCGAAAGCTGGTGGCTTTTGCTACCAAATAAACCTGTTGGACTTTAACCTGGTGTTGTGAGACTTCTTACTGTGTCTCTCCCATTTGGCCAGAGTGTTTCACTCCAGCAGGCATTACAGTAGCTCCCCATTTTCGGGGAACTCGCAGCCCGACCCCACTGGAGTGAAGGGAGGGAATCGGGGCCCCCAGGGGGGTCAGGCAATGGGGGTGGCGTGCCCCCTGGGCATGGGCACCTGGGTAGTGCCAGCCTGTCCAAGGGGCAAAATGCCAATGCAAAATGCCAATGCCCCGGGGTGGAGGGGAGGGTGCTCCCATAGGAACTCTGTGATCATGGGACTCCCTCACCATAGATCTCCCTCCCCCCGGCACTGCCCCGTGCCTGTTTCAGAATCACATTCTATGACAACTAAAGCAAATCAAAAGAATATTAACATCAAAAACAGAAAAAGCTGTAAAACCTCAACAGGTCTGACAACACCTGTGGAGAGAGAATAGAGCCACCATTTTGAGTCTGGATCACCCTTCAGAGGTCATCCCCAGACTCAAAATGGTGGCTCTATCCCCTCTCCAAAGATGCTGTCGGACCTGCAGAGATTTTCCAGCATTTTCTGTTTTTGTCTCAGATTCCAGCACCTGCAGTATTTTGCTTTTAAAAGAATATTAAATTGAGTTTTTCCTTCCTCCACAGAATTGGATTAACTGTCAGATACCAAGCTCAAGTGATGACGAATGTCATCCAGTTGTCATTGAAGAAAGTTCCAAGACTGAAGACTGAATGGGGAAAGGGTCATCAGAACAGAGCTTTGTATTTAGCAGACTGCCATCATCCTGTGTGTACAAACCAGTGTTCGGAATGCTTCGGTTTTCCCATGCCTTATCCATTATAAACTGCTTGTCGTTGCCAGTCAGTGTTTCCATGTGGCTCAGGATCAGTTCCGAAGTAAGGTCAGCAACTGGAAGCATTGGAGTGAATTTTCCAGACTCCTAAGGTCGTGGACTTGGAGGCAGGTGGGCAACGGAAATAGTTGGGAGCTGCATCGGAATGTTTTCCGGGCACGTTCTCGACGCTGGCGAAGCTGCCCAGGGGTGGTGTGGGAAATAAACTGGTGACCTTCACCACAGGGCCCAGCAGGCAATTTGGATATTTAACACTGCAATTTGGGACAGTTTCAAAGATTTGACTGCTCTTTGCAAATTGTGGAACAGCCCCACCTTCTGGTACAAAGGCTGCCAGTTCAAAAAGGGGCGAACTCTCTGTCGCAATCTTGGAACAAGAGGCTGCGTGCTGGCTATATGCGTGAAAGGCCCACATTTGAGGTTGAGATAGATGCAGTGGAGGGTTTCTCCCTGCACGATGGCCATCAGTACACATTTAATACTTCACGTGTAGGCCAATGAGGGCACCTCCATGGTCTGCATCTGCTGCACGCAACGCTCCCACTGGGGCAGCTGGACCCGTAGAGCCTTCGGCCCTCTGATTGGGCCGTGCAGCATCTAAATCCGGGCCAGAATCCTCAATGAGATGGCGAACTTGGACACAACCAATTAGCAGGCTGCTTCTGAGAATATTGCAGAGCAGAGGCCTGACTCTCAGCAAGTGCACGGGGGTGGCACGGTGGCACAGTGGCTTGCACTGCTCCCTCACAGCGCCAGGGACCCGCGTTCGATTCCTGGCCTCGTGTCACGTCTTGGCGGAGTCTGCACATTCTCCCCATGTCTGCGTGGGTTTCCTCCAGTGCTCCAGTTTCCTCCTACAGTCCAAAGATCAGGTGGATTGGCCATGCGAAATTGCCCCTTAGTGTCAGGGGCACTAGTTAGGGTAAATGTATGGAGTTATGGGGATAGGGCCTAGCTAGGATCGTGGTCGGTGCAGGTTAGATGGGCCGAATGGCCTCCTTCTGCACAGTAGGGATTCTATGATTCTATGAAGTGCAGTCCCAGGGTCTCCATTGTTTGCTACCTCTACCTGTCTCTCTATAAATGCTGTCAGGCCTGAGCATTAGTTGTTTTATTCCAACCTATTCTGTTATGTTTATAGATCACCCTCTCCTGTTGTTAATACAAAGCTATTTCAAGCAATGAGTATACATTTATCAAACCTTTGCTTCTTCAGGTTTTTTATATTTGATATTTTTATATATTTGATCCACTTTGCTGCCTCTCCATAGGTTCTGCTCGCTGCTGGAGCAGTGGGTAAGCATAGAGGCCTTACGCATAGATATAAATAACAGTGAATACTTCAGTTTAATATGCATTACCTCACCTCAAACTGTGGGACAGATGCTGTAAATAATCAGAAAGACGAATGGAAAGTTGGGGAATTACTCAGTTAGGTAGAGAGAAACTATTTCCACTGATGAGGGAATCTAGAATCAGATATCTTAGTTTAAAAAGCTAGGCTGAAAAGCCACAAAAAACCTCAACAGCGGTGTACACGTCAGTTCAATATATAGAACAAAGATCAAAGAACAGTGCAGCACAGGAACAGGCCCTTCGGCCCACCAGGTCTGTGCTGGCACAGATGCCTCTCTAATCTAATATTTTCTTGCCTCTATGTGGTCCATATCGCTCTATTCCCTGACTATTCACGTATCTCTAGTAAGATGTTTAACAACACCAGGTTAAAGTCCAACAGGTTTATTTGGTAGCAAAAGCCACACAAGCTTTCGGAGCTCCATCATAGAAATCATAGAAACCCTACAGTGCAGAAGGAGGCCATTCGGCCCATCGAGTCTGCACCGACCACAATCCCACCCAGGCCCTACCCCCACATATTTACCCGCTAATCCACGCATCTCAGAACTCTAAGGGGCAATTTTTAACCTGGCCAATCAACCTAACCCGCACATCTTTGGACTGTGGGAGGAAACCGGAGCACCCGGAGGAAACCCACGCAGACACGAGGAGAATGTGCAAACTCCACACAGACAGTGACCCGAGCCGGGAATCGAACCTGGGACCCTGGAGCTGTGAAGCAGCAGTGCTAACCACTGTGCTACCGTGCCGCCCCACTGTGCTACCGTGCCGCTCCAAGCCCCTTCTTCAGGTGAGTGGGAATTCTGTTCACAAACAGGGCATATAAAGACACAGACTCAATTTACATGAATAATGGTTGGAATGCGAATACTTACAGCTAATCAAGTCTTTAAGAAACAAAACAACGTGAGTGGAGAGAGCATCAAGACAGGCTAAAAAGATGTGTATTGTCTCCAGACATATTCACGTATCTATCCAGATGCCCCTTGAACGTTGTTATAGAATCTGCTTCCACCACCTCCTCCGGCAGTGCGTTCCTCTGTGTGAAAAACTTGCCCCTTACATCTCCTTTAAACTTTCCCCCTCTCACTCTCAACCTATGCCCCCGGGTAATTGATCCTTCGACCCTGGGAATTATATTGTTTCTTGTGATTAGGTCAATAAAAAGTTAAGGCCAGAATCTTACCACCGTTCACACCGGTGGGATTTTTCCATCCCGTTGCAGTGAAGGGAGATTTGATTGGTTGCCAAATTCTCCGACCTCGTCACAGAAGGAGCGTGCCGTGTACGGCCAGTAAGATCGCGACCTAAAACTCTTAATCATTAAAATTAGAGCCAGCCATTTCAGGAAAGTGGAATTTAATGCCCTCCCATGAGTCAGGTTTGTGGCGGGTAATTGGGCAGGAAGGTAGCGGGGTAGGGTCCCGACTACATTCCTCGACTCTACCCCGATTAAGTCCAGGGCGGGGTGCCCCGTGGAAGGCCTTGCCACTACACAACCAAAAGGCAGTAGAGGCTTGAAACTCTCTTCTGAAAATTATCATAGAATCCCTACAGTGCAGAAGGAGGCCATTCGGCCCATCGAGTTTGCATCAACCACAATCCATCCAGGTCCTATCCCCGTAACCCCACATAGTTACCCCGCTAATCCTCTGACACCGGGATCAATTGAGCATGGCCAATCAATCTAACCTGCACACCTTTGGATTGTGGGAGGAAACTGGAGCACCCGGAGGAAACCTGCGCAGACACGGGGAGAACATGCAGACTCCACACAGACAGTGATCCAAGGCTGGAATTGAACCCAGGTTCCTGGCGCTGTGAGGCAGCAGTGCTAACCACTGTGCCACTGTGCTGCCAAAATAACAGTTGATACTTGGTCAATTGATGATTTTAAGTCGAAGACTAATTTTGTCGAGTGAATGTTTTCAGGGAAATGGGGCAATCTATCTGGAATTAGGTCATAGATCAGCCACGATCACATGAATGTGGTAAGTCTCGAGAGGTTAAAAGGCTACTATTCCCCAGGTAAGACCAGCGTCAATGCACGAGCACACATTAGCTTAATTTTCCAATGTGGTTATCAATCGAAGAATGACACAGCACAGAAGGAGGTATTTCAATCCCTAGTGCCTTTGCCTGATATTCTGGGAAAATTGCAGACAGCATCGAGTGGTACAGTGGGCTATTAAAAAACAACGTTAAGCTTTGCACTGCCTGGGAAGGTAGTGGAGGCTGGAAACCTGACAACCTTCAAAAAATATTTGGATGAACACTCAAAATATCATAACATTCAAGGATAAGGGTGGCACGGTGGCATAATGGTTAGCACTGCTGCCTCACTGCACCAGGGACCGGGGCTCAATTCCGGCCTTGGGTCACTGTCTGTGTGGAGTTTGCACATTCTTCCTGTGTCTGCATGGGTTTCCCCCGGGTGCTCAGGTTTCCTCCCACAGTCCAAAGATGTACAGGTTAGGATGATTGGCCATGCTAAATTGACTCTAGTGTCAGGGAGATTAGCAGGGTAAATATGTGGGGGTACGGGAATAGGGCCTGGGTGGGATGGTGGTTGATGCAGACTCGATGGACAGAATGGCCTCCTTCTGCACTGTAGGGATTCTATGATACCACTCGGCCATGACCTCCCTATCAATTATGATAGTTGATTGGTTCGAATTCAAGTCTTCAGTTCATATTTAGGCTATCATCCAGACAAAATGTTTGTGTTTACTCTGATATTAGTTTTACGATCCTGTGTTGTTAGGAGGGTGGTCGTGTGTTTTTGGACAGTTTTTTTTCAGTGAGTTTGAGGTTTCATTTTCTGTTTGGCTGTCATTATAGTTGAAGTTTTAGAAGGGACAGCAAGCTAAAAAAGAAGTGTTTTCCCTCTCTCCCTATTTTTTATTCTTTGAAAATTCTCTTGTTTTCCTGAAGGGTGGAAATCTGTTGTCGTTGGGAGCTGGACCAGAGTCTCCCTGGTGCTTTGGGAAGCTGTCTTATCGTCAACCTGCTCTGAGTGAATCAAGATTGAGAGTTTTCAATTCTCCAACCAAAGGGCTCAATTTCCAGTATCACATGAGCATTAGTCTTTGCTGCGTTGAACTTGTTTAAAGGGTTTTGTCTGTGGAAGGATGTGGGTTTGATTGGAACATTGTAGCTATCTTTGTTGAAGGTTATACATTTTCATGATTGTTTGTTTCTTGTTTGTAATTGATAAAAATTCTTGCAAATTTTCTTACTATGCATGTTAACCATATTCTTAAATAAACTTTGTTTGATAAAAGCTCCCTAGTGGGTCACTTGAATCAGACCTGAAGTGAAACGTCTCATGCTTATCCCAGCCAAATTCAAGATGCAAAACCTATGATTCAGGCAGGGTCCATAAACCATAACAACCTGTACCACAGAAGCTGACTCGAGCTTCATTTCTGTAGCACTTTTCACATCATGAGGGAAAGCTTTGATGCAACAGCTGTTTCTATGTAAAGGATTTTATGAGATATAGAAAGGCGTCAGCACGTGTTAAGAAGGTCACTGTTACAACCATAAGCCATGGTGCATGGTGGCACAGTGGGTTAGCACTGCTGCCTCACAGCGCCAGGGACCCGGGTTCAATTCCGGCCTCGGGTCACTGTCTGTGTAGAGACTGCACGTTCTCCCCGTACCTGCGTGGGTTTCCTCCGGGTGCTCCGGTTTCCTCCCACAATCCAAAGATGTGCGGGTTAGGTTGATTGGCCATGCCCCTTACTAGCAGGGGGATAGGGCCTGGGTGGGATTGTTGCCAGTGCAGCCTCAATGGGTCAAATGGCCTCTTTCTGCACTGTTGGAATTTTTAAACGAAATTCTCTGATGGTAGGTATCTATTCTAGCCTATCTCGAACATCATTGCTATTATTAATTCAAGTGATTTTTAAAGCAGACTTGCAGCTCGCTGGCAGAGAAATGTGCAAAGAATTCAGGGATGTATGTTGTTTTAAAGATTAGTCTTTGTGACACATGAGAATTTTACAGTGCATTAAAGATTTTATGTTTTTTGAAAGCCTAAATTGACTTGTGGGCTGTTGAGTATCTTGTGTTAAGCGAGTAGTCACGTGGTAAAATAACACTGTCTAAACGAGGTTTAATGTACATGGAAAGTGATCCCAGGTATTGGGGGGAGTTTTCCCATTCCGCCCACCACGAGAATCACAGTGGGTGGGGGGCGCGATTAACCTGGGGCAGGATTTTCCGGTTTTGAGGTGAATGTGGCTGGAAAATCCCGCCCATTTATTTGTATGGCAAGGTGATAAGTATATTCATTTGTCCTAATGTTTTTTTATTAAAGTTATAGGGGATAATTTTGTGATTTCACGGTTCTTGTTCCTGAGCTGTGACATTCCTTGTCAACAGATTCCCGTATGGACAAGGAGGCACAGTGGTTAGCACTGCTGCCTCACAGCGCCAGGGACCCGGGTTTGGTTCCCGGCTTGGGTCACTGTCTGTGTGGAGTTTGCACTTTCTCCCGTGTCTGCGTGGGTTTCATAGACTCTCTACAGTACAGAAGGAGGCCATTCGCCCCATCGAGTCTGTACCGACCATGATCCCACCCGGGCCCTATTCCCGTAACCCCACACATTTATCCTGCAAATTCCCCTGACACGAGGGTCAATTTAGCATGGCCAATCAACTTAACTCGCACATCTTTGGTCTGTGGGAGGAAACCAGAGCACCTGGAGGAAGCCCACGCAGACACGGGGAGAAAGTGCAAAATCCACACAGACCATGACCCGAGGCCGGAATTGAACCTGGGGCCCTGGCGCTGTGAGGCAGCTGCGCTAATCACTGTGCCACCGTTTCCTCTGGGTGCTGCAGTTTCCTCCCACAGTTCAAAGATGTGTAGGTTAGGCTGATTGGCCATGGTAAATTGCATCTTAGTGTCAGGGGGATTAGCAGGGTAAATGCATGGGGTTAAGGGGGTAGGGCCTGGCTGGGATTGTGGTCGGTGCAGACTCGATGGCCTGCACTGTAGGGATTCTATGATTCTATAAATTCACCTGGCTTGAGGGAGAATAGGTGATTACTCCTGTGCCTCTTCCAGCTATTGCAGTGGTGTGAATGATTGGATTGGAGAGCTGCCCAGTGAGGGCAGCAGTCCCACTTTATGCCAATCAATGCTCGCTAGAGTGTAAAATGGCATCAGGGCTGGCAGAGTCGGTGGGGATGTGTACCTTGCGAACTCTTCAGGTGGCAGGGACCAAAGCTTCAATAGTCTAAAGATTCGGGCCTGTGCTTTTTAAGTGAAAAATATTCGTACCGGAAGGCATTTGATTTCAAACTGTGTGGTATTTTGAATCGTTAGTCTTTAGCATACATAGTTAGAATTTCATTAGGCAACAGTTTAATTATTTAATTCAATCTGATTAAAACATGAATTGCAGAAGATGTTACTTACTTCTGACCTGGGGACAGTACATGGAGAGATCACTGCTTTCCTTGATCAATATTTATAACGTAGACCTGGGTATACAGGGCACAATTTCAACATTTAAAGACGATGCCAGACTTTTAAAAGTTTTTTTAACGTTTTATTTATCAGTATCACATGTAGGTTGACATTAACACTGCAATGAAGTTACTGTGAAAATTCCCTCGTCGCCACACTCCGGCGCCTGTTCGGGTATACTGAGGGAGAATTTAGCATGGCCAATGCACCCAACCAGCACTGTGGGAGGAGACGGGAGGAAACCCACGCAGACATGGGGAGAACATGCAGACTCCACACAGACTGTGACCCAAACCGGGAATTGAACCCAGGCACTGTGAGGCAGCATTGCTAACCACTTGATCATATGAGAATCTCTTGAAAAGTAATGTCACCCAAGGCCGGAATTAAACCCGGGTCCCTGGCACTGTGAGGCAGCAGTGCTAACCACTGTGCCACCGTACCACCTCCTTGGAAGGATTGTGAACTGTCAGGAGGGTAATGATAGGCTTCAGGAGGATTAGGACAGACTGGTGGAATGGGCAGAAATGTAGCAGGTTAAATTGAATGTACAGAAGTGTGAAGTAATATATTTTGGCCAGAAGAATGAGGAGAGGCAACATAAATCAAGGGCGCAATTCTAAAGGAAATGCAGGAGCAGAGGAACCTGGGTGTATATGTGCATAAAACATTGAAGGAGGCAGGGCAGTTTGAGAAAGCAGTTAATAAGTTGTATTGAATCCTGGGTTTAATACATAAAGACACAGAGTACAAAAGCAAGCGAGTTTTTATGAATCCGCATAAAACACTGGTTCAGTCTCAACAGGAGGGCTGTGAACTTTTAGAGAGGGTGCAGAAAAGATTTACGAGAATGGTTCCTGGAGACTTCAGTTATGTGCCTAGATTGGCGAAACTGGGGCGGCTCTCCTTGGAAGGTTGAAAGGAGATTTATTAGATGTGTCCAAAATCATGAAGAGTCTGGATTTGGGGAGGAAGCGGCGGCACGATGAAGCAGCTTCTTCATGCAACAAGTTGTTTGGATCTGGAACACACTACCTGAGCATGGGGTGGAGACGGATTAAATTGTGGTTTTCCAAAGGGAATTGGATAATTATTTGAAGGGAAAAGATTTCAGAGGGCTTGAGGGAAGAGATCAAGGAGTGGGACTAGCTGAGTTACTGCTGCAGAGGGCTCATGTGCAGAATAGCCTCTCCCTGTGCTGTAAAAATTCTCTGATTCTAGTATAGATACATTCAAAGAAGTTGTTAAATGCATGAATCATAGAATCCCTAGAGTGCAGAAGGAGACCATTCGGCCCATCTGCACTGACCACAATCTCACCCAGGCCCTATTCCCATAACCTCACATATTTCTCCTGCTAATTCCCAAGACACTCGGGTCAATTTAGCACGGCCAATCAACCTAACCAGCACATCTTTGGGCTGTGGGAGGAAACCCGAACTCCCAGATGAAACCCACGCAGACACGGGGAGAATGTGTAAACTCCACACAGACAGTAACCTAAGGCTGGAATTGAACCGGGGTCCCTGGCGCCGTGAGGTAGCAGTGCTAACCACTGTGCCACCATGCTGCCCCCGTAGAGGAAGAACATAGAACATAGAGCAGTACAGCACAGGAACAGGCCCTTCAGCCCACGGTGTTGTGCCGAACATGACCCAAATTAAACTAATCCCTTCTGCCTGCCCTTGATCCATATCCCTCTATACCTTGCATATCCATGTGCTTGTCTAAAAGATCCTTAAATGCCCCGATCATATCTGCCTGCACCATCAGCCTAGTGTTCTAGACACCTACCACTCTCCGTGTAAAAATTTTGCCCCTCACATCTCCTTTGAACGTTCCCCCTCTCACCAGGTGCAGGAGCGTGGCGACGAGGGGGTTTTCGCAGTAACTTCATTGCAGTGTTAATGTAAACCTACTTGTGACACTAATAAATAAACTTTAAACTAATGTGCATGTCCCCTAACATTAGACATTTCAACTCTGGGAATAAGATTCTAACTGTCAACCCTATCTATGTCTCTCATTATTTTATAGACATCTATCAGATCTTCCCTCAAACTCCGCCACTCGAGGCAAAACAACCCTAGTTTGTCCAGCCTCTCCTTATACTCATTCGGACTTTGGGAGGAAACCGGAGCACCCGAAGGAAACACACGCAGACACGGGGAAAACGTGCAGACTCAACGCAGAAAAAGAGCCAAGCCAGGAATTGAACCCGGGTCCCTGGCACTGTGAGGCAGCAGTGCTAACTACTGTGCCACCATGCCACACAGGCATAAAATGAGCCCGACAGTAAAACAACAGGGTAGACTGCTGTAAGTAGGCAGTATTGCTGCAGGGTGTTTAGCGTGGAGATGGGTCACTATTGGGCGATGAGATTTCTATACCAAGCAAAACGATTTCAGATGGTATTTTTCACATACCAATCTCACAACTATTGTCAAACGTTATTACTTGAACCAGGCTAACATTTCAAGCAAAGCCAATGAAAAAACAAAAATAAAATATTCTGAATGTTGGAAGTGAGGAGAAGATACAAATACTCAGCAAGCCAGACAGCGTCTGTGGAGAGATAAACAGGGTGGTGTTTCAGTTCTGGGTCAGGAATCTGCCTGCAGGGCTGGTCAGGCCCTCATAGTGCATCGTGACAATGTCACTGACAATTTTCAAATGTAGATGAGCTGATTGGCCCTGGGGAATGATTTGAGCATCCAATCAGAGACACCGGAAGAGACAAGGGGGTGGGACATAAGGGCCCTTAGAGCAGCCATGATGTGGAGTTGCCGTCAGAACACCAGGTTAAAGTCCAACAGGTTTATTTGCTAGCATGAGCTTTTGGAGTGCTGCCCCTTCATCAGGTGAGCCAACTCGCTGTGGAAATGCCAGCTTAGAAACCTGATCAGGACCGGCTCTGTGCTGGCAGGGCAAAATGCCACTAGCATCCCCAACATTCACAATGTCTCGCTGATCAAGGCTGTTGCTGAGAGATGGGAGATTTTGTTTCAAACCTCCAATCAATATTCCATGCACTCTCCCATCCACGACAACCCAGAAAAGCGAAAGGTGCGTGACTGGAGATGGTGATGGAGGGGGAAGGGCAGAGATGGCGTCAGCAGGAGACTGAGCTGACAATTGGAGGTGATGATGAATTTCACTGGCCAGGAATTTCCAGCCCCAATGCAGCAGGTCCCGCTGCAGCAGATGCAACGGAGCCATTCAAAACTTCATTGACTTTGGTGGGACTGGAAGATTCCACTGGCAGTAGGAATTGGAAAATTCCAGCCTTCGTCCAAGTCTGCCTTCATCAAGAGGAGGCCGCCAAGAATCAGGATCTCAGCCTTCATCTTAATTAACAGGGGTTTGACACTTTCCTGTGGGAGCTGGTTGGAAGAGAACATTAGTTTTCCAGATGTTTAGTGAAAGGCCCATTTTCTCAATTGCTTCGGAGAATGAGCCGAGAATGACCTGGGTAGCCAGTTTCCGAGTGTGCTGCCGATGACACTTAAGAGGTTTGACACCTTCCAGGACAATACCTGCTTGAATGGCACCTCATCCACCACCAATCTCTCCCCATAGGGCAGTCCCACCAACCCCAGTATCAGCCGAGTGAATCTCCGTTGCAGTCCCGCTTTGGAAAGCATATCCTTTCTTAGGTAGGGAGACCTAAACTGCATGCAATACTCCAGGTGTGGTCTCACCAAGACCCTGTGAGACATCTGCACTTCTGAACTGAAATCTCCTTGCAATGAAGGCCAACATACCATTTTCCTTCCTAATGCTTGCTGCACCTGCCTCTCCACTTTCATTGACTGGTGTACAAAGACACCCAGATCCCTTTGTACATCCACACTTCCCAATATATCACCATTTAGATAATACTCTTCCTTTCTGTTTTTCACCCCCAAGTGTATAATTTCACATTTAGCCTTGTTGTACTGCATCCGTCATGCCTTTGCCCACTCACTCAACTTGTCTAAATCACCTTGAAGCCTCCTTACAATCACAGGGATTGCAGCAGTTCAAGAAGGCGGCTCACATTGAATCATAGAATCCCTATGGTGCAGAAGGAGGCCATTTGGTCCATTGAGCCTGCACCGACCACAATCCCACCCAGACTCCATCCCTAGAACCCCACGTATTTACCCTGCGAATCTCCCTGATACTAAGGGTCAATTTAGCATGGCCCATCAACCTAACCCACTCATCTTTGGCCTGTGGGAGGAAACCAGAGCACCTGGAGGAAACCCATGCAGACACGGGGAGAATGTGCAAACTCCACACAGACAGTGACCCAAGGCCGGAATTGAACCCGTGTCCTTGGCACTGTGAGGCAGCAGTGCTAACCACTGTGCCACCGTGTTGGCCCCATCAACTTCTCATCGGCAATTAGCAATGAGCAATAAATGCTGGCCGAGCCAGAAAGGTTCACATTCATTGAATCAATGGAAAAATGAATGTTTTTGTGGTTGTTGTTGATTTCTGGGCTTCCAAACTGAGCTAAAAATGGCTGTCAGATATTACTCTGTGCTTTTGGGAAAGTTTCCAACATTGTGAATGATGCTATTTCTGTAATGGGGAAATCCTGAAAGGCACATCCTAATGATTAAGACATAAAAGGTGACCAGCCAATGCACAAACAACACATATAAGCTACATGTAAGTCAGTTCCTGTATTGCAGGAACAGAGCAGCATTCATTTGTGCTACAATTCAGCCATAGTTCAGTCATAAAGGTATGTTACTGAATATTCTGGATGTTGGCCAGTCAGCCAGTGTTATTTAGAAGCAATGGGAAAGGGAGACAAAAGGTCAGCAATGGGTTAGCTCAGTCAGGACAGATAAGTGACCAGATCAATGAGTTTTTAAAGTTTATTCATTAGTGTCACAAGGAGGCTTACATTAACACTGTAATGAAGTTACTGTGAAAATCCCCTAGTCACCACACTCCAGCGCCTGTTCAGGTACACTGAGGGAGAATTTAGCATGGCCAATGCACCTAACTAGCTTCGGACTGTAAGGGGAAACTGGAGCACACAGAGCAAACCCACGCAGACACAGGGAGAATGTGCAGACTCCGCACAGACAGTGACCCAAGCCAGGAATCGAACCTGGGTCCTTGGCACTGTGAGGCGGCAGTGCCAACCACTGTGCCACCATGCCGCCCCTGGGCAAGAACAAAAAAAACCCAAAATTGCCATAGAAATCAGACCAGAACAGGTAATAACTATAATGGGTAGAGCTTCATAAAAGCACAGGGAAGCAGCTACAGCAATATCAATCCCAGGTGTTATTGGAGAAGGTGGTTAAAGGGATATTGTTAGAATGTCCACAAAATTCCCGAGTTTGAACTGATGTGAAGCTGGACTACTATCTGAATTTGAAATGTTCAGCGATGAGCAGAGTGATAGTTTCTTAATCCAGGTTTATCTGAAAGGAACAATAAGACATAAAAATTTGCCAGCAATTGGGAATGAAGGTCGATAAAGGCTGTAAACACGAGGGTTGATGGCATATGAGCCAATGGAGCCCGGAGGATATGGATTACATTGGAAGACTGGCTCAGAATCAAGATAAACTTGCATGTTGATCAATTAGAATCATAGAATAACAGAGTGCAGAAGAGGCCCTTCGGCCTATCGAGTCTGCACTGACAGGCGAGAAACGCCTGAACTTTCACCTCATCCCATCTACCAGCACTTGCCCCATACCCTTGAATGTTATGACGTGCCGAGTGCTCATCCAGGTATTTTTTAAAGGATGTGAGGCAACCCACCTCCACCACCCTCCCAGGCAGCGCATTCCAGACCATCACCACCCTCTGGATAGAAAGGTTTTTCCTCACATGCCGCTAAATCACCTGCCTTTCACCTTGAACCTATATCCCCTTGTGACTGGCTCTTCAACCAAGGGGAACAGCTGCTCCAGTCCAACACAAAAAACCCAAGCCTACCCAACCTATCTTCATAACTTAGACAGTCCATTCCAGTCAATATCCTGGTGAATCTACCCTGCACCCACTCCAGTGTGATCACATCCTTCCTACAATGTGGCGACCAGAACTGCATACCGTACTCTAGCTGTGGCCTCATCAAAGTTCTATACAACTCCAACATAACTTCCCTGCTTTTGTCATTTATGCACAGTGGTTAGCACTGCTGCCTCACAGAATCATAGAATCCCTACAGGCAGAAGAGGCCATTTGGTCCAATGAGTCTGCACCAACAACAATCCCACCAGGCCCTATCCCCATAACCGCACATATTTACCCTCCTAATCCCCCTGACACTAAGGGACAATTGAGCATGGCCAATCAGCCTAACCCGAGCATCTTTGGAGTGTGGGAGGAAACCGGAGCATCTGGAGGAAACCCACGCAGACATGGGGAGAATGGGCAAACTCCACACAGACTGGAATTGAATCCGGGTACCTGGCGCTGTGAGGCGGCAGTGCTAACCACTATGCCACCATGCCGCCCATAGCGCCAGAGAGGCGAGTTCAATTCCGGCCTTGAATCACTGTTTGTGTGAGGTTTGCACATTCTCCCCGTGTCTGCATGGGTTTCCTCCGGGTGTTCCAGTTTCCTCGCACACTCTAAAGATGTGCTGGTTAGGTTGATTGGCCATGCTCAATTGTCCCTTAGTGTCAGGAGGATCAGGAGGGTAAATATGTGGGGTTACAGGAATAGGACCTGGTTGGGGTTGTTGTCAGTGCAAGCTCGATGGGCCATATGGTCTCCCTCTGCACTGTAGATTCTATGACTCCATGACTCAACCCCATCCAGGAACAAATCAGCCCACTTGATTCGCACCCCATCCACGACCTTCAACTTTCACTCTCGCCATCACCAGTCAGGAGTGTGCTACCAGAAGATGCAGTGCAGCATTTCATCAAAACACTTTCAATAGCGCCTTCCAAACCTGCCACCTCCCCCACTTAGAAGAACAAGAACAGTAGGCACATGGGAATAGGTTTCCCTCCAAGCTACGCACCATTCTGACTGGAACCATAATCGCCATTCAAAATCCTGGAACTCCCTTCCTAACAGTGCCGTAAGTTTTCCTACACCAGATGGATTGCAACAGTTCAGGCACGGCAGTAAGATGGCACAGCAGTTAGCACTGCTGCCTCACAGTGCCAGGGACCTGGGTTTGATTCCTGGCTTGGGTGACTGTGTGGAGTTTGCACATTCTCCCCGTGGTCTGAGTGGGTTTCCTCCGGGTGCCCCCGCTTCCTCCCACAATCCAAAAATGTGTGGGTTAGGTGGATTGGCCATGCTAAATTGCCCCTCAGTGTCAGGGGGGCTAGCTAGGCTGAATACTTGATGGGCCGAATGGCCTCCTTCTGCACTGTAGAATTCTATGATTCTTTGAGGAGGGTGGGTCATCACCACCTTCTAAATTTCAATGAGGTATGGGCAACAGCTGCTGATCCTGACAGCTCCTGACATCCTAAGAATGAACAAAATTTTAAAAAATACAGATTCAGGGAGGAAGTTTACAGAATTATTTTTTCCCCTCAGATGGCGCCGGAGTGGAGCAACTTCTTGCGAGCTGTACCCAGCATACCCTCAAATTCTATCTTTTACTCATTTGAAACTGTCTATGTCTGTAACACTGGATTCACCACCCTCTCCTTTCCTTCTCCCCTATGTACTCTGTGTACCGTATCCTTTGTCTGCACAGCACACAGGACACAATAATTTTCACTGTATACTAATACATCTGACAGTAATAAACCAAGTAAGAAGTTTAACAACACCAGGTTAAAGTCCAACAGGTTTATTTGGTAGCAAAAGCCACACAAGCTTTCGGAGCTCTTAGCCCCTTCTTCAGGTGAGTGGGAATTCTGTTCACAAACAGAGCTTATAAAGACACAGACTCAATTTACATGAATAATGGTTGGAATGCGAATACTTACAACTAATCAAGTCTTTAAGAAACGAAACAACGTGAGTGGAGAGAGCATCAAGACAGGCTAAAAAGATATGTATTGTCTCCAGACAAGACAGCCAGTGAAACTCTGCAGGTCCACGTAACTGTGGGAGTTACAAATAGTGTGACATGAACCCAATATCCCGGTTGAGGCCGTCCTCGTGTGTGCGGAACTTGGCTATCAGTTTCTGCTCAGCGACTCTGCGCTTGTCGTGTGTCGCGAAGGCCGCCTTGGAGAACGCTTACCCGAATATCAGAGGCCGAATGCCCGTGACCGCTGAAGTGCTCCCCAACAGGAAGAGAACAGTCAGCAGAAACTGATAGCCAAGTTCCGCACACACGAGGACGGCCTCAACCGGGATATTGGGTTCATGTCACACTATTTGTAACTCCCACAGTTACGTGGACCTGCAGAGTTTCACTGGCTGTCTTGTCTGGAGACAATACACATCTTTTTAGCCTGTCTTGATGCTCTCTCCACTCACATTGTTTCGTTTCTTAAAGACTTGATTAGTTGTAAGTATTCGCATTCCAACCATTATTCATGTAAATTGAGTCTGTGTCTTTATAAGCTCTGTTTGTGAACAGAATTCCCACTCACCTGAAGAAGGGGCTAAGAGCTCCGAAAGCTTGTGTGGCTTTTGCTACCAAATAAACCTGTTGGACTTTAACCTGGTGTTGTTAAACTTCTTACTGTGTTTACCCCAGTCCAACGCCGGCATCTCCACATCGTAATAAATCAAATCAGAGGGATATTTCTGACAAATGGTATGGCTGTAGGAGATTGGGGTTAAGATGGAACCACAGCAGAGCATTGGGGAGGGAGACAAGGTGCTGTTATGTAGGATGTTTTTAGTTACAATGCTTTCACCATCAAGACTAAAATACCCTCTCTCTTCTCAATGGGATCTTTAGCCCTGACCTGCCTGCTGGCCTTTTCCTACCTGTCATTTCCCTATCTTATTAAGATCGGGCCCATCCCTGATGCCCTGAACAGGTAAACATTCTGCTGACTTTCTGTTAACTGCCGTCCTTACCTGGTCTGGCCTACGTGTGATTTCAGAGCTACGGGCGGCACTGCTGCTTCACAGCTCCAAGGACCTGGGTTCGATTCCCGGCTTGGGTCACTGTCTGTGTGGAGTTTGCACGTTCTCCCCGTGTCTGCGTGGGTTTCCTCCGGGTGCTCCGGTTTCCTCCAACAGTCCAAAGATGTGCAGGTTAGATTGATTGGCCATGCTAAAAATTGCCCCTTAGTGTCCTGAGACGTGTAGGTTAGAGGGATTGGCGGGTAAATATGTAGGGATCTGGGGGTTGGGCCTGGGTGGGATTGTGTTCGGTGCAGACTTGATGGGCCAAATGGCCTCTTTCTGCACTGTAGGGTTTCTATGATTTCTATGATTCTATGATTCTACAACAATGTGGATGACTCTCAACTGCCCTCTGAACCAGGGCAACTAGGGATGGGCAACAAATGCTGTCCAGCCAGAGGCACCCATGTCCCAAGAATGAATAAAAATAATGTACAATGAAAGGCAAACATGAATAAGATGAAGAGGAGCCATTCAGGCTTGAAATATTAATTCTGCTTCTCTCTCCATAGAGGCTGCCAGACCGAATGCACCCAGCATTTTCTGTTTTTATTTCAGATTTTCAGCATCTACAGTATTTTGCTTTTTTATGAATGATTTGGACAAGGTTCTGGGGTGCAAGGTGGGGTGGGAGGGTGGGGGAAGCATGGCGCATGTTTGCCCAGATAAATGTAGGGGAGTCTTTTCCCATCCCGCCCGCATTGAGAATCTTAGCGGGCGAGGGGTGGTCCATGCAAAGGCATGTTGACCTCGAGTGGGATTTTCTGGTTTTGGGGCGAGCGTGGCCGGAAAATCCCGTCCATGGTCTACAAGGTGCTGATGCCTGCCGGAATAGAGAGGAAAAGCTGGGAGGATAAAGATCCAAAACCCCCCAACCATCACCTTTTAGGTCCAAAATGAATCCTCTGAACACCGGTATTGAAGGCATCAACCGGATCAAGCCAGCATAATCAAGGACTCCACGCACCCCAGACATACTCTCTTCCACCTTCTTCCGTCGGGAAAAGAGTGCAGAAGAGATTTACTAGGATGCTACCAGGACTTGATGGTTATAAGGAGAGATTGGATAGGCTGGGACTTTTTTCTCTGGAGCGTAGAAGGCTGAGGGGTGATCTTATAGAGGTCTATAAAATAATGAGGGGCACAGATCAGTTCGATAGTCAATATCTTTTCCCAAAGGTAGGCGAGTCTAAAACTAGAGGGCATAGGTTTAAGCTGAGAGGGGAGAGATACAAAAGGGTCCAGAGAGTCAATTTTTTCACTCCGAGGGTGGTGAGTGTCTGGAACAAGCTGCCAGAGGTAGTAGTCGAGGCGGGTACAATTTTGTCTTTTAAAAAGTGTTTAGACAGTTTCATGGGTATGGAGAGATATGGGCCAAATGCAGGCAATTGGATTATCTTCGGGGTTTAAAAAAAGGGCAGCATGGACAAGTTGGGCCGAAGGGCCTGTTTCCATGCTGTAAACCTCTATGAACTCTATGAAAAAGGTACAAAAGTCCGGGATCAATTGCCAACCAGCTCAAAAACAGCTTCTTCTCTGCTGCCACCAGACTTTTGAATGGACCTAACTTGTACTAAATTGATCTTTCTCTGCACCCTAGCTATGACTGTAACACTGCCTTCTGCACACTCCCTTCCTTCTCTATGAACGGCATGCAGAGAAGAAGCTGTTTTTGAGGCAGTTGGTACGTGATCTCAGACTTTTGTATCTTTTTCCCGGCAGAAGAAGTGGAAGAGAGAATGTCCAGGCTGCGCAAGAAACAATACTTTTCATTGCACACTAATACACGTGACAATAATAAATCAAATCAAATCCATGATGTGAAAAGCCACACAACTTGCTCAAATGGAGAAAAACATTTGTGGCTCACCGAACAGTAAGGCTGGCGAGTGACTTTAAACCATGCTGGGGACAGGCCAAAAGGGTGAATGGAGTTCTGATAGCTCTGACTCACTCTGTGGTTTACGGACTGGTAACCTAATTTTCATTTCATCCTTTTCCTCTGTTAGTGAGTAATCCTGAAATTCCTTCTCTCAGCCCCGATGCTTCTTTCTTCTCTTTCGAGGTGCTTTCTAAAGCCAGCAAAGCTTTTGATTTTTTGTTTCATTATCATCTTTGGCTCAGTGTCAAATTTGGATAAATACCCCTCTTGAGAAGCATGCTGCGAGGTTTTGCAATCTTAAAAGGCGCTGCATAAATTCAAGTTGTTGTTGTAATGTAGGAATGAATCATAGAATACTACAGTACAGAACATAGAACAGTACAGCACAGAAAAGCCCCTACGGCCCACGATGTTGTGCCGAGCTTTATCTGAAACCAAGATCAAGCTATCCCACTCCCTATCATCCTGGTGTGCTCCATGTGCCTATCCAATAACCGCTTAAATGTTCCTAAAGTGTCTGACTCCACTATCACTGCAGGCAGTCCATTCCACACCCCAACCACTCTCTGCGTAAAGAACCTACCTCTGATATCCTTCTTATATCTCCCACCACGAACCCTATAGTTATGCCCCCTTGTAATAGCTCCATCCACCCGAGGAAATAGTCTTTGAACGTTCACTCTATCTATCCCCTTCATCATTTTATAAACCTCTATTAAGTCTCCCCTCAGCCTCCTCCGCTCCAGAGAGAACAGCCCTAGCTCCCTCAACCTTTCCTCATAAGACCTATCCTCCAAACCAGGCAGCATCCTGGTAAATCTCCTCTGCACTCTTTCCAGCGCTTCCACATCCTTCTTATAGTGAGGTGACCAGAACTGCACACAATGTTCCAAATGTGGTCTCACCAAGGTCGTGTACAGTTGCAGCATAACCCCACGGCTCTTAAACTCCAACCCCCTGTTAATAAAAGCTAACACACTATAGGCCTTCTTCACAGCTCTATCCACTTGAGTGGCAACCTTTAGAGATCTGTGGATATGGACCCCAAGATCTCTCCGTTCCTCTTCAGTCTTCAGAACCCTACCTTTGACCCTGTAATCCACATTTAAATTAGTCCTACCAAAATGAATCACCTCATATTTACCAGGGTTAAGGAGGCCATTTGGCCCATCGAGTCTGCACCGACCACAATCCCATCCAGGCCCTATTCGTGTAACCCCACATGTTTACCCTGCTAATACCCCTGACACTAGGGTCAATTTAGCATGGCCAATCAACCTAATCTACACATTTTTGGACACTTTGGAAGGAATGCAGGGATTATTGAATTTGTCAGCTATAGGGTGGCACAGTGGTTAGCACTGCTGCCTCACAGCGCCAGGGATCCAGGTTCGATTTCCGGCTTGGGTGCGGAGTCTGCACGTTCTCCCTGTGTCTGAGTGGGTTTCCTCCGGGTGCTCCGGTTTCCTCCCACAGTCTGAAAGACGTGCAGGTTAGGTGCATCGGCCGTGCTAAATTCTCCCTCAGTGTACCCGAACAGGCGCCGGAGTGTGGCGACTAGGGGATTTTCACAGTAACTTCATTGCAGTGTTAATGTAAGCCTACTTGTGGCACTAATAAAACAAATACATTAACACCACTTGATTCACCAGCGAGATTCACCACTGATCTCTGTATCTGATCACCTTCAGATCATCTTGTAGCTGTTCGGAGTTTGCTCAGATGATCGTTTGTGTGCCAGTTGCTGGTAAATTGTGAGTCGATAATTGTGTGCATTTCCTTTGTGTCAACAGAAGAAACTGCTTCATTTATACATCCTCCCCCCTCAGCGGGAGATGTTTTTGTTAGATTTAGTGCTTCCGATTTCCTGTTGTATCTATCTTCACTGCCTCTGCCCATGTCAGATGCTCACTTCCTGAGTGCCACTTGTAATTCAGTAATTCTGAGAAAGTAATCTATTTACACTTTGAATGTTGATTTCAGTTCTATTCTTAACACTTTCATTTCTCTTCTGTTGCAGTTTGTTTTTCGATGCAGATGTTAGTTATTGCAGCTTATAGATTGCTTGAGTCTTTGTATAACCACTGGACTCTTGTATGTGAACTCATGGTTACTCCAGAACATTACTTCACCTCTTACGTTCCGCAGGACCGGATCATCCGGATCACCCCGGGGATATTCATTGGCTTCTGTTCTGGAAATGCTTCGATTTTAAAATTCTCCTCTTTGTTTCTTGACCACTCCGTGGCCTTGCCCCGATCTATCCCTGTGGCCTTGCCCACAATCTAGCTGTGTGACCTCCTCCTTGGGCCAGCAAGCCTCTGAGATCTCTGTATTCCGACAATTCTGTCCTGAATCATAGAATCCCAACAGGCAGAGGGAGGCCACTCGGCCCATCGAGTCTGCATCGACAACAATCCCACCCAGGCCCTATCCCCTTAAACCCACCCATTTACCATGGCTAATCCCCCTGACTCAGATGCATTATTATTAGCCTCCGAGTAAATCTATCTGTAAATAGCCTTATCTTCAAATAAAGAACTCAAATTATTTTTTATATTCATTCGTGGTACATGGACGTCACTGGCTGGCCAGCATTTATTGATGTGGAGATGCCGACGTTGGACTGGGGTAAGCACAGTAAGAAGTCTCACAACACCAGGTTAAAGTCCAACAGGTTTATTTGGTAGCAAATACCATAAGCTTTCGGAGCACAGCTCCTTCGTCAGATGGAGTGGATATCTGTTCGCAAACAGTGCAAACAGACACAGAAATCAAATTACAGAATACTGATTAGAATGCAAATCTCTACAGCCAGCCAGGTCTTAAATGTACAGACAATGTGGGTGGAGGGAGCATTCAACACAGGTTAAAGAGATGTGTATTGTCTCCAGACAGAACAGCTAGTGAAATTCTGCAAGTCCAGGAGGCAAGCTGTGGGGGTTACTGATAATGTGACATAAATCCAACATCCCGGTTTAGGCCGTCCTCATGTGTGCGGAACTTGGCTATCAGTTTCTGCTCAGCGACTCTGCGCTGTCGTGTGTCGTGAAGGCCGCCTTGGAGAACGCTTACCTGAAGATCCAAGGCTGAATGCCCATGACTGCTGAAGTGCTCCCCCACAGGAAGAGAACAGTCTTGCCTGGTGATTGTCGAGCGGTATTCATTCATCCGTTGTCGTAGCGTCTGCATGGTTTCCCCAATGTACCATGCCTCGGGACATCCTTTCTTGCAGCGTATCAGGTAGACAACGTTGGCCGAGTTGCAAGAGTAGGTACCGTGTACCTGGTGGATGGTGTTCTCAGGTGAGATGATGGCATCCGTGTCGATGATCCGGCACGTCTTGCAGAGGTTGCTGTGGCAGGGTTGTGTGGTGTCGTGGTCACTGTTCTCCTGAAGGCTGGGTAGATTGTTGCGGACAATGGTCTGTTTGAGGTTGCGTGGTTGTTTGAAGGCAAGAAGTGGGGGTGTGGGGATGGCCTTGGCGAGATGTTCGTCTTCATCAATGACATGATGAAGGCTCCGGAGGAGATGCCGTAGCTTCTCCGCTCCGGGGAAGTACTGGACGACGAAGGGTACTCTGTCCACCATGTCCCGTGTTTGTCTTCTGAGGAGGTCGGTGCGGTTTTTCGCTGTGGCGCGTCGGAACTGTTGATCGATGAGTCGAGCGCCATATCCTGTTCTTATGAGGGCATCTTTCAGCGTCTGGAGGTGTCTGTTGCGATCCTCCTCATCCGAGCAGATCCTGTGTATTCGGAGGGCTTGTCCGTAGGGGATGGCTTCTTTTACGTGTTTAGGGTGGAAGCTGGAGAAGTGGAGCATCATGAGGTTATCCGTGGGCTTGCGGTACAGTGAGGTGCTGAGGTGACCGTCCTTAATGGAGATGCGTAGAAGCAGCGATATATTTCCAAGTCAGGATGGCAGTGGCTTGGAAGGGAACTTGCAGGTGGTAGTGTTCCCATGTATCTGCTGTCCAAGAATGCAACCGATTCCGGAGAGTAGTCCATGGTGAGTCTGATGGTGGGATGGAACTTGTTGATGTCATCATATAGTTGTTTCAGTGATTGCTCACCATGACTCCAAAGGAAGAAAATGTCATCGATGTATCTAGTGTATAGCATCGGTTGAAGGTCCTGTGCGGTGAAGAAGTCTTGTTCGAACCTGTGCATGAAGATGTTGGCATATTGAGGTGCGAATTTTGTCCCCATGGCTGTTCCGTGTGTCTGGATGAAGAACTGGTTGTTGAAGGTTAAGATATTGTGGTCCAGGATGAAGCGGATGAGTTGTAAAATTACATCTGGAAACTGGCAGTTGACGGCATTGAGTACTGAGGCCGTTGCAGCAATGCCATCATCGTGGGGGATGCTGGTGTAGAGTGCCGAGACATCCATTGTGACGAGGAGTGCTCCTGGTTCAACTGCTCCATGTGTGTTGAGTTTCTGTAGGAAGTCCGTAGTGTCGCGACAAAAGCTGGGGGTTCTTTGTACAATGGGTTTCAAGATGCCCTCGACATAGCCGGAGAGGTTCTCGCACAGGGTTCCGTTTCCTGAAACGATGGGACGGCCGGGTGTGTTTGCCTTGTGTATTTTTGGGAGGCAGTAGAGATCTCCAACGTGTGGAGTACGTGGGATGAGAGCACGGAGGATGCTCTGAAGGTCCGGATCAAAGGTTTTGATCAGAGTGTTGAGTTGACGGGTGTGTTCTTTGGTCGGATCTGTGGGTAACTGTCTGTAGCGTTCCTCGTTGTTCAGTTGTCGGTACACTTCTTTGCAGTAATCCGTTCTGTTCAGTATGACGATGGCCCCTCCTTTGTCTGCTGGTTTGATGACAATGTTGCGGTTGGTCTTGAGAGCGTGGATGGCGTTGCGTTGTGCTTGGGTGATGTTCGGGGCTGTCTTGTTGGTGCGGCTGATGAATTTGGTGTTGACGCACCTCCTGATGGCTTGGGCCGACATGTCAAGTCGAGGGCAGCGGCCTTCCGGAGGAGTCCAATTCGACTCTTTCCTCTTCGGTTGCACTGCAGATCTCTCTGTCTGCTGTTCCGGTTCATTAGCTGTCTCATTGTGTTCGCTGTTGGCCTCTTGGGGTTTGTGGAAGAACTCCCGCAGCCTCATTCGCCTGATGAATTCCTCTGTGTCCGCTGCGAGACTGATGGGGTCTATTTTGGTAGTGGGGCAAAAGTTGAGCCCTCGGCTGAGAACTTCGATTTCATCTGGCTGAAGTGCGTAGCCCGATAGGTTGACAATGGACTTTCCTGCAGTGGTACTGTTTTCTACTGTGGTACCGGGGGAGGCTTGGTTGCTGCTGGTGGTGATGCCGAGTTTCTCAAGTTTCCTGTTCTTGGTGTGCATGTAGATGGTGTCGTTGCTTTGTCTCGTCTGCTTGGCAGAGTTTCACAGCTGATCTGCGTCCTGAGCGCAAGTTGAGACTATGGATTCGATCTTGGTTTCCAGGCTGCGGCGTTTGCTGTAGAGTTGGTGTATGAGGTGTTTGAGGAGGGTGAGAGAGGTGCGACGGCAAAGTCTCTCAGCGTAGTCCGTGTTAAAGGTTGACCTGAGTGGGTTCGTGATCCGTAGTCCTTTCGGTATCTTGTCTGCTTTCTTGCATGTTTGTAGAAACTTGATGTCTGTGTCGATATGCGCGATCTTCTTGGAGATCCTCTCCACTTGGAGCCGGCAGTTTGTGGCGTCGATGGTAGTCATGATGTGGAGATGCCGGCGTTGGACTGGGGTAAGCACAGTAAGAAGTCTCACAACACCAGGTTAAAGTCCAACAGGTTTATTTGGTAGCAAATACCAATAGCAAATACTGAACAGAACGGATTACTGCAAAGAAGTGTACCGACAATTGAACAACGAAGAACACGACTGACAGTTACCCACAGATCCGACCAAAGAACACACCCGTCAACTCAAAAGGGCCAGTAGTGCAAAAGGGTAAGGAAAGGAGGGTAGTGCTAATTGGGGACTCTACGGTGAGGGGGTCAGATAGGCGTTTTTGCGGACACAGACAGGACTCTCGGATGGTGGTTTGCCTCCCTGGTGCAGGGGTCCGGGATGTCTCTGGTCGAGTCCCAGAAATCCTGAAGGGGGAGGGAGAGGAGCCGAAGGTCGTGATGCATATAGGTACTGCTGACATAGGTAGGAAGAGGGAAGGGGTCATGAAAAGAGAATATAGGGAGTTAGGTAGACAGCTGAGAAAGAGGAATGCAAAGGTAGTAATCTCGGGATTGCTGCCTGTGCCGCGGGAGAGTGAGAACAGGAATCGGTGGAGAATGAATGCGTGGCTGAGGGACTGGAGCAAGGGACAAGGATTTGGGTACTTGGATCATTGGGACCTCTTTAGGGGCAGGTGTGACCTGTTTAAAAAAGACGGGTGGCACTTGAATCCCAGGGGGACCAATATCCTGGCGGGAAGGTTGGCTAAGGCTACTGGAGAGACTTTAAACTAGAAAGGTTGGGGGGAGGGAATCGAAATGAGGGGACTGAGAGCGAGGAGGTTAGCTCGCAAATAGATAAGGAATGTAAACAGGGTAAGAGGGAGGTTAGACGAGTGATGGAGAAGGGAAGTGCTCAGGCTGAAGGTCTGAGATGTGTCTATTTTAATGCCAGGAGTGTAGTGAATAAAGTGGATGAGCTTAGAGCGTGGATTGCTGCTTCGAATTGTGATGTGGTGGCCATTACGGAGACTTGGATGTCTCAGGGACAGGACTGGGTGCTTCAGGTGCCGGGTTTTAGATGTTTCAGGAAGGACAGGGAGGGAGGCAAGAGAGGGGGGGGAGTGGCACTGTTGATCAGGGATAGTGTCACGGCTGTAGAGAAGGTGGACGCCATGGAGGGATTGACTACGGAGTCTCTGTGGGTGGAGGTTAGGAACAGGAAGGGGTCGGTAACGTTGCTGGGTGTTTTCTATAGGCCGCCCAATAGTAACAGAGATGTTGAGGAGCAGATGGGGAAACAGATCCTGGAGAGATGTAGGAATAACAGAGTTGTCGTGATGGGAGATTTTAATTTCCCAAACATAGATTGGAATATCCCTAGGGCTAGGGGTTTGGATGGAGAGGAGTTTGTTAGGTGTGTCCAGGAGAGTTTCCTGACACAGTATGTGGATAAGCCTACTAGAGGAGAGGCTGTACTTGATCTGGTGCTGGCTAATGAACCTGGACAGGTGGAGGATCTCTCGGTGGGTGAGCATCTTGGGGATAGTGATCATAATTCTATCTCCTTCACGATAGCATTGGAAAGAGATAGGATCAGGCAGGCTAGGAAAGTGTTTCTCTGGAGTAAAGGGAAATACAGTGTCATCAGGGAGGAAATTAGACGGGTAAATTGGAAGGAGGCATTCTTGGGGAAAAGTACCGAAGGAAAGTGGAGGATTTTCAAGGAATGTTTGTCTGGAGCTCTGCATGACAACGTTCCGATGAGACAGGGTACGGGAACCGTGGTGCACGAAGGTTGTGATGAACCTGGTGAATAAGAAAAGAGAGGCGTACAGAAGGTTCAGAGAGCTAGGAGGTGTTAAGGATTTAGAGGAGTATCCGGGATGTAGGAAGGAGCTTAAGAAGGAAATTAGGAGAGCGAGAAGGGGTCATGAGAAGGCCTTGGCGGGTAAGATTAAGGAGAATCCCAAGGCTTTCTACAAATATGTCAAGAGTAAAAGGATGAGATGTGAAGGCATAGGACCCTTAAAAGGTGAAGGGGGAAAAGTTTGTGCGGAACCGTTAGAAATGGCGGAGCTGCTTAATGAATACTTTACCTCGGTATTCACGGTGGAAAGGGATCTGGGTGGTTGTACTGCTGGTTTGCGGTGGACAGAAAGGATCGAGCATGTGGACATAAAGAAAGAGGATGTGTTGGAACTATTGAATGGCATCAAGGTTGGTAAGTCGCCGGGACCGGATGGGATGTACCCCAGGTTACTGTGGGAGGCGAGGGAGGAGATTGCGGAGCCTTTGGCGATGATCTTTGCATCGTCGATGGAGACGGGAGAGGTTCCGGAGGATTGGAGGATTGCAGATGTGGTCCCTATATTCAAGAAAGGGAACAGGGACAGCCCGGGAAATTACCGACCGGTGAGTCTAACCTCAGTGGTTGGTAAGTTGATGGAGAGGATCCTGAGAGACAGGATTTATGATCATCTAGAGAAGTTTAGTATGATCAAAAGTAGTCAGCACGGCTTTGTCAAGGGCAGGTCGTGCCTTACGAGCCTGGTTGAGTTCTTTGAAAATGTGACCAAACACATTGACGAAGGAAGAGCGGTGGATGTGGTCTATATGGACTTCAGCAAGGCGTTCGATAAGGTCCCCCATGCAAGACTTCTTGAGAAAGTGAGAGGGCATGGGATCCAAGGGGCTGTTGCCTTGTGGATCCAGAACTGGCTTGCCTGCAGAAGGCAGAGAGTGGCTGTGGAGGGGTCTTTCTCTGCATGGAGGTCAGTGACCAGTGGAGTGCCCCAGGGATCTGTTCTGGGACCCTTGCTGTTTGTCATTTTCATAAATGACTTGGATGAGGAAGTGGAGGGATGGGTTGGTAAGTTTGCTGACGACACCAAGGTAGGTGGTGTTGTGGATAGTTTGGAGGGATGTCAGAAGTTGCAGCGAGACATAGATAGAGTGCAAGACTGGGCGGAGAAGTGGCAGATGGACTTCAACCCGGATAAGTGTGTGGTGATCCATTTTGGCAGATCCAATGGGATGAAGCAGCAGTATAATATGAAGGGTACCATTCTTAGCAGTGTAGAGGATCAGAAGGACCTTGGGGTCCGGGTCCATAGGACTCTTAAATCGGCCTCGCAGGTGGAGGATGCGGTCAAGAAGGCGTACGGCGTACTGGCCTTCATTAATCGAGGGATTGAGTTTAGGAGTCGGGAGATAATGCTGCAGCTTTATAGGACCCTGGTTAGACCCCACTTGGAGTACTGCGCGCAGTTCTGGTCACCTCATTACAGGAAAGATGTTGAAGCCATTGAAAGGGTGCAGAGGAGATTTACAAGGATGTTGCCTGGATTGGGGGGCATGCCTTATGAGGATAGGTTGAGGGAGCTTGGTCTCTTCTCCCTGGAGAGACGAAGGATGAGAGGTGACCTGATAGAGGTTTACAAGATGTTGAGAGGTCTGGATAGGGTAGACTCTCAGAGGCTATTTCCAAGGGCTGAAATGGTTGCTACGAGAGGACACAGGTTTAAGGTGCTGGGGGGTAGGTACAGAGGAGATGTCAGGGGTAAGTTTTTCACTCAGAGGGTGGTGGGTGAGTGGAATCGGCTGACGTCGGTGGTGGTGGAGGCAAACTCGTTGGGGTCTTTTAAGAGACTTCTGGATGAGTACATGGGATTTAATGGGATTGAGGGCTATAGATAGGCCTAGAGGTGGGGATGTGATCGGCGCAACTTGTGGGCCGAAGGGCCTGTTTGTGCTGTGGCTTTCTATGTTCTATGTTCTATGTTCAACACTCTGATCAAAACCTTTGATCCGGACCTTCAGAGCACCCTCCGTGCTCTCATCCCACGTACTCCACGCGTTGGAGATCTCTACTGCCTCCCAAAAATACACAAGGCAAACACACTCGGCCGTCCCATCGTTTCAGGAAACGGAACCCTGTGCGAGAACCTCTCCGGCTATGTCGAGGGCATCTTGAAACCCATTGTACAAAGAACCCCCAGCTTTTGTCGCGACACTACGGATTTCCTACAGAAACTCAACACACATGGAGCAGTTGAACCAGGAGCACTCCTCGTCACAATGGATGTCTCAGCACTCTACACCAGCATCCCCCACGATGATGGCATTGCTGCAACGGCCTCAGTACTCAATGCCGTCAACTGCCAGTTTCCAGATGTAATTTTACAACTCATCCGCTTCATCCTGGACCACAATATCTTAACCTTCAGCAACCAGTTCTTCATCCAGACACACGGAACAGCCATGGGGACAAAATTCGCACCTCAATATGCCAACATCTTCATGCACAGGTTCGAACAAGACTTCTTCACCGCACAGGACCTTCAACCGATGCTATACACTAGATACATCGATGACATTTTCTTCCTTTGGAGTCATGGTGAGCAATCACTGAAACAACTATATGATGACATCAACAAGTTCCATCCCACCATCAGACTCACCATGGACTACTCTCCGGAATCGGTTGCATTCTTGGACAGCAGATACATGGGAACACTACCACCTGCAAGTTCCCTTCCAAGCCACTGCCATCCTGACTTGGAAATATATCGCTGCTTCTACGCATCTCCATTAAGGACGGTCACCTCAGCACCTCACTGTACCGCAAGCCCACGGATAACCTCATGATGCTCCACTTCTCCAGCTTCCACCCTAAACACGTAAAAGAAGCCATCCCCTACGGACAAGCCCTCCGAATACACAGGATCTGCTCGGATGAGGAGGATCGCAACAGACACCTCCAGACGCTGAAAGATGCCCTCATAAGAACAGGATATGGCGCTCGACTCATCGATCAACAGTTCCGACGCGCCACAGCGAAAAACCGCACCGACCTCCTCAGAAGACAAACATGGGACACGGTGGACAGAGTACCCTTCGTCGTCCAGTACTTCTCCGGAGCGGAGAAGCTACGGCATCTCCTCCGGAGCCTTCAACATGTCATTGATGAAGACGAACATCTCGCCAAGGCCTAAACCGGGATGTTGGATTTATGTCACATTATCAGTAACCCCCACAGCTTGTTCCCTGGTCTTGCAGAATCTCACTAGCTGTTCTGTCTGGAGACAATACACATCTCTTTAACCCGTGTTGAATGCTCCCTCCACCCACATTGTCTGTACATTTAAGACCTGGCTGGCTGTAGAGATTTGCATTCTAATCAGTATTCTGTAATTTGATTTCTGTGTCTGTTTGCACTGTTTGAGGACAGTTATCCACTCCATTTGACGAAGGAGCTGTGATCCGAAAGCTTATGGTATTTGCTACCAAATAAACCTGTTGGACTTTAACCTGGTGTTGTGAGACTTCTTACAGCATTTATTGCCCATCCCTCGTTGGCCTTGAGAAGGTGGCGGCGAGCTGCCTTCTTGAATCGCCGCAGTCCATAATGCCCACAATGCCGTTGACCCACAATGCCGTTAGGGAGGGAATTCCAGGATTTTGACCGAGCGACTGCGTAGAAGCAGCGATATATTTCCAAGTCAGGATGGCAGTGGCTTGGAAGGGAACTTGCAGGTGGTAGTGTTCCCATGTATCTGCTGCCCTTGTCCTCCTAGATGGAAGTGGTCGTGGGTTTGGAACGTGCTGTCTAAGGGTATTTGGTGAATTGCTGCTGTGCATCTTGTAGATAGTACACACTGCTGCTACTGAACATCAGTGGTGGAGGGAGTGGGTGTTTGTCGATGTGGTGCCAGTCAAGCGGTCTACTTGGTCCTGGATGGTGTCAAGCTTGGCCAATCCTTGTGTATGCTTGTCATGTTTACATCAAAGAGGGAAGAATGTTACATGTCAGTGGTGGGGAAAGGAGGTATTGGATCTAAGAACAAAGACTTGGTCAAAGAGTACGGCTTAAAAGAGTGTCTTCAGTGAGGTAACGAGTTGGAGAGGTTTAGGGAGGTAATTCCTGAAGCTCAGATCCTGGGCAGCTGAAGGCACAAATGTCCAATGCTGGATTAGTTAAAATTGAGAATGTGCAACTTAGTGGCACAGTGGTTAGCATTGCTGCCTCACAGCGCCATGAATAGAGGTTTAATTCCGGTCTTGGATAACTGCGTGTGTGGAGTTTGCACATCCTCCCTGTGTCAGCGTGGGTTTCCTCCTGGTGCTCTGGTTTCCTCCCACAGTCCAAAGACCAGTCTGCTTGCAATTCATGAGACTAATACATCACATTCTGTCAAGGTAATGATTGATAGCAGTTCAAGTTAAGATTCTTTAAAGATATACTCACATCACATCACAACATCCACATTTTCCAACTAAAGGTTTCCAGAATAAACTACTTACATGAATCCAAAAGAAAATAACATTGGGCGGTGCTGGTTCCAGTACAAAAACCAGATCTTACCACACTCTGATAACAGCTGCTGTGTTTCACGCCATCATGTGGGGGGGGTGGGTGACCTCATCAGGCTGGCAAAGCCCAGCTGCACGGAGATTAGGGCATCATGTTTAAAGAGTGCTCTGATCAGAACATAGCAATCCTAGAAACCCAACAGTGCAGAAGGAGGCCATTCAGCCCATCGATTCTGAACCGACAACAATCCCACGTAGGCCTTATCCTCATAACCCCACATATTTATCCTGCTAATCCCCCTGACACTAAGGGACAATTTAGCATGGCCAATCAACCTAACCCGCACATCTTTGGAGTGTGGGAGAAAACCGGAGCACCCGGACGAAACCCACACAGACACGGGGAGAACATGCAGACTGCGCACAGATAGTGATTCAAGCCGGGAATTGAACCTGGGTCAACGGCGCTGTGAGGCAGCAGTGCTAACCACTGTGCCACCGTGCCACTCATTTTACCATGTAATCACGCAGTTTGTAGCGTACTTCACAATCGTAGCCTTGTACTTTGACCAGTGGGCGATGTAACCCTGCTACTGCATAATGCCGAGGCTTGCTCCAGATCAGGGGTTCCCAAACCGAATTCTGTGGAACCCTGGGCTTCTGTACGAGCCTCTCAGGAGTTCCGCCGGTGGTCAGACAGATCTGCAGAGTTTAAGTTTTGTGCTGTTTCCAACATGTCCAATCAGAGGTTGGATTCTTCAGGGTCCAGCTTCGGGATTGGAAAATCTAGAAACAGCGCAAAACTCAAATTGTATAAATCAGAGTGATTGTGGACAGTGGAACTGGGAAGAGTGGTCAGTCCCAGGGGTTGGGTCCCAGGCCTGGAGCACAGCGGTCAGATTCCATTCCTGGAATGGAATGGGGAAAGATTCCATGAGGCCGGAATGAGTCCTGTGGAAGCAGGTAAGTTCTATTAAGTTAGATTAATTTTATGTTGATAGGATTCGCGCCCTCTTTGGGCATGAAGCCACTCTCGCTGGCAAAACAGGGCCGGGAAGGGAGTAATCCAATTTGCGCCAGATGGGAATTGGTTTTTTATCCTTGCCTGTTATCTTCCGACTCACCATGCTGATGGACCAGCGCGACGAACTGGTAATATCGTGCCCGAGTGCGTGTTTGTGTGTGTGTGTGAGAGAGAGAGGTGAGTGCGTGTGTACGAGAGAGAGAGAGATAAGTGTGTGTATGTGTGCGTGTGAGAGAGAGATGAGTGTGTGTGTGTGCAAGCGAGAGAGAGAGGTGTGTGTGTGTGTGTGTGAGAGAGAGAGAGAGAGAGAATGTGTGTGTGTGTGTGTGTTACCAATGTGGGAATCCAGTATTCCAGCAGCACTCTTCCCATTTGAACCAAAGGAACAGCAACATTCCCCCCAATTAAAAATGACAAAGGGAAGACCGGAGCGTATTTTCTTAACAAGAGAACTTTTAAATTATATCAAACAGTTACATAAAAAATAGAAAAGACTTCTGTAAATTAGGTCATTGTATGTTTCTTTTATATCCATTCATGGGACACGGGCGTCACTGGTTGGCCAGCATTTATTACCCATCCCTAGTTGCCCTTGGTGGTGAGCCGCCATCTTGAATCGCTGCAGTCCACATGCTGTGGGTTGGCCCACAATGCCGTTAGGGAGGGAATTCCAGGATTTTGACCCAGCAACTGCGAAGGAACGGTGATATATTTCCAAGTCAGGACGGTGAGTGGCTTGGAGGGGAACTTGTAGGTGGTGGTGTTCCCATGTATCTGCTGCCCTTGTCCTTCTAGATGGAATGTTGTATGTTTACAACATTGCATGAAAACAATCATTTTTTTTGTGGTTTAATTCTTCAACACAATAAAAATGTTTCTCATGGGTTCATTCAATTCTCTTAGGAGGTCAAAAGGGTTCGGTGGCTGGAGAGAGTGTGTGTGTATGAGATGAGTGTGTTTCTGTGCGAGTGTGTGATGAGTGTGCATATAAGTGTGTGTGAGAGGTGAGTGTGTGTGAGGTGATTGTGTGTGAAATGAGAGCTACTTCAGGGTAGGCGATGGCCTAGTGATATTATTATTAGACTATTAATCCAGAAACTCAACTACTGTTCTGGGGACTTGAGTACAAATCCTGCCACAGCAGATGGTGGAATTTGAATTCAATAAAAAAATATCTGGAATTAAGAATCTACTGATGACCATGAAAGCATTGTAGATTGTCAGAAAAACCCATCTGGTTCACTTTTTAAGGAAGGAAATCTGCTGTCCTTACCTGGTCTGGCCTACATGTTACTCCAGAACTGCTTTTCTGAGGCAGTGGGAAGTGTAGACAGAGTCAATGGATAGGAGGCTGGTTTGCGTGATGAACTGGGCTACGTTCACAACCCTTTGTAGGTTCTTACGGTCTTGGTCAGCAACTTGGTCTGATTCTTCACTGGGACATTTACTGATGGTTTTGTCTGCTCTTTTATGAGTTCATGGCTTCATAAGTATGGCAGGATTATAGGCATTTTGTGACTGGAATGGACACTATGAAGAGAGGGGTTATTGTAAAGTTAAAGTTCTCTGGATTCTGCAATTATCTACTTAGATTGTAAAATTGCAAACGTAACTCCATTATTTAATACTAGGTGAGAGGAACTAGGAAATGATAGACCCGCTTTTCGTTATTCTTTCATGGAAAGCTGGTGGGCTAGATAAAGCCAGCATTTGTTGCCCTTGAGAAGGTGGCAGTGAGCCGCCTTCTTGAATTACTGCAGCCCATGTGTTGTAGGCACACCCACAGTGCTGTTAGTGAGGAAGTTTTGGATTTTGACCAGTGACTGTGAGGGAACGGTGATACAGTTCCAAGTCAAAATGGTGTGAGGCTTGGAGGGGAACTTAGAACCATCGAACCCTACAGTGCAGAAGGAGGCCAATTGGCCCATCGAGTCTGCACCAACCACAATCCCACCCAGACCCTATCCCCATAACCCCTTGTATTTATGCTAGCTCGTCCCCTGACACTAAGGGGCAATTTAGCACGGCCAATCCACCTAACTCACACATGTGGGAGGAAACCGGAGCACCCGAAGGAAACCCATGCAGGCACGGGGAGAACGTACAAACTCCACACAGACAGTTACCCAAGGCCAGAATTGAACCCAGGCCCCTGTTGTGAGGCAGCAGTGCTAAACATTGTGCCACCGTCCTGCCCCAAACGTACAGGTGATGGTTTCCCCCTGCATCTGCTGCCCTTATCTTCTCAATTGTAAAGGGTTTGAAGGTGCTGTCAAAGGAGCCTTGGTGAGTTTCATGGATCTTGTAGATGGTGTTGATGATAGATGAAGTGAATGTTTAATGTGGTGGATGGGGTGCCAATCAAGCGGCTGCTTTGCCCTGGATGGTGTCAAGCTTCATAAGTGCTGTTGGAGCTGCAATTATCCTGGCAAATGGAAAGTATTTCATTGCACACATTCCTGATATGTGCCTTATAGATAGTGGACAAGTTTTGGGAAGTCAAGAAGTGAGTTACTCACTGCAGAATTCCCATCCTCTGATCTAATCTATTAGCCTCATTGTTTATGTGGCTGGTCTAGTTCAGTTTCTGATCAATGGTAACCCCCCCCGGATGCTGATCGTGGGGGCTTCAGTGATGGCGTTCCATTGAACAGCAAGGTGAGGTGGTTACTTTCCCTCTTGCTGGAGATGGTCATTGGCTGCAACAAGTGTGTAGCACGAATGTTACACGCCACTCATCACCAAAGCTTAAATTTTGTAGGTCTTGCTGCATATTGACATGGATTACTCCAATATCTGAGGAGTCACAAATGGTGCTGAACATTGTGAAATCATCAGTGACTTTCCACCCATTCTGACCTTATGATGGAGGGACGGTCACTGGTGAAGCAGCTGACTATGGTTAGACCTCAGACACAACCCTGAGGAAGTCCAGTGGTGATTGACAGCCACAACATCTCCAACCAGCAGAGAGTTTTCTCCTGGATTCCCATTAACTTCGATTTTACGAGGGCTCTTTGATGCCACACTGGATCAAAAGCTTCCCTGATGTCAAGGGCAGTCACTCACCTCTTGAGTTCAACTCTTTTGTCCACGGTTGAACCAAGGCTATCATGAGGCCAAGAGTGGGTTCGACCAGTCCTGGAGCACAAGTCTTCAGTGGTATTGCCAGAATACTGTCAGTGCCAATAGCCCTTGCAGTATCCAGTGCCTTCAACTGTTTCTTGATGTCAGCAAATCTACAGTGCAGGATGGGACCATTCAGCCCATCGAGTCTGCACCGATCACAATCCCATCCGGACCCCATTCCCATCACCCCATGCATTTTACCCAACCTAGCCCCCTGACACTAAAGTGCAATTTAGCATGGCCAACCCACCTAACCCACACATCTTTGGATTGTGGGAGGAAACCGGAGCACCCGGAGGAAACCCACACAGATGCAGGGAGAACGTGTAGACTCCACACAGACAGTGACCCAAGCCAGGAATCGAACCCGGGTCCCTGGCGCTGTGAGGCAGCAGTGCGAACCACTGTGCCACCGTGCTGCCGCATGTTGAATAAATCAAATAGGCTGAAGCCTGGAATCTGTGATGCTGCCGACCTCAGGAGGAAGCCAAAATGGATCATCCATTTCTGGTTGAAGGTTGCTGCAAATCCTTCAGCCTTGTCTTTTGCATTGATGTGCTGGGTTCGCCATCATTGAGGATAGGGAAATATGCAGGGTCTATTCCTCTCATTAGTTAATTCCCACCCCCATTCACTGGAATGGCAGAACACCCAATCCCCCAACCCCCATTGTATCCCACCCACTGACCACATAATTCCCTGGACACAATCTATCCTGCCACTGATCACCCTGACACCCCCGATACTCCCCAGTCTACCCAACCCCTCCAACCCATCCTCCCACCCCTTTCCCCGCTATCCAACTCACTTACTTAACACAATTAACTTCTCAAAGTGACTGGGACCTTTAAACTCACCTGCTTTCCGATCGCTGGTTCCATTCAAAGGGTTCATGCCTTCCTTTTCTCCGACACTGTTGCACTCTGGAATCTGCTACACTGCACTTTTCTTACCTGCCCCAGGCGGAAGGTCGGTGCGAAACATGCAGCTGCATTCTAATGGAAGCTCAAAGTCGTTGAGTGGAAACCCAACAGTGACAGCCGCTCCGTAGACATTCTGGCCCAATATTTCTCAATGGGGTCTCACCAAAACTCTGTACCTCTGAAGCACTACCGTGGGGCGGCACGGTAGCACAGTGGTTAGCACTGCTGCTTCACAGCTCCAGGGTCCCGGGTTCGATTCCCGGCTCGGGTCACTGTCTGTGTGGAGTTTGCACATTCTCCTCGTGTCTGTGTGGGTTTCCTCCGGGTGCTCCGGTTTCCTCCCACAGTCCAAAGATGTGCGGGTTAGGTTGATTGGCTAGGTTAAAAAAATTGCCCCTTAAAGTCCTGGGATGCGTAGGTTAGAGGGATTAGCGGGTAAAATATGTGGGGGTAGGGCCTGTGTGGGATTGTGGTCGGTGCAGACTCGATGGGCCGAATGGCCTCCTTCTGCACTGTAGGGTTTCTATGATACACCCTTTTAAATTCCAATTTCTCGAGATAAAGAACAGACACACTTAGAAACCGTAGAATCATAGGATCCTACAGTGCAGAAGGAGGCCATTTGGCCCATCGAGCCTGCACTGATAATAATCCCCTTAACCCCACACATTTACCCTAGCTAGTCCCCCTGGTGGTAAGGGACAATTTAGCATGGCCAATCAATTTAACCCGCACATCTTTGGAATGTGGGAGGAAACCGGAGCACCCGGAGGAAACCCATGCAGTCACGGGGAGAATGTGCAAACTCCACATAGAACAAAGAACAAAGAAAATTACAGCACAGGAACAGGCCCTTTGGCCCTCCAAGCCTGCACCGACCATGCTGCCCCCTAAAATCCCCTATCCTTCCGGGGACCATATCCATCTATTCCCATCCTATTCATGTACTTGTCAAGACGCCCCTTAAAAGTCACTACCGTATCCACTTCCACTATCTCCCCCGGCAACGAGTTCCAGGCACCCACCACTCTCTGTGTACAAAATCTGCCTCGTATATCTCCTTTAAATCATACCCCTCGCACTTAAACCTGTGCCCCCTGGTAATTGACTCTTCCACCCTGGGAAAAAGCTTCTGTCCATGCCTCTTATAACCTTGTAGATTTCTATCAGGTCTCCCCTCAACGTACGTCGTTCCAGTGAGGACAACCAAGTTTCTCCAACCTCTCCTCATAGCTAATGCCCTCCATACCAGGCAACATCCTGGTAAATCTTTTCTGTACCCTCTCCAAAGCCTCCACATCCTTCTGATAGTATGGCGACCAGAATTGAACACTACATTCCAAGTGCGGCCTAACTAATGTTCTATAAAGTTGCAACATGACTTGCCAATTTTTAAACTCAATATCCCGGCCGATGAAGGCAAGCATGCCGTATGCCTTCTTGACTACCTTCTCCACCTGCATTGCCACTTTCAGTGACCTGTGTACCTGTACACCCAGATCCCTTTGCCTATCAATACTCTTAAGGGTTCTGCCATTTACTGTATATTTCCTATCTGTATTATACCTTCCAAAATGCATTACCTCACATTTGTCCGGATTAAACTCCATCTGCCACCTCTCTGCCCAAGTCTCCAACTGATCTATATCCTGCTGTATCCTCTGATGGTCCTCATCGCTATCCACAAATCCACCAACCTTTGTGTCGTCCGCAAACTTACCAATCAAACCAGTTACATTTTCCTCCAAATCATTTATATATATTACAAACACAAAGTGAATGAACCTGGGCAGGTGTCAGATCTCTCAGCGGGAGAGCATTTTGGGGATAGTGATCATAACTCTATCTCCTTTACATTAGCATTGGAGAGAGATAGGATCAGTCAAGCTAGGAAAGTGTTTATTTGGAGTAAGGGCAATTATGAGGCTATTAGGCAGGAAATTAGAGGCATAAATTGGAAGGAGGTTTTCTCAGGGAAATGTACAGAAGAAATGTGGCAAATCTTCAAGGAAAATTTGTCTGGAGCTCTGCACAGCAACATTCCAATGAGACAGGGGAGTTATGGTCGGTTACAGGAACCATGGTGCACGAAAGCTGTAACGAATTTAGTCAAGAAGAGAAGAAAAGCCTACAGAAGGTTTAGGGAGCTCGGTAATGTTAGAAATCTAGAAGAGTATACAACTAGTAAGAAGGAACTTAAGAGGGAAATTAGAAGAGCCAAAAGGGGTCATGAGAAGGTCTTAGCAGACAGGATAAAGGAAAACCCCAAGGCATTCTACAAGTATGTTAAGAGCAAGAAGATAAGATGTGAAGGAGTAGGACCTATCAAATGTGACGGTGGGAAATTCTGTATAGAATCGATAGAAATAGCAGATGTACTCAATGAACACTTTATTTCAGTGTTCACAGTGGAAAAGGATCTTGGTAGTTGCAGTGCAGACTTGCAGTGGGCTGAGAAGATTGAGCTTGTGGATATTAGGAAAGAGGATGTGTTGGAGCTTTGGTTAGCACTGTTGCTTCACAGCTCCAGGGACCTGGGTTCGATTCCCGGCTTGGGTCACTGTCTGTGTGGAGTTTGCACATTCTCCTCGTGTCTGCATGGGTTTCCTCCGGGTGCTCCGGTTTCCTCCCACAGTCGAAAGATGTGCGGTTAGGTTGATTGGCCATGCTAAAATTGTCCCTTAGTGTCCTGGGATGCGTAGGTTAGAGAGATTAGTGAGTAAAATATGTAGGGATATGGGGGTAGGGCCTGGGTGGGATTGTGGTTGGTGCAGACTCGATGGGCCGAATGGCCTCTTTCTGTACTGTAGGGTTTCTATGATTTCTATGAAAAGCATGAAGTTAGATAAATTGCCGGGACCGGATGGGATGTACCCCAGGTTACTGTGGGAGGCGAGGGAAGAGATTGCTGAGCCTCTGGCGATGATCTTTGCGTCATCAATGGAGACGGGAGATGTTCGGGAGGATTGGAGGATTGCGGATTTGGTTCCGTTATTCAAAAAAGGGAGAAGAGTTAGCCCAGGAAATTATAGACCAGTGAGTCTAACCTCAGTGGTTGATAAGTTGATGGAGAAGATCCCGAGAGGCAGGATTTATGAAGATCTGGAGAGGAATAGTATGATCAAAAATAGCCAGCACGGCTTTGTCCAAGGCAGATCATGCCTTACAAGCCTAATTGAATTTTTTGAAGATGTAACTAGACACATAAGCGAGGGAAGAGTGGTAGATGTAGTTTATATGGATTTCAGCAAGGCGTTTGATAAGGTGCCCCATGCAAGGCTTATTGAGAAAGTGAAGGGGCATGGGATACAAGGGGACATTGCTTTGTGGATTCAGAACTGGCTTGCCCAGAGAAGGCAAAGAGTGGTTGTAGATGGGTCTTTTTCAGCATGGAGGTCGGTCACCAGTGGAGTGCCCCAGGGATCTGTTCTGGGACCCTTGCTCTTTGTGATTTTTATAAATGACCTGGATGAGGAAGTGGAAGGATGGGTTGGCAAGTTTGCTGATGACACAAAGGTTGGAGGTGTTGTGGATAGTGTAGAGGGATGTCAGCAGTTGCAACGAGACATAGATAAGATGCAAGACTGGGCGGAGAAGTGGCAGATGGAATTAAACCCAGATAAGTATGTGGTGGTTCATTTTGGCAGGTCGAATAGGATGAAAGAATATAATATTAAGGGTAAGACGCTTGGCAGTGTGGAAGATCAGAAGGATCTTGGGGTTCGGGTTCATAGGACGCTCAAAGCAGTCTCGCAGGTAGAGGCTGTGGTTAAGAAGGCATATGGAATACTGGCCTTCATCAATAGAGGAATTGAGTTTAGAAATCGGGAGATAATGCTGCAGCTGTATAGGACCCTGGTCAGACCCCACCTGGAGTACTGTGCCCAGTTCTGGTCACCTCATTACAGAAAGGATGTGGAAGCCATAGAAAGGGTGCAGAGGAGATTTACAAGGATGTTGCTTGGATTAGGTGGCATGCCTTATGAGGATAGGTTGAGAGAGCTAGGTCTTTTCTCCTTGGAGAGGCGAAGGATGAGAGGTGACCTGATAGAGGTGTATAAGATGTTGAGAGGTATTGATAGAGTGTATTCTCAGAGGCTTTTACCCAGGGCTGAAATGGTTGCCACAAGAGGTCACAGGTTTAGGGTGCTGGGGAGTAGGTACAGAGGAGATGTTAGGGGTAAGTTTTTCACTCAGAGGGTGGTGGGTGCGTGGAATCAGCTGCTGGTAGTGGTGGTGGAGGCGGATTCGATAGGGTCTTTTAAGAGACTTTTGGATAAGTTCATGGAAGTTAGTAAGATAGAGGGTTATAGGTAAGCCTAGTAGGTAGGGACATGTTTGGCGCAACTTGTGGGCCGAAGGGCCTGTTTGTGCTGTAGCTTTTCTATGTTCTATGTTCTAAGGTCCCAGCACTGATCCCTGAGGAATCCCACTTGTCACAGCCCTCCATTCAGAAATGCACCCTTCCACTGCTACCCTCTGTCTTCTTTGACTGAACCAGTTTTGTATCCACCTTGCCAGCTCATCTCTGAACCCATGCAACTTCACCTTCTGCACCAGTCTGCCATGAGGGACCTTGTCAAAGGCCTTACTGAAGTCCATGCAGACACCATCCACTGCCCTACCCTCATCAATTATCTTCGTCACTTCCTCGAAAAATTCGATCAAATAGGTGAGACACGACCTCCCCTTCACAAAACCATGTTGCCGCTCACTAATACGTCTACTTATTTCCAAGTGGGAATAAATCCTGTCTCGAAGAATCCTCTCCAATAATTCCCCTACCACAAATGTAAGGCTCACCGGCCTATAATTACCTGAATTATTCTTGCTACCCTTCTTAAACAAAGGTACAACATTAGCTATTCTCCAATCCTCTGGGACCTCCCCTGTATGTGGAGATGCCGGCGTTGGACTGGGGTAAACACAGTAAGAAGTTTAACAACACCAGGTTAAAGTCCAACAGGTTTATTTGGTAGCAAAAGCCACACAAGCTTTCGAAGCTCCCCTGTAGCCAGTGAGGATACAAAGATTTATCTCAAGGCCCCAGCAATTTCCTCCCTTGCCTCTCTCAGTATTCTGGGGTATATCCCATCAGGCTCTGGGGATTTGTCTACCTTAATGTTTCTCAAGGACCCCAATACCTTCTCCTTTTTGATCTCAACATAACTCAAACTATCTACACATCCTTTCCCAGACTCATCATCCACCAAGTCCTTCTCTTTGGTGAATACTGACGCAGAGTACTCATTTAATACCTCGCCATTTCCTCTGCCTCCATGCATAGACTCCCTCCCTTGTCCTTGAGTGGGCCAACCCTCTCCCTGGCTACCCTCTTGCTGTTTATATATGTATAAAAAGCCTTGGGATTTTCCTTAATCCTGCTGGCCAATGCTTTTTCATGACCCCTTCTAGCCCTCCTTACTCCTTGCTTAAGTTTCTTTCTACTTTCCTTGTATCCCACACTTGCTTCGTGTGTTCCCTGCCTCCTAGCTTTGACAAATGCTTCCTTTTTCTCTTTGACTAGGCTCACAATATCTCTCGTTATCCAAGGTTCCCAAAACTTGCCATACTTATCCTTCATCCTTACAGGTATGTGCCGGTCCTGAATCCCTATCAACTTACACTTGAAAGCCTCCCACATGCCAGATGTTGATTTGCCCTCAAACATCTGCCCCCAATCTACATTCTTCAGTTCCTGCCTAATATTGTTGTAATTAGCCTTCCCCCAATTTAGCACCTTAACTTGAGGACTACACTTAACTTTATCCATCAGTACCTTAAAGCTTACTGAATTGTGGTCATTGTTCCCGAACTGCTCCCCTACTGAAACATCAACCACCTGGCTGGGCTCATTCCCCAATACCAGGTCCAGTATGGCCCCTTCCCTGGTTGGACTACCTACATACTGTTTCAAGAAGCCCTCCTGGATGTTCCGTCCAAACTCTGCCCCATCCACACCCCTAGCACTAAGTGGGTCCCAGTCAATCTAGGGGAAGTTAAAATCTCCCACCACAATAACCCTGTTATTTTTACACCTTGCCAAAATCTGCCTACATATCTGTTCCTCTGTCTCCCGCTGGCAGTTGGGTGGCCTATAGTAAACCCCCAACATTGTGACTACACTTTTCCTATTCCTGAGCTCTACCCATATTGACTCGCTGTATGAGCCCTCCGAGGTGTCCTCCCGGAGTACAGCTGTGATATTCTCCTTAACCAGTAGTGCAACTCCCCCACCCCTTTTACATCCCCTTTTATCCCGCCTGAAACATCTGTATCCTGGAATGTTAAGCTGCCAACCCTGTCCTTCCCTTAAACAAGTCTCTGCCATGGCAACAACATCATAGTTCCTAGTACTAATCCAAGCTCTAAGTTCATCTCCCTGCTGTTACACTAGACAGTGACCCGAGGCCACAATTGAACCCAGGTCCCTGGTGCTGTGAAGCAGCAGTGCTAATCATTGTGCCACCTATTGCCACCATGCGGCCCACTTGCCTCATCATTGACCTGGACACTGGGGAGAAGTCCCCTGTTTCTCTCCGAAGTATGCCTCAGGATCATATTCTGAGAGAGCAGATGGGGCCTCAGTTTAATGCCTCACCCAAAAGATTGCAGCGTTGACAATGCAGCACTTCCTCAGTACTGGACTAGAGCAGCCTTACATAGAAACATAGAAGCATAGAAGATAGGAGCAGGAGGAGGCCTTTCGGCCCATCGAGCCTGCTCTGCCATTCATCACGATCATGGCTGATCGTCCAACTCAATAGCCTAATCCTGCTTTCTCCCCATAACCTTTGATCCCATTCACCCCAAGTGCTATATCCAGCTGCCCCTTGAATACATTCAGTGTTTTAGCACCAACTACTTCCTGTGGTAATGAATTCCACAGGCTCACCACTCTTTGGATGAAGAAATGTCTCCTCAGCTCCGTCCTAAATGGTCTACCCTGAATCCTCAGACTGTGACCCCTGATTCTGGACTCCCCCACCATCAGGAACACCCTTCCTGCATCTTCCCTGTCTAATCTTATTAGAATTTTATAAGTCTCGATCAGGTCCCCCCCATTCGTCTGAACTCCAGCAAAAACAATCCTCACCTCGTCAATCTCTCCCCATACATCAGTCCCACCATTCCCGGAATCAGCCTGGTAAACCTTCGCTGCACCCCCTCGAAAGCAAGAATATCTTTCCTCAGAAAAGGAGACCAAAACTGCACACAATATTCTAGGTGTGGCCTCACCAAGGCCCTGTGTAATTGCAACAACGCATCCCTGCTCCTGTACTCAAAACCTCTCGCAATGAAGGCTAACATACCATTTGCCTTCTTTAGCACAGTGGTTAACACTGCTGCCTCACAGCACCAAGGACCCAGCTTCGATTCCCGGCTTGGGTCACTGTGTGGCGTTTGCATGTTCTCCCTGTGTCTGCGTGGCTTTCCTCCGGGTACTCCAGTTTCCTCCCACAATCTGAAAGATGTGCTGGTTAGGTGCATTGACCGGAACAGGTGCCAGAGTGTGGCGACTAGGGGAATTTCACAGTAACTTCATTCCAGTGTTGATATAAACCTTACTTGTGACTAATAAATTAAAAAAACCTGCATGCTTACCTTGATTTTTGCGATCAAGCCCTGGAGCGCGGATGTCCCGAAGTAATTCCCTCCCTGTGCCCTGCAGGGAGATTTAGGAAGTAGTGGTGGCGGGAGGCCATGATGAGGCAATTAAAAATGGCGTCAGAGTCCTAATTGGTCTCTTGGTTAAATATATTTGTTTAACTCTTGCGTATTTCTGACAGGGGTGGAGACTGTCTCAGTTGAGGCCTGCTTGAAAATTGCAACAGACTGGCCGATGACAATAAGTTGGCAATTGTTTTTTTTTTCATTTTTCAAATCATTATCATCCCAGTCACAGTAGAACATGGCCAAAAGGGAAACAAAAATCCACCCCTTTCACTTCTTTCAAACCTGCTTTGGGGGCCTGCACAGAGGCAGACTTTTTTCCCCCAAGTAATTTTTAAAAATTTAATAGTCACAGGTAGGCTTACATTAACACTGCAATAAAGTTACTGTGAAAATCCCCGAGTCTCCACACTCCGGCGCCTGTTCGGGTACACTGAGGGGGAATCTAGCATGGCCAATGTACCTAACCAGCACGTCTTTCGTGGGAGGAAACCGGAGTGCCCGGAGAAAACCCGTGCAGACACGGGGAGAACGTGCAGACTCCACACAGACAGTGACCCAAGGCCAGAATTGAACTTGAGTCCCTGGCGCTGTGAGGCAGCAGTGCCAACCACTGTGCCACCGTGCCGCCCTTTGTATTGTAGCACGGAGGTGCTGTAGCCTATTCAGTAGATGGAACCTTCAAATCAGTGTTTGATCATTGGGAGAGACAGATGCAGCCAAGATCATGTCCGCTCTATACCGGAGGCTAGCCTGCCAATATATTTTGGTTCCATTATTGGAGTCTCATTCACTCTGCGGATGATTGACGTGATTTCTTAAACTGGAGGATGGAAGAGTGAATTGGTTTGAACCAGTATCAGAAGACATTGCGACAGCTTTGAAATGTTTTTTCTTTGATGTGGGATTGAACCATTCACATTAGCAAACTCCCACGTTGATGCCCTCACTATTAGACTCACGAATGAAGGTGGCCAAATCATACAGAACTGTAGCACAGCGTGAATCCACGTTTTTTTAGGACACTTATTATTGTTATTATTAATAAAATGAACACAGTGAAGGCTTTGGAGATATTTTATCAATTTATTTAGTCCCTCTATTTGATAGCACCCCAATCACAGCCAATGCTGTTAACCTGTTCTTAAGGAGAAAGGTCCACGCTACTTAATATGTGGTGTGTTCACTTTAAGTATGAAGTCTCGCAATGCCACGTGAAAGAGCAGCATGGTGGCACAGGGGTTAGCATTGCTGTCTCACAGTGCCAGGGACCCAGGTTCAGTTCCTGGCTTGGGCCACTGCCTGTGTGGAGTTTGCATGTTCTCCTTGTATCAGTGTGGGTTTCCTCCCACAGTCTGAAAGATGTGCTGGTTAGGCGCATTGGCCATGATAAAATTCTCCCTTAGTGTACCCAAACAGGTACTGGAGTGTGGTAACTAGGGGATTTTCACAGTAACTTCATTGCAGTGTTAATGTAAGCCTACTTGTGACACTAAGAAATAAACTTAAAGTCCAACAGATTTATTTGGACCTTGCTCCTTCATCAGGTGAGTGCAGCACTCTGAAAGCTCTTGATTCCAAATAAACCTATTGGGTTTTAACCTGGTGTTGTGAGGCTACTTACTGTGCCCACCCCAGTCCAACGCTGGCAACTCCACATCATGATTACCACTTTAATTATGTAAGCAATAGGCTTTTTACCTAGCAATACAATATACAATCATTAAGCTTTCTTAATGTTCTATGAGATGCTGATCCAAGCTTGTTCTAACTGACCACACTGCAGTAATGTTGATGAGTGATTAGGCTGGATTCGCAAGCTGCTCAGCCATGCAATTTTCTTTTCAGGCAGCAGGGAGCAATAGCTTCCCATCCACTGATAACAAAGCATTCAATCTCCATTTACATGTTCAACATAGAGCAATGTTCCTACTGAAAACTTTGAAGGCTTTATGGAATCTCAGAATCCCTGCAATACAGAATGAGGCCATTCAGCCCATCAAGTCTGAAACGACCACAATCCCACCCACGCCCTATCCCCGTTACCCCATGTATTTACTTCCTGGCACTAAGGGGGAATTTGGTATGGTCAATCAATGAACCTGCACATCTTTGATTTGATTTGATTTATTATTGTCACATGTATTAGTATACAGTGAAAAGTATTGTTTTTTGCGCGCTATACAGACAAAGCATACCATTCATAGAGAAAGAAACGAGAGAGTGCAGAATGTAATCTTGCAGTCATAGCTAGGGTGTAGAGAAAGATCAACGTAATGCAAGGTAGGTCCATTCAAAAGTCTAATGGCAGTAGGGAAGAAGCTGTCCTTGAGTCGGTTGGTACGAGACCTCAGACTTTTGTATCTTTTTCCTGACGGAAGAAGGGGGAAGAGAAAAGATCCAGGGTGCATGGGGTCCTTAATTATGCTAGCTGCTTTGCCGAGGTAGCGGGCAGTGTAGAGAGAGTCAATGGATGGGAAGTTGGTTTGCGTGATGGATTGGGCTACATTCACAATCTTTTGTAGTTTTTTGCGGTCTTGGGCTGAGCAGGAGCCATACCAAGCTGTGATACAACCAGAAAGAATGCTTTCTATGCTGCATCTGTAAAAGTTGGTCAGAGTTTAAGCTGACATGCCAAATTTCCTTAGTCTTCTGAGAAAGTAGAGGCGTTGGTGGACTTTCTTAACTATAGTGTCAGCATGGGGGGACCAGGACAGGTTGTTGGTGATCTGGACACCTAAAAACTTGAAGCTCTCAACCCTTTCTACTTCATCCCTTTGATGTAGATAGGGGCATGTTCTCCTCTACACTTCGTGAAGTCAATGACAATCTCCTTCGTTTTGTTGACATTGAGGGAGAGATTATTGTTGCCGCGCCAGTTCACCGGATTCTCTATCTCATTCCTGTACTCTTTCTCGTCATTGTTTGAGATCCAACCCACTACGGTGGTGTCGTCAGCAAACTTGAAAATCAAATTGGAGGGGAATTTGGCCACACAGTCATAGGTGTATAAGGAGTATCGTAAGGAACTGTAGGGCACCGGTGCTGAGGATGATCATGGAGGAAGTGTTGTTGACTATCTTCACTGATTGTGGTCTGTGAGTTAGAAAGTTTAGGATCCAGTCGCAGAGGGACGAGCCGAGGCCCAGGTCATGGAGTTTGGAGATGAGTTTCGAGGGAATAAAGTGTTGAAGGCTGTGGGTTGTGGGAGTGTGGTAAACCACTGTTCGCTTATTACCTGTATATGTGACATGCCTGGATGTAGGTACAGGGGAAATGTTAGGGAGAAGTTTTTCACACAGAGGGTGCCTGGCGAGTGGAATCGGCTGCCGTCAGTGGTGGTGGAGGCAAACTCAATAGGGTCTTTTAAGAGACTCCTGGATGAGTACATGGGACTTAATAGGATGGAGGGTTATAGGTAGGCCTAAAAGGTAGGGATATGTTCGGCACAACTTGTGGGGCCGTAGGGCCTGTTTTGTGCTGTAGTTTTCTATGTTTCTATGTTTTTATCCCTGCCGGCCCTACCCGAGACTCCTCCCCCACCCCGGTGCGGGTATAAAGGCGACTGCTCCTCACCCTCCTGCCTCAGTCTGGACCAGTTCATCGGCATGGGTGTGCTCCAAGTCTTTTGCTAATAAAAGCCTATTTGTTCTTGCATACAAACTAGTCTTTGCTCGATTGATGGTGCACCAGGGAGGAAACCGGAGCACCAAGAGGGAATCCATGCAGACACGAGAAGAACGTGCAAACTCTGCACCGACAGTGACCAAGGCAGGAAGTGAACCCGGGTCCTTAGCACTGTGAGGCAGCAGTGCTAACCACTGTACCACCCTGATAACACAGTGGCCAATAATCCCATAATATAAATGCTATTTGACAGAGCTGTCCAAATTAGTATCCTGCTAATGCTCCATAGAATTTTGTTATATTTTCAAGTACTTTTCAAACTTAACACTGAATGTGCTTCCAGGCGGTTCATTCCAACACATAACGTTTCACTGTGTAAATACTATTTGTTCCTTCACATTGCCTTTGGTTCCTTTGAAAATTATTTTAAATTTGTGTTCGCTAGTTACCGGCCTTTCTGCCATCTGAAAATGTTTCTCCTCATTTCCTGTCAGCACCCGTCATGATTTTGAACAACTCGATCAAATATCTTTTTATCCTCCTCTGATCTAAAGAGAACACATCCAACTTCTCTAATATCTTCAAATATCTGGGGTCACGATCTTCCCAAGAAAATTCAAAGTGTTAGCCCCCCCCCCTCCCCATGGCAACACGGACCACCAGCATTGGCACCCTCCCGATGAGCCCCCTATCAGGACCCCCTCTGCAGCCCTCCCCCTTTGACAATCAGCCCCCCCATGTATACACCCCGCCCCCCCCCCCCCGTTGCTGATCACTCCCCCACAGTTGATCATCTCCCTTTTCTGATCACCCCGCTTTTAGAGTCACCAAGTTATAGAGGTTTACAGCATGGAAACAGGCCCTTCAGCCCAACTTGTCCATGCTGCCCGTTTTTTTTACCACTAAGCGAGTCCCAATTGCCTGTGTTTGGCCCATTTCCCTCTGTACCTATCTTACCCATAAGACCATAAGACCATAACACATAGGAGCAGAATTAGGTCACTCGGCCCATCGGGTCTGCTCCACCATTCAGTCATGGCTGATATTTTTCTCATCCCCATTCTCCTGCCTTTTCCCCATAACCTCTGATCCCCTAATTAATTAAGAACCTATCTATCTCTGTCTTAAAATGACCTGGCCTCCACAGCCTTCTATGGCAAAGAGTTCCATAGATTCACCACTCTTTGGCTAAAGAAATTCCTCCTCATCTCTGTTTGAAAGGATCGTCCCTTTAGTCTAGTTGTGCCCTCTGGTTCTAGTTTTTCCTATTCATGGAAACATCCTCTCCACGTCCACTCTGTTCAGGCCTCACAGTATCCTGTAAATTTCAATAAGATCCCCCCTCATCCATGTAACTGTCTAAATGCTTTATAAAAGACAAAATTGTACCCGCCTCTACTACTACCTCTGGCAGCTTGTTCCAGACACTCGCCACCCTCTGTGTGAAACAATTGCTCCTCTGGACCCTTTTGTATCTCTCCCCTCTCACCTTAAACCTATGCCCTCCAGTTTTAGACTCCCCTACCTTCGGGAAAAGATGTTGACTATCTAGCTGACCTGTGCCTCAATCTAGCTGATCAACTGCCTTGCCTCCGCTACTGCAGAACTCTGCCACTTGCTTTCCCCCTGTCATAACCAACCCCCACTCAGGTCCCACCCCCTTGACACTGCCCCGGCACTGTTATGGTGCCCTTTGGGCAATGCGAGGGTGCCCGGTGGTTCCAGATAATTTCAGTTTTTGGATAATGCATGCAGGCCTAGGTCGAAGCCTGGGGTAGATACCGTCTAAAGTAAATAAAATGGCTAAAAAAGTAAGATATACCACTGAATAATAAATGCAGAGACTGTACCTGTAATGATTCCCTTCTTGACACCACCTGCGCTTCTGCTTGTAGGTAAGGGTTCAGAGTGTTGATCCTTCGCTGGCAGGCATTCTTGAATAGTTTTTTCCAGCTTTCTCTGCGTCATCAATATTGGGGTTGGTTTGGGTCAGAGACTTCCAGCGCTAACCATCAGGTACGGTCAGCCTGCTTCATGTCGGTTCAGCTCAGACTACCCATACTACAAGTCTGGTTCTTTTTAAAAATTCATTCATGGGACATGGGCGTCGCTGGCTGGCCAGCATTTATTGTCCATCCCTAGTTGCCCTGGAGAAGGTGGTGGTGAGCTGCCTTCTTGAATCGCTGCAGTCCCTGTGCTGTGGGTTGACCCACAATGCCGTTAGGGAGTGAATTCCAGGAATTTGACCCAGCGACTGCGAAGGAACGGCGATATATTCCCAAGTCAGGATGGTGAGTGGCTTGGAGGGGAACTTGCAGGTGGTGGTGTTCCCATTTGCTGCCCTCGTCCTTCTAGATGGAAGTGGTCGTGGGTTTGGAAGGTGCTGTCTAAGGATCTTTGGTGATTGGCACTGCTAGGATGCCAGGTGTGCCCTGATAGGATGGCACTGCCTGGTCAAACCCCCCACTACCCGGGGACTTCAATGGCCTCCAATCCTCCCAGCATGGTCATGGCTCCTGGTCCCTGCTGGTGGAGATCAATAGTGATTCTCGCTGACGTGATATCATGCCAGTGATGGGGGAGGAAGCCTTGCCGAACCCAGTAATCACATTGTAATTGAGGCAAGTCTACGCAAATAGCCTTTGTGCCTTCTCTGGGTGTGAAGTTATTTACACTAGCAAAACTAGCAATCCAATTCACCCCAGACCCGCACATTATCTTCCCGGCTTGCAATGCTGATCAACTGGTGGGTCAAACCGGTAAGATTGCACCCATATGTCTGCCAATTTCATTACTATATACCTTCCTGAAGTCTGTTACTATTCTTCTCACTTTTCATGATGTTTTTGAGTTTTGCCTTGCCTGCAAGCTTTAAAATTATGCTTTCTTTGTCAAAGTGCTGGTGGGCAGCATGGTGGCACAGTGGTTGGCACTGCTGCCTCACAGCGTCAGGGACCTGACTTCGATTCCCGGCTTTGATCACTGTCTGTGTGGAGTTTACACATTCTCCTTCGTGTCTGTGTGGGTTTCCTCCGGGTGCTCCAGTTTCCTCCCACAGTCCAAAGATGTGCGGGTTAGGTGGATTGGCCATGCTTAATTGCCCTTTAGTGTCAGGGGGACTAGCTAGGGTAAATGAATAGGGTTATGGGGATAGGGCCTGGGTGGGATTGTGGTTGGTGCAGATTTGATGGGCCAAATGGCCTCCTTCTGCACTGTAAGATTCTATGATTAGTATATATCAAAATGTCCCAACACTGCCCCCTGAGTGATACCACTGCACAATTCCTTTCACCCTAAACAAATTTACTAATTTCTGCTTTCTGTCCCTTTGTCTACTTTGGATAATCACATCCTTTTAATCCCACAGGCATTAGGTTTGCTTACAAGTCTGTTGTGTGATACTTTGTCCCAATGCCTTTAAAAAGTTTCTCTACACACCAACTGCACTACGTAACTTTGTAGCACCCATGTGCCAGGCAATATTATCTCCAACAAGAGAGAATCTAACCATCTCCCCTTGACATTCAATGGCAATTCTCAAATATTAACATCCTGGGGGTTAGCATTAATTAGAAGCTGAACTGAAAAAGCCACATAAGTACTGTAGCTACAAGAGCAGGTTAGAGACTGGGAATTCTGTGAAGGATAACACACCTCCTGAACCCCCAAAGCCTGTCCATATTCTTGGCCTAAGTCAGGAGTGTGATTGAGAACTCTCCGCTTGCCTTGCAGGTTCAACAGCACTTAGGATGCTTGATGAAATCCAGGACAAAGCAGCCCACTTGATTGGCACCCCACCCATTACCTTCAACATTCGCCACCTCCACCATTGTTGTACAGTGGCAGCAATATGTATCAGCTACAAGATGAACTGCAGTAACTGTGGAAATTGTGTTCTAATCCCGGTTATGGCCAAATATTTAATTCACTTTGTTCTGTAAGATTAAGGATGCTCACTTTAAATAGAGAACCATGGGGTTGCTGCGAAACTATAGATAACCGCAGTTAAAAACTGCAGATGCTGGTGTGGAAAATTAAGTTACAACAACAACAAGACAACTCTGTCAGTGAGAATGGAAAGAAAACTTAGCAATAAGGCCTCCAGTGAGGCCAGCGCTTGGGTATTCAGGATAAGCGACTAATCTAAACCTTGTGCCAGTTTCACAAACACTGTGTTCCCTGCTTTGACCACAGGATGAAAATAAAACCCTTTCAATAACAAAATTCCAAACAGCAAGAGACTCCTGGGTGAGTACATGGAGCTTAATAGGATGGAGGGTTATAGGTAGGTCTAGAAGGTAGGGATGTGTTCGGCACAACTTGTGGGCCGAAGGGCCTGTTTGTGCTGTAGTTTTTCTATGTTTCTAAGATACAGTGAACTATAACTATTAATGTGACTTTTAAGGGGTGCCTTGACAAATACATGAATAAGATGGGAATAGAGGGATATGGTCCCCAGAAGAGTAGGGGGTTTTAGTTCAGACGGGCAGCATGGTCAGCGCAAGCTTGGAGGGCCGAAGAGCCTGTTCCTGTGCTGTAATTCTCTTTGCTCTTTGTTCTTTGTAATTATCTGTATGAATCAACAGATCTCCATAGTGAAATTCACTGTGTCTATTTTCCTTGCTCGCAAGTAATAAAAGCTTAAAAGATTTGAGATCCTCAACATAACTCACCATGGTCTCAAAAACAGCACCATCCAAACCGTGACCACTTGGAGGGACAAAGGCAATAAGTGTATGGAACGACACCGGCTGAAAATTCTCCTGCAACCACATAACATCCTGAATTTATCGCCATCCCATCATTGTAGCAAGGGAAACAATCTCCTGAACGCACTTCGTAAACTCTTTCCCCTCCTGGGCCCTTTACACTATTATTATCACAACTTTACATTAGGATAATTAATTCCACATTGTCACTACTCCAGAGAATTTCTACTTTGCCATAATTGTCCCTGCAAGTTTATTCCACTTTAATTACTTACACATCGATAAAATTCTAATATAGTTAAATGAGTGAAGAATTCCAGGATTCCAATTAATTCAAGATTTTTAATCTGACAATACTACATGGTTGCGTTTTTATATTTGTTTCCAATTCTAAATTCAGTCTACTGGAAGAATCAGGCCGTGAATGTAGCCCAATCCATCACGCAAACCAGTCTCCCATCCATTGACTCTGTCTATACTTCCCGCTGTCTTGGAAAGGCAGCCAGCGTAATTAAGGGCCCCCATGCACCCCGGAAATACTCTCTTCCATCAGAAAAATTATACAAGAGTCTGAGGTCACGTAACAGCCGACTCAAGGACAGCTTCTTCCCTGCTGTCACCAGACTTTTGAATGGACCTATCTCGCACTAAGCTGATCTTTCTCTACACCCTCGCTATGACTGTAGCAATACATTCTGCACTCTCCCCTTTCCTTCTCTATGAAAGGTATTCTTTGTCTGAATAGCGCGCAAGAAACAATATCTTTCACTGTATACTAATACATGTGACAATAATAAATCAAATCTAATCCAATCAAATGAGGTCAATAATAATCAGTAAAAGAATTCAGTGTGTAACTCAGGCATTTAACACCAAAGGTACAATGTACACTCTTGAAAACACAAGATGAGTTTAAAGTTTATTTATCAGTGTCACAAGTAGGCTTGCATTAATACTGCAATGAAGTTACTGTGAAAATCATCTTGTCGCCACACTCTGGTGATGTTTGGGTACACTGAGGGAGAATTTAACATGGCCAATGCTGTAAACCTAACCAGCACACCTTTCGGACTGTGGGTGAAAACCAGAACACCCAGAGGAAACCCACGCAGTCACGGGGAGAACATGCAGACTCCGCACAGACAGTGACCCAAGCCGGGAATCGAACCTGGGTCCCTGGGAGGCAGTGGTGTTAACCACTGTGCCACCGTGCCACCCTTACCAAGGCCAAGGTAACTTAGTGTCAGAGCGATTTGAGTAATTCAACTCACAATATATAATGTACAGTTTGTACGAACAACTGCATAGCACAATTAAAACCTCTTGAAAGAGCAGACAGAAAACACTGAAGGAGAGATTTAGGGAAGGAATTGCAGAATGGCTAAACTATGAAAGGAAAAGGATGAATTGGAAATTGGATTAGAAGACAATAAACCACTCAGAGAGTCAGAGCTGCCAAAACTAATCCAGCCCTTCCGGCTTGAGCACAATGTGGTTTCAACCTCTTGCTTATTTACTTGTGAGGTTTGCCAAAAATCCTGCTGCATTGTACTGTTTGAACAAATCAGGTGACTTTTCACCTCATGTGTCGTTATGTCTTGTGGTTCCCAGAGGTTTAAAATAATCACACTTTTAGACACAAAATGCTGGAACTTTCTGCAGTGGACGGCACGGTGGCACAGTGGTTAGCACTGCTGCCTCACAGCGCCAGGGACCCGGGTTCGATTCTGGCCTTGGGTCACTGTCTGTGTGGAGTCTGCACGTTCTCCCCGTGTCTGCGTGGGTTTCCTCCGGGTGCTCCGGCTTCCTCACACAGTCCAAAGATGTGTGGGTTAGGTGGATTGGCCATGTTAAATTCTCCCTCAGTGTCAGTGGGAGTAGCAGGGTAAATATGTGGGGTTACGGGGATAGGGCCTGGGTGGAATTGGTGTTGGTTCAGCAACAGCATGACATGGGTGCTTTCAATATTGGTGTTTACAGCACTCTATAGATGCAAAAAGTGAAAGCAAAGGTATTTTGAGCCTTGTCCTCTGTGCTTTTTCACCCAGGTTCCAGCCCTTATCTCCTATGTTCTCCTGCAGGTACTGACTCTTTGAGCACAAATTTACCTCAGGCCCAAAAGAACCCCCCAAGAACTTTGCTCAAATGGCCATTCCTTATAAGAACATAAGACTAAAGATATAGGAGAAGAATTGGACAATTTGGCCCATCTAGCCTGCTCCGCCATTCAATCATAGAACATAGAACATAGAAAGTCACAGCACAAACAGGCCCTTCGGCCCACAAGTTGCGCCGATCACATCCCCACCTCTAGGCCTATCTATAGCCCTCAATCCCATTAAATCCCATGTACTCATCCAGAAGTCTCTTAAAAGACCCCAACGAGTTTGCCTCCACCACCACCGACGTCAGCCGATTCCACTCACCCACCACCCTCTGAGTGAAAAACTTACCCCTGACATCCCCCCTGTACCTACCCCCCAGCACCTTAAACCTGTGTCCTCTCGTAGCAACCATTTCAGCCCTTGGAAATAGCCTCTGAGAGTCCACCCTATCCAGACCCCTCAACATCTTGTAAACCTCTATCAGGTCACCTCTCATCCTTCGTCTCTCCAGGGAGAAGAGACCAAGCTCCCTCAACCTATCCTCATAAGGCATGCCCCCCAATCCAGGCAACATCCTTGTAAATCTCCTCTGCACCCTTTCAATGGCTTCAACATCTTTCCTGTAATGAGGTGACCAGAACTGCGCGCAGTACTCCAAGTGGGGTCTAACCAGGGTCCTATAAAGCTGCAGCATTATCTCCCGACTCCTAAACTCAATCCCTCGATTAATGAAGGCTAGTACGCCATGGTTGATAAGTTTCTCAACACCATTCTCTCACCTTTTCCCCGTAACCTTTGATTGCCTTACCAATCAAGAACCTATCTCTGTCTTAGATATACTCAACGACCTGGCCTCCACAGCCTTCTGTGGCAATGAATTCTATAGATTCACCACCCTCTGGCAGAAGAAATTCCTCCTTATCTCGGTTCCTATGTCCCCTAGTTTGAGTTTCACCTGCCAGTGGAAACAACTTCCCTGCTTCTATCTTAACGATTCCCTTCATAATCTTATATGTTTCTATAAGATCTCCCCTCATTCTTCTGAATTCCAATGAGTATAGCCCCAGTCTACTCAGTCTCTCCTCATAAGCCAACCCTCTCAACTCCGGAATCAACCTAGTGAATCTCCTCTGCACCACCTCCAGTGCCAGTATATCCTTTCTCAAGTAAGGAGACCAAAACTGTACACAGTACTCCAGGTGTGGCCTCACCAGCACTTTATACAGCTGCAACATAATCTCGCTGTTTTTAAACTCCATCCCTCTGGCAATGAAGGACAAAATTCCATTTGCCGCCTTAATTACCTGCTGCACCTGCAAACCAATTCTTTGAGATTCCTGCACAAGGACACCCAGGTCCCTCTGCACAGCAGCATGCTGCAATTTTTTACCATTTAAATAATAGTCAATTTTGCTCTTATTCCTAGCAAAATGGATGACCTCACATTTACCAACATTGTACTCCATCTGCCAGACCTCGCCCCCTCACTTAGACTATCTCTATCCCTTTGCAGACTTTCAGCGTCCTCTGCACACTTTGCTCTGCCACTCATCTTAGTGTCATCTGCGAATTTTGACACACTACACTTGGTCCCCAACTCCAAATCATCTATGTAAATCGTAAACAATTGCGGTCCCAACACTGATCTCTGAGGCACACCACTAGTCACTGATCACCAACCTGAAAAACTCCATTTGCCCCCATTCTTTGCTTTCTGTTCATTAACCAATCCTCTATCCATATTAATACAGTACTAACACTGTGCACCTTTATCTTATGTCGCAGTCTTTGCACCTTGTCAAATGCCTTCTGGAAATCCAGATACACCACATCTACAGGTTCCCCATTGTCCACTGCGCATGTAATGTTCTCAAAGAATTCCACCAAATTAGTCAAACATGACCTGCCCTTCATGAACTCATGCTGCATCATACCAATGGAACAATTGATATCCAGATGTTACCAATGGGACAATTTATATCCAGATGTGGTTCTAAAAGGTTTACCCCTTATCCTCAAACTATGACCCCTTGCTCTGATCTCCCGCACCATCGGGAAAATTCTTTCTGAATCTACCTTGTCTAACCCTGTTAGGATATTATAAGTTTCTATGAGATCAGATCCCTTTTCACTCTTCTAAACTCCAATGAATATAATCCTAACTGATTTAGTTTCTCCTCATATGACAGACCTGCCATCCAGGAATCAGCCTGGTAAACTTTCGCTATACTCCATCTATAGCAAGGACATCTTTCCTCAGATAAGAACACCAAAACTGCACATAATACTCCAGGTGTGGCCCCAGAAACACCCATACAATTGCAGCAAACTGCCCCTATTCCTATACTCAAATCCACTCGTTATGAATACTAAGATGTCCATTCATTAAAGTACAGAGTATTCCACTGGAATCCTGACTTGTGTCATGTGGATGATGAAAAGGTTTTATGGAATTAAAAGTTGAACCACTCTCATCACATGGTGACACAGTGGTTAGCACAGTGCCAGGATCCAGGTTCGATTCCCGACTTGGGTCACTGTCTGTGTGGAGTCTGCACATTCTCCCTGAGTCTGCGTGGGTTTCCTTCAGGTGCTCTGGTTTCCTCCCACAGTCCAAAAGATGTGCCAGTTAGGTGGATTGGTTATACTAGTTAGGTGCCGGAGTTTGGCGACTTGGGGATTTTCACAGTAACTTCATTGCAGTGTTAATGTAAGCGTACTTGTGGCGATTGTTTCACACAGAGAGTGGTGGGTGTCTGGAACAAGCTGCCAGAGGTAGGGGTAGAGGCGGGTACAATTTTGTTTTTAAAAAAGCAATTAGACAATTACATGGGTAAGATGGGTATGGGGGATATGGGCCAAATACGAGCAACTGGGACTAGCTTCGTCGTAATACAAATGGTGGCATGGACAACTTGTGCCAAAGGGTCTGTTTCCATGCTGTAAATCTCTATGACTCAATGGGCCTGATTTTACGGGCGCGAAAACTTGGTAAAGTCGGGCTTGAGGTGAGTAGCGCGATCCGTGTCCGCCTCCATGCTGGTTCCCCCTTTACCAAGGCTTGAAAATGGCCGCGATCAGGACCACGCCCAAAATGGACATGACGGCGATTTAAATGCATTTGCATGCATTTAAATTGAGTTAATGGGCTGTACGCCCAACTTTCCCGGCACTTCCTCCTTTACCACCACGTTCGCCCGTCCAGAATCTGCGCGAAACAGACATGCTCCACAAAAGTCCGATTTGGACGTCCCAGTTCGTGAGGGGGTAAGTGCCGAGCATCCGATGGTTCTCTGCTTCAGATCAGTGGTGTGGGGGGCAAGGGGGGTCCGCTGCCACTCTGCTTGAGATCGGTGGAGGGGAAGGGGGGGAGGGGCCTGTGATCAGTCTGCGTGGTGGAGAAGGTGGGGGAGATAAGGGGGTCAGTAATGTTGGGGGGGGTGGGGCGATGTGTACACTCTGTCTACACTGTCCGCTGCCTTGGCAAAGCAGCCAGCATAATTAAGGACCCCATGCACCCCAGACATTCTCTCTTCCATCTTCTTCCTTCGGGAAAAAGATACAACAGTCTGAGGTCACGTACCAACCGACTCAAGAACAGCTTCTTCCCTGCTGCTGTCAGACTTTTGAATGGACTTACATTGCATTAAGTTGATCTTTCTCTACACCCTAGCTATGACTGTAACACGACATTCTGCACTCTCTCGTTTCCTTCTCTATGAATGCTTTATCTGTATACTGCGCAAGAAACAATACTTTTCACTGTATGTTAATACATGTGACGATAATAAATCAAATCAAATCAAATCAAATCAAATGTCTGTGGGGGCCGAGGGGAGGCATTATCCAGCCCGGGAGTGATGTGGCAATGAATCCGCACTCTTATCACTTTTTTTCTGCGCACGCGCAGTTGGAGGCGTCAATCGGAGCTGCAGGGTTTCAGGCGCGTTAAGCCACGCTCACAGGCTTCTGCAGCGTGATTCAGAATCACTGATTTTTTTTCAGCCAGAGTGCAGATGGGGGCACCTGAGAACGGGTCTAAAAGTCGGATCTGAAACACTCCCAGTTTCAAGTCTGCCCAGCGCTTAGAATAAAAATGGTAAAATAGAGCCCTATGACTCCATGACTAATAAAATAAACTTTAAACTTTCCTGGAGTGGTCATGACATTTATGTGGTTACCTGGCTGGGCCTCTTCCATCCCCAAGACCCAGTGTCTGAGCAGTGAGGCCCGGTGGGGAAGTCATCACTGCTCCTCTGCTCCGATCTCTGACTAATAATTACGGACCCCCAGATCGCTGGGATTATTGCTGCTTTTTATACACAGACCTGATTCGGACTCAGAAATCAAAAATACCATTTGCAGATGCTACCAAAACAGGGGGTAGAGTTAATACTGAGGAAGAAATAGCAAAAAAACAAGAAGGCATTAGTAGACATGAAGGATAGACGTTTAAAAGGTAAATGAATTTCAATGCAGACATTTGTTCAGTGGTGGCTTTGATTTGGAGAATACCTGAGGCCCAATACTCCTCAAAGTGCGGTGGATGCTGGGACGGTGAGTAAGTTTAAGGAGGAGTTAGACAGATTTTTAATTATGGGTTGAAGGGTTATGGGGAGAAGGCAGGAGAATGGGAGTGAGGAGCATATCAGCCTGATGCGCGATAAATCACACGGGATGCTGGATGTACCCGGGAAATAAAGGCTTTTATTGCCAACAATAACGGAGCTACTATATACAATATACAATCCCAGACTAAAGGGTCACCAGGCAGAGCAGTGACCTTTATACCTCTCCCGGAAGGCGGAGCCAACTGGGGTGTACCATAGGACTATATTAACAGGTAGAACAGCCCAACCCTAACCCCAACAGTAACATACCTACAGACTCATAGTGCTGGCCAGACCATGGCTCAGCACTCCTGGTGGTAACCAACAATGGTTCACCACACAGCCATGATCGAATGGCGGAGCAGACTCAATGGGCCGAATGGCCTAATTCTGCTCCTATATCTTATGAACTTATGAACTTCTTGGATAATAAGAGTTTAGATCTTTTCTTTGGTCGTTCATGGAATTTGATGATGAGCCATGATCATAATGAATGGTGGAACAGGCTCAAAGGGCTGAATGGCCTACTCCTGCTTTTAGTTTCTATGTTTCTATGTAGAGTGCAGACGTTGCTGGCATTTGTTGCCGAATTTTCCTCGAACCAAACTTATCATAGGCCAGTTATGAGTCAACCATATTGCTGTGGGTCTGGCGTGATGCAGGCCTGGCTAGGCAAGGATGGCAGATCATTAGTGGGATGCAATTTTATGATGATTCATGGCAGATTCACATTCATCATTCCTGAGGGTAGATTTATGAATTGAAATTAAATTTCACCAGCTGCACAACTATGGCCCCATCACCGCGTTCCAAGGACTGCAATATTACAGTGGGAGGCGATGGCCTAGTGGTATTATCGCCAGACTATTAATCCAGAAACTCAGCTAATGTTCTGGTGACCCAGGTTCGAATCCCACCACGGCAGATAGTGGAAATTGAATTCAATAAAAAATATCTGTGATTGAGAATCTACTGATGACCATAAAACCGTTGTTCAAAAAAACCCATCTGGTTCACTCATGTCCTTCAGGGAAGGAAAATAGGGCGGCAAGGTGGCACAGTGGTTAGCATTTCTGCCTCACAGTGCCAGGGACCTGGGTTCGGTTCCCAGCTTGGGTCACTGCCTGTGTGGTCTGCACATTCTCCCCGTATCTGCATAGGTTTCATCCAGGCGCTCTGGTTTCCTCCCACAGTCCAAAGACATGCAGGTTAGGTGGATTGGCCATGCTAAATCACCACTTAGTGTCAGTGGGACTAACTAGGGAAAATACATGGGGTTATGTCATAGAAATCTAACAGTGCAGAATGAGGCCATTCGGACCATCGAGTCTGCACCGGCAATAATCCCACCCCATGCCTTATCCCCACATGTTTACCGCGCTACTCCCTCTAACCTATACATCTTGGGTCACTATGGGCAACTTAGCATGGCCAATGCACCTACCCCGCACACTTTGGACTGGGGATAGGGATATGGGGATCGCGCCTGGGTGGGATTGTGGTCAGTGTAGACTCAATGGGCCAAATGGCCTCCTTCTGCACTGCAGGGATTCTATGATTCTATGTCTGCTGTCCTTACCTGGCCTGGCCGACATGTGACATCTGTGTTGATATGCGCAATCTTCTTGGAGATCCTCTCCACTTGGAGCCGGCAGTTTGCGGTATCGATGGTAACCATATCTTGCATCTTTGTAGAAACTTGATGTCTGTCTCGATGGCTACCATCGACACCGCAAACTACATGTGACTCCAGGGCCACAGCAATGTGGTTGACTCTCGACTGCCCTCCAAGGGCAACTAGGGATGGACAATAACCGATGCCCATGCCCCATGAATGAATAAAAAAAAGTTAGTTGAATGCATAAAACTGACATCCAATATTGTTGAATAATTTGTTTGAGCTGTGGTCCATTGTGTCTGTGCAGTTCAACAGTATCCAGCAGATGGAGCTGTGGCGTCAAATCTCATACCTCAGCTAAACAACTATAATAAGGCTCACAATATAAGGACGCTGCCATTGGCAGATTGTTCAAGTAAAGTGAAGTAAAGTTTATTTATTAGTCACAAGCAGGCTTACATTAACAGTGCAATGAAGTTACTGTGAAAATCCCCTAGTCGCCACACTCCTGTTCGGGTACACGAAGGGAGAATCTAGCCTGGCCAATGCACCTGAGCAGCACGTCTTTCAGACTGAGAGGAAACTGTGAATCTCTAAGGGGCAATTTAGCACAGTGAATCCACCTAACCCGCACATCTTTGGACTGCGAGAGGAAACCGGAGCACCCAGAGAAAACCCACGCAGACACGGGGAGAATGTGTAAACTCCACACAGACAGTGACCCAAGCTGGGACTCAAACCTGGGTCCCTGCGCTGTGAGGCAGCAGTGCTAACCACTGTGCCACCGCGCCCCCTCATTCAGAACATCAGGAATAATTCCCATGCCCTTCTTCAAAATGGAAAAGCTGGAGGGCTCTGGATAGTCATGATGTGGAGATGCCGGCGTTGGACTGGGGTAAACACAGTAAGAAGTTTAACAACACCAGGTTAAAGTCCAACAGGTTTATTTGCGAAGCTTAATAAGCTTAACAGCGAGCTCCGAAAGCTTGTGTGGCTTTTGCTACCAAATAAACCTGTTGGACTTTAACCTGGTGTTGTTAAACGTCTTCCTGGGCTCTGGATAGAGCAGGTAGGGAGAAACTCTCCCCATTGGTAGAAGGGTGGAGAGTCAAAAGCCAACACTTCAAAGTGATTGGCCAAGGAACCAATGGGCGATATGATTGATAGAATCTTGGAATCCATACAGTGCTGACCACTGTGCCACCAGTGCCGCCCAAGCTGCCTGTTGCCGGGTAAAATACAGTAAAGTTTGTTGACAAATGGAAACATCGTGACATAACAAGCAGAGTGACAAAGTGGTGAGTAGCAGAGACAGTTGGGATGACGAAAGATGACTAATGTGGCAAGAGTGAAGTTGCGCAGCTGCTGAGGAAGATGAGCAAATCTCAGTGTAAACCTGTGGCTACAACTGACGTGTTCTGTGGTCACCCTAGTGTCGCAACTGGATTTAGACAGTGCTATTTATTTCATACTCTACATCATCGGTTCCCATTATGTAAAGAACTTAAGGGATTCCTGAAGTCATGAAAGGTGTTAAATGATAGATAAATGCAAGCTCTGATGAAGCGCCATCCAGACTCGAAATGTTGGCTCCAGTCTCTCTCCACAGATGCTGTCAAACCTGCTGAGGTTTTCCAGCATTTTCTGGTTTTGTTTCAGATTCCAGAATCTGCCATATTTTGCTTTTATCGGAGACAAATGCACATTGTATTTTCTGCAGTTTTCACAGAGGGGTATTGCAATGGATATTGACATACCTGTGTTTCTATGGCAGAAGTCATTATGGGCGGAACTTAGAACATAGAACATAGAGAAAATACAGCACAAACAGGCCCTTCGGCCCACAAGTTGCGCCGGTCATGTCCCTACCTACCTAGGCTTATATATAGGCTTACCTATAACCCTCAATCCTATTAAGTCCCATGTACTCATCCAGAAGTCTCTTAAAAGACCCGATCGAGTTTGCCTCCACCACCACTGACAGCAGCCGATTCTACTCACCCACCACCCTCTGAGTGGAAAACTTACCCCTGACATCTCCTCTGTACCTACTCCCCAGCACCTTAAACCTGTGTCCTCTCGTAGCAGCCATTTCAGCCCTGGGAAAAAGCCTCTGAGAATCCACCCGATCTATACCTCACTTGGCACAGTGGTTAGCACTACTGCCTCACAGCGCCAGGGATCCAGGTTCAATTCCGGCCTCGGGTGACTGCCTGCGTGGAGCTTGCACATTATCCATGTTTCTGCGTGTCTTTACTCTGAGTATTCCGGTTTACTCCCAAAATCCAAAGATCTGCAGGTTCGATGGATTGGCAATGCTAAATTACCCCTTAGTGGCCCAAGGTTTGTAGGTTAGGGGCATTAGTGGAGTAAATATGTGGGGTTACGAGGATAGGGTCTGGGTAAGATATTCCGTCAGAGAACAAGTGCCGACTCAATGGGCTGAATGGCCTCTTTCTGTACTGTAGGGATTCTATGATTTGAAAATCTTATATAAATGTTAGGTTACCTGAGGAAAAGGCCAATGGTGGCTCTGTTTGGTTTGCTAGGCCTAACTTTCACATGGAGAGCAAAAAGCAGGTGTACGACTGCTGCAATAGGAAGTACTTGCCCCTCCATCATCACTGCCCACATCCTCCTCCCATTTGTTTAATTCTTCTGACAGTGAAGAATCCAGATTTCAAAGAATGAGGTTGGGGAATGGACTAAAAGGGGTCACAAAAAAGCATTGGCCAGCAGGATTAAGGAAAATCCCAAGGCTTTTTATACATATATAAAGAGCAAGAGGGTAGCCAGGGAGCGGGTTGGCCCACTCAAGGACCCAAGGGTGGGAATCTATGCATGGAACCAGAGGAACTGCGCGAGGTATTAAATGAGTACTTTGCATCAGTATTCACCAAAGAGAAGGACTTGGTGGATAATAAGTCTGGGAAAGGGTGTTTAGATAGTTTGAGTCATGTTGAGATCAAAAAGGAGGAGGTATTGGGGTTCTTGAGAAACATTAAGGTCGGCAAGTCCCCAGGGCCTGATGGGAATTACCCCAGAATACTGAGAGAGGCAAGGGAGGAAATTGCTGGGGCCTTGAGAGAAATCTTTGTATCCTCACTGGCTACAGGGGAGGTCATGATGTGGAGATGCCAGCGTTGGACTGGGGTAAACACAGTAACAGTTTTAACAACACCAGGTTAAAGTCCAACAGGTTTATTTGGTAGCGAATACCATTAGCTTTCAGAGCGCTGCTCCTTCGTCAGATGGAGTGGAAATCTGCTCTCAAACAGGGCACAGAGACACAAAATCAAGTTACAGAATACTGATTAGAATGCAAATCTCTACAGCCAATCAGTTCTTAAAGGTACAGATAATGTGAGTGGAGGAGGGAGCATTAAGCACAGGTTAAAGAGATGTGTATTGTCTCCAGACAGGACAGCCAGCAAGTCCAGGAGGCAAGCTGTGGGGGTTACTGATAGTGTGACATAAATCCAACATCTCGGTTTAGGCCGTCCTCATGTGTGAGGAACTTGGCGATCAGTTTCTGCTCAGTGACTCTGCGCTGTCGTGTGTCGTGAAGGCCGCCTTGGAGAACGCTTACCCGAAGATCAGAAGCCAAATGCCTGTGACCGCTGAAGTGCTCCCCCACAGGAAGAGAACAGTCTTGCCTGGTGATTGTCGAGCGGTGTTCATTCATCCGTTGTCGCAGCGTCTGCATGGTTTCCCCAATGTACCATGCCTCGGGACATCCTTTCCTGCAGCGTATCAGGTAGACAACGTTGGCTGAGTTGCAAGAGTGGATACCGTGTACCTGGTGGATGGTGTTCTCACGTGAGATGATGGCATCCGTGTCGATGATCCGGCACCTCTTGCAGAGGTTGCTGTGGCAGGGTTATGTGGTGTCGTGGTCACTGTTCTCCTGAAGGCTGGGTAGTTTGCTGCGGACAATGGTCTGTTTGAGGTTGCGTGGTTGTTTGAAGGCAAGAAGTGGGGGTGTGGGGATGGCCTTGGCGAGATGTTCGTCTTCATCAATGACATGTTGAAGGCTCCGGAGGAGATGCCGTAGCTTCTCTGCTCCGGGGAAGTACTGGACGATGAAGGGTACTCTGTCCACTGTGTCCCGTGTTTGTCTTCTGAGGAGGTCGGTGCAGTTTTTCACTGTGGCGCGTCGGGACTGTCGATCGATGAGTCGAGCGCCATATCCTGTTCTCGTTTTTCGAACTGTGGGAGGAAACTAGAGCACCCGGAGGAAACCCACGCAAACATAGGGAGAATGTGTAGACTCTGCACAGATAGTGACCCTAGACGGGAATTGAACTGGGTGGGAGGCAGCAGTGTTAACCGCTGTGCCACCGTGTGGCCCATCAGAAGCCTAACACCTCTACATTTCCTACTTACTTGCTTATCTGCATGTTAACCTTTTGTGATTCATGCACTAGGACACCCAGATCCTTCTACATCCCAGAACCCTCACAGTATGTTGATGGAAGGGTCATCAACAGTGCTGTCAAGGAGCCCTTACTCAGCAACAAACTGCTGACTGACCCACAGTTTAGGTTTCACCAGGGTCACTCAGTTCCTTACCTCATTACAGCCTTGGTCAAACATAGACAAAGGAGCTGAACTCAAGCAGTGTGGTGAGGGTGCCTGCCCTTGATACCAAGGCCGCATTTGACTGAGTGTGGCATCAAGGATCCCTAACAAACTGGAGTCAGTGGGCATTGGGGAAAAATTTGCACTGGTTAGAGTTATAACTAGTAGAAAGAAAGATGGTTGGAGGTCAATTATCTCAGTCCCAGGACATCACTGAGGGAGTTCCTCAGGGTAGTGCCCTCAGCCCAACCATCTTCAGCTGCTTCATCAATGACCTTCCCTCCATCATAAGGTGTCAAGTGGAAATGTTCACTTAAGAATGTGCAACATTCAGTACCAGTTGTGACTCGTCACATACTGAAGTAGTCCCAGTGGCCGAAGTCCATGGCAGCAAGACCTGGGTAACATTTGGGCTTGAACTGATAAGTGGCAAGTAGCACTGGCAGCACACAAGTGCCCGGAAATGATCATCCCCAACAGAAGATAATCCAACCATTGCCCTTGATATTCAATGGCATTACCATCACTGAATTCTTCACTATCAATGCCCTGAAGTAGCCAACGGCCAGAAAATGAACTGGGCTAGCCATAAGAATACTGTGGCTACAAGAGCAGGTTAGTGGCTGATAATTCTATGGCAAGTAACTCACCTCTTGACTCCCCCAAAGCCTGTCCATTATCTACAAGATACAAGTCAGAAGTGTGGAGGAATACTCTCTAATTGCCGAGATGTGTGCAGCTCTATCAACACTCAACGCTCAACACCACCCAGAACAAAGTCACCTGCTTAACTGGCACCCTATTTGATTTGATTTGATTTATTATTGTCACAAGTATTAACATGCAGTGAAAAGTATTGTTTCTTGCACTCTGTACAGACAAAGCATTCTGTTCATAGATAAGGAAACGAGAGAGTGCAGAATGTAGTGTTACAGTCATAGCTAGGGTGTAGAAAAAGATCAACTTAATGCAAGGTTAGTCCATTCAAAAGTCTGACAGCAGCAGGAAAGAAGCTGTTTTTGAGTCGGTTGATACGTGACCTCAGACTTTTGTGAAGGTGGAAGAGAGAATGTCCAGGGTGCGTGGGGTCCTTAATTATGCTGACTGCTTTGTTGAGGCAGCGGGAAATGTAGACAGACTCAATGGATGGGAGGCTGGTTTGCGTGTTGAATTGGGCTACATTCACGACCCTTTGTAGTTTCTTGTGGTCTTGGGCAGAGCAGGAGCCATACCAAGCTGTGATACAACCAGAAAGAATGCTTTCTATGGTGCATCTGTAAAAGTTGGTGAGACTCGTAGCTGACATGCCAAATTTCCTTAGTCTTCTGAGAAAGTAGAGGCGTTGGTGGGCTTTCTTAACTATAGTGTCCGCATGGGGGGACCAGGACAAGTTGTTGGTGATCTGGACACCTGAAAACTTGAAGCTCTCGACCCTTTCTACTTCGTCCCCATTGATGTAGACATCTACTACGTTCAACATTATCTCCACCACTACCACGCACAGTGGCAGCAGTGTGTACTATCTAGAAGATACATCACAGCAACTAACCAAGGCTCCTTCGACAGCAACTTCCAAACCCATGACCTCCAACATCTCGAGAGCAGCAGATGCATAGGAACACAACCATCTGAGTTCCCCGTCAAGCCTCAGCTCATCCTGACTTGGAACTATCATACCATTACTGCACTATCGTGGATTTCTCTCCCAACTGCACTGAGGGTGTCCCTTCACCACATGGACTGCAGCAGTTCAAGGGGTCAGCTCACCACCCTCTGAAGGGCAATTAGAGATGGGCAGTAAAAATGTTGGCCTTGCCAGCAACCTTCTGAAATACTAAAAAAAAGGCCAGAATTCTCTGGTCTCAAACGCCCTACCACCACTGGCAGCAAGAATAGAGAATGTAGCACACAGCCAAATTTCCATTCACCGCAGCGGGACCAGAGAATTCCTGCCTCGGGCGAGGTTGGGGAATTCCAGCTTATACTTTCTTTTATTCATTCATGGGACATGGGCGTCGTTGGCCGGCCAGCATCGAATACCAAGCTCCAATTGTCCTTATTCAGAGGGCAGTTGAGAGTCAACCATATTGCTGTGGCTCTGGAGTCACATGTAGGCCAGACCAGGTAAGGATGGCAGATTTCCTTCCCTAAAGGACATTAGTGAACCAGATGGATTTTTCTGACAATCGACAATTGTTTCATGGTCATCAGTAGATTCTTAATTCCAGATTTTTTTATTGGATTCAAATTCCACCATCTGCTGTGGCGGGATTCGAACACAGCTCCGCAGAACATTAGCTGAGTTTCTGGATTAATAGACTAGCAATAATACTACTCAGCCATCGCTTCCTTTATCTCCCAGAGGATACTAACAACTAGGTGTGTTGCTGCGAAATCCCTGTGATCTGTCTTGGTCACATTAACCACTTATTGCGCAGTGTAGTGCATCTGACCACAGGTCATCTTTAATTTACAGGTGCCTTGTATTGATTCAAATTTTAGAGTATAAGATAGATCTTGTAAATTGTTTTATTTTACTAACGTGTTAAGTGATGTTTGCTTTGTTCACAAATTGTGGAATATTGTGGCTTTGTTCCCCTAGTAAATACATGGGATTTCATACTTCGTCTAATCTAAACACAATAGGGCGAATCTCCCATCCCGCTCCGCTAAGTTCTAGCACAGTGAGCCAGGAAATTCCAGCGGTACTCGATGCGCAGGATCTGCACTGGGCGTCCTGGCCCACTAGCATCTCCTAGCACCAGATTTCTGGCAGGGTCACATCCACGACAGAAACTGGCAGGGAGGTGCATAAATTACCATATATTTTAAATGCGATTAGCGGGCCCAGGACTGAAGTTTTCGGGCCCACAAACATCTCTCCGCACCGCCAGAGTGGTTCGTTCCAATAGGGTTGAGTCTAGTTCCCCACTTTCAGGGAGCTAGCAGCCCAACCCCGTTGGAGTGAAGGGGGCAATTGGGGCTTCCGAGAGTCGGGTGGTGCCCCCTGAGCATTGGCACCTTGGCAGTGCCAGCCTGTGTCCCCAGCACTGCCCAAGGTGCAATGTGCCAATACTTGACAGTGGGGCCTATGGGGATGGGGGGAGGGGGGTCTCTCTGCCACCGCATAAGGATTGGTGGAGGGAGGGAGGTCAGCATTCGGGGCTGGCCAATGGGATGGGGATGTGGGGGGGCAGAAGGGTCAGTCTGCTAGTTGGGGTTGCTTGGGGGGGGGGGGGGGGGCGCGCGCTGGGACCACTGGGTAGGGGGTCAGGACTGCACTGGAGGGAGTGGGGGGCGTCAGATGATTGGTGCTGCAGGGTGGGGAGTGGAAGCTAGGTTGGGCATGGTCGGGGAGCCAGCGATCAGGCCATGTGGAGGGCTGACATTGCAGGGGTTGGGGGGGCTGGCCAGCAATGGGGAGGCCGGCAGTGTGGGGCCACTGCGCACACTCCAATCTCAGCACTGACAGATCGGCATGTGCACCATGGCCCGCTCAGCATTATGCTGCTGGCTTCCCGGCTGGGGATAGGCCCCACTGAATTCTGGAGTGATTCATGCTCGTGCACTCTCTAGTGCACAGAGCGTGGGAGACTCATTTTGAAAATCCCGCTGAAAAAACAACAAAGGGATTTACTCCAGTTCAGGCGAATTCGACACTTAATTTTGGGGGGGGAAAGAATTCTGGCCAAAGTCACTGGTTTCTGACCAGATTGAATCCAAAACATGAGGATCAAATCAGATCGACATACAACTTACTCAATTTGCAAATTGCAGAAGCTAGTATTGAGCGGCGTCAAGAGCTTGCTCATTGCGTTGCACAATGTGTGGTAACTGTGTGGGAGAGCAGGCTGGATAGACCAGTCTTCCTGCTCAGTAACTGTTTATGTTCCGATCCTGTACTGTGTGTTAAGGGATGTTGAGAAGGCCAAAGGCATTCATAAGAACATGACCATCAATGGTGATGATCAAATTTCAATGTAAACCTGTCGCAGTAACCAGCAAGGTCTGTAGTCACCTGTTTCCCCAGAATACAGTGACAGAGTCAGAAGATGGACTGGAACTTGATTACAGATGATGCGGTAAATCAGGAAATAACGATCATACTTTAAAATGCTGAAAAGCAGAAAATGATTCAGATTGAAATTTTGTCTGCCCAGAGGGAAATAAATTGGGGTTGAACGCTTGGGAAGAAGTGATTTTACCTCCGCCATGACAAGGAAGGATGACCATTCGAAAAGACAGCAGAAAATGCATTCCTGCCGATCCCACAGCAATTTCAGATTTAAGCCCCCCCCTGTCCAAATGCAAAATTGTGCAGCGGGCAGGGACCATGCCAGAAGGCCATCAGGAAATAGTATACTCAGGCCCCTCCCTCCTCCATATCCACGAGCAGGGGAAAAGGAAAATTATGTCCATGGATTTCTCAATCCATAATCAACTGTCATTTTGTTGTGAAGGGAATGGGGACGAACATCTGGGAACCAAGAGGCTGCTTGAGCATTTTGACCTGACCTTTAATAAGCAGGTCTGGCAGCCTCTGCAGAGAGAGAGAAACAGAACTGAATTTAATTTAGGTGATGGGGTGGCTTGGTGGCACAGTGGGTGGTATGGTAGCATTGTGGGCAGCAAGGTGGCACAGTGGTCAGCACTGCTGCCTCACAGCTCCAGGGACCTGGTTTCGATTCCCAGCTTGGGTCACTGGAGTTTGTACGTTCTCCCTGTGTCTGTGTGGGTTTCCTCCCACAGTCTGAAAGATGTGCTGGTTAGGTGCATTGGCTATGCTAAATTGCCTCTTAGTGTCCAGGGATGTGTTGGTTAGAGGGATTGGCAGGGTAAATGTGGGATTGCAGGGATAGGGCCTGGGTTGGATTGTGGTTTATGCAGACCTGATGGGCCAAATGGCCTATGGTTCCTATGTTTCTCACTTGCTGGAAAGCTAGCAAGGTGATGGCCTAGTGGTATCATCATTAGGCTATTAATCCAGAAACTCAGCTAATGTTCTCAACATCCCTTAATACACAGTACAGGATCAGAACATAAACAGTTACTGAGCAGGAAGACTGTCTGGTCTATCCAGCCTGCTCTCCCACACATTGTGCAACGCAATGAGCAAGCTCTTGATGCCGCTCAATACTAGCTTCTGCAATTTGCAAATTGAATAAGTTGTATGTCGATCTGATTTGATCCTCATGTTTTGGATTCAATCTGGTCAGAAACCAGTGACTTTGGCCAGAATTCTTTCCCCCCCCAAAGGCATTGGAGTCAGGGAAAGTCCCAGAGGATTGGAAAATCGCTGTTGTAACCCCACTGTTCAAGAAGGGAACAAGAAAAAAGATGGAAAATTATAGGCCAATTAGCCTAACCTCAGTTGTTGGCAAAATTCTAGAATCCATCGTTAAGGATGAGATTTCTAAATTCTTGGAAGTGCAGGGTCGGATTAGGACAAGTCAGCATGGATTTAGTAAGGAGAGGTCGTGCCTGACAAACCTGTTAGAGTTCTTTGAAGAGATAACAAATAGGTTAGACCAAGGAGAGCCAATGGATGTTATCTATCTTGACTTCCAAAAGGCCTTTGACAAGGTGCCTCACGGGAGACTGCTGAGTAAAATAAGGGCCCATGGTATTCGAGGCAAGGTACTAACATGGATTGACGATTGGCTGTCAGACAGAAGGCAGAGAGTTGGGATAAAAGGTTCTTTCTCAGAATGGCAACCGGTGACAAGTGGTGTCCCGCAGGGTTCAGTGTTGGGGCCACAGCTGTTCTCTTTATATATTAACGATCTAGATGACGGGACTGGGGGCATTCTGGCCAGGTTTGCCGATGATACAAAGATAGGTGGAGGGGCAGGTAGTATTGAGGAGGTGGGGAGGCTGCAGAAAGATTTAGACAGTTTAGGAGAGTGGTCCAAGAAGTGGCTGATGAAATTCAACGTGGGCAAGTGCGAGGTCTTGCACTTTGGAAAAAAGAATAGAGGCATGGACTATTTTCTAAACGGTGACAAAATTCATAATGCTAAAGTGCAAAGGGACTTGGGAGTCCTAGTCCAGGATTCTCTAAAGGTAAACTTGCAGGTTGAGTCTGTAATTAAGAAAGCAAATGTAATGTTGTCATTTATCTCAAGAGGCTTGGAATACAAAAGCAGGGATGTACTTCTGAGGCTTTATAAAGCACTGGTTAGGCCCCATTTGGAGTACTGTGAGCAATTTTGGGCCCCACACCTCAGGAAGGACATACTGGCACTGGAGCGGGTCCAGCGGAGATTCACACGGATGATCCCAGGAATGGTAGGCCTGACATACGATGAACTTCTGAGGATCGTGGGATTATATTCATTGGAGTTTAGGAGGTTGAGGGGAGATCTAATAGAAACTTAGAAGATAATGAACGGCTTAGATAGGATGGACGTAGGGAAGTTGTTTCCATTAGCAGGGGAGACTAGGACGCGGGGGCACAGCCTTAGAATAAAAGGGAGTCACTTTAGAACAGAGATGAGGAGAAATTTCTTCAGCCAGAGGGTGGTAGGTCTGTGGAATTCATTGCCACAGAGGGCTGTGGAGGCCGAGACGTTGAGCGTCTTCAAGACAGAAATTGATAAATTCTTGATTTCTCGAGGAATTAAGGGCTATGGGGAGAGAGCGGGTAAATGGAGTTGAAATCAACCATGATTGAATGGTGGAGTGGACTAGATGGGCCGAATGGCCTTACTTCTGCTCCTATGTCTTATGGTCTTATGGACCTGGGTTCAAATCCCACCATGGCAGAAGGTGGAATTTGAATTCAATAATAAAAAAAGTATCTGGAATTAAGAATCTACTGATGACCATGAAACCATTGTTGATTGTCAGAAAAACCCATCTGGTTCTCTAATGCCCTTTAGGGAAGGAAATCCTTACCTGGCCTGGATTACATGTGACTCCAGAGCCACAGCAATGTGGTTGACTCAACTGCTCTCTGAACAAGGGCAACTAGAGATGGGCAATAAATGCTGGCCCAGCCAGCGACGCCCATGTCCCACAAATTAATAAAAGGGAATGTCTTGTTTCCTTCAGAAAACAATGTCACAACTCAGCAACAAGTACTGCAAAAATCACAAAACTGTCCCTTAAAACTTTAATAAAAATCAGGGGACATGAATATATATTTCATGCAAATTGTACCTCAGATCACTTGTTACTCGTTCGGTGATTAAATACCATTTAGACAATATGGGCAGGATTTTATGACCTCACCCGTCCCACAGCCAGAAAATCTCACCCAAGCTCAACGAACCTGTCCATGCTCCGCCCCCTCCAATTCCCATGGCAGGAACGGTGGCAAAATTCCAGCTTATAATTTTACCACAGTACTACTTGCTTAATGCAAGAAAATAAAATGCACGCAGTCATTTTAGATTTTGAAAAAATAAAACTATTTAATGCAATGAGACATTCTCACAAATCACAAAATATTTAAATCAATACACATCCCGGAATTATTTGCACATTTCTCTGCTAGTGAGCTGTAACGCTACCTAAAAGACTTAACGTATCATTTTTAAAATTTCAGATAGGCTAAAATAGGTAACCATTATCAAAGTCTTAGCTTAAAAATACTCTTAGCAGTAATCTGCTTTGCACACATTGACACGTTTCCACATCTCGTGAAAAGCTTTACACTGAGATAGCTGTGGCAAAGGTTTCCCTCAAGATGTGAAAAATGCTACGAAAGGGAAGTGCAAGTAAGTTTCCACAAGTGTAGAAATTGCTGATGTTATTCAGCAAACATTTGAAAGTATTTGTTTGACATTTTATCCTTCACTTCAAAAGAACAAAGAAAATTACAGCACAGGAACGGGCAATCCAAGCCTTTGCCAATCATGATGCCCTAACTAAAACTAAAAAAAAAACTTCTGTTCTTACTCAGTTGATATCCTTCTATTCCCTCCCTGTTCATGCACCCATCCAGATGCCTCGAATGTTGCTCATGTGCCTGCTTCCACCACCTCCTCTGGCAGCACATTCCAGGCTCCCACCACTGCGTGAAAAACTTCCCCTGCACATCTCCCTTAAAACTTTCCTCCTCACACCTTGAACCTGTGTCCCCTTGTAAGTGGCACTTCCACCCTGGGAAAAAGCTTCTGACTATCCACCCTGTCTGTGCCTATCAATTTTGTAGACCTCTATCAGGTCTCCCTCAGCTTCCCTCTTTCCAGTGAAAACAATACTAATTTATTCAACCTCTCCTCATAGCCAATGCACTTGAGACCAGGGAACATCCTGGTGAACTTCTTAGCACCCTCTTCAAAATGTCCACATCCTTTTGGTAGTGTGGTGACCAGAACAACACACAATACTCCAAATGTGGCCTAACCAAGGTTTTATATAGCTGCAAAATGATTTCCCAACTCTTGTACTCAGTGTCCTGGCCGATGAAGGCAAGCATGCCATGTGCCTTCTTAATCACCTTGGCCACCTGTGTTGCCACTTTTGGGGACCTGTGGACCTGCACACCCAGATCCCTCTGTTTGCTAATGTTCCTCAGGGTTCTGCCATTTACTGAATAATTCACACCTACATTTGACCCTGCAAAATGCAGCACCTCGCAGTTATCCACAGCCAGCAACTGCAGTGTGCCAATGAAAATTAACATCTCCATTTAAATAGCGGGCAAACATGTCAAATAGTCCAATGTTAACAAATGTATACTGGCTCTCAAGATGGAGATTACTCTGCCTTTATTGTAGAATCTAGTAATTTCTTGACAACAAACGTTAGGCTCACTAATTCCCTGGTATCCCCTCTCATCTATCAATTGTGGCATCTGAAGTATTGATTCCTGAATCGGGAGCACAGTCCAAGGATATAATTCGGGAATCTGCAATATTCTCATCTACATCCATCAGTTCCCTGGGATTTGTCAGTCTGAGCAATTGCACAGCTAAAAAATAAAGACAAATTGTAGAAATAAAAAAAGTTAGAATTACTTTCACATTCAGATTTTTCATCCTTATTTTTACCTGTCACCATTTACCCAATGACAGCTGCGAACAAGATAGAAACAGCAGAGTTGAGGTTGAGCAAATATAAAAGATTTTATATTAATATAACAGTTGAACAAATATAAAAATCAGCTGAATAAACAAAGCTAAATTGCTAGAAATAACTTCATACTTAAGAGGATTAAAGCACAACAGAGTAGGTTGCAATAAAACAGAAAATGCTGGAAATACTCAGTCTGGCAGTACTTATGGAACTGATCCTGAGACATATAGAAATACTGACTGACAATAAAGAGCAGCTTATAATGGATAAGGCACGGGTGGAATGAAGCACTCTGAACACTGGTTTGTACGTGCACTCAGGATGATGGCAGTCCGCCAAATGCAAAGGTTTGTTTTGGTGAAAGCTTCTTCATTTATGTTTCAGTCTGTGGATTTTCTTCAATGGTAACTGGATAGCATTCATCAACTTTTGAGTTTGGTATCTGATAGTTAATCCAGTTCTGCGGAGGGAGGAAAGACTCAATTTAATATTAATGCTTTCAGTTATCATAGAATCATAAATGGAGCTGGCACCAAAGCAGGCCATTCAACCCATCATGCTTGTGCACTGTAATGACTTCAATCAGGCCATTGAAGTTGGCCTATCGGATTATGAACTCCCTGATTAAGGGGCCAATTGATGGGTCAATCAGGGAGACTTTACTTTGTATATATCTGACAGTGTCAGTTCCTCTCTCACTCCTGAAGGTAGACTGTTAACTGACAGCACTCTGTACACTGCTGATGGAATTGTAAATAAAGAGGTTCTGTTGAAGGGACTTCTGCCTCTGAACTTATTACATGCACACACTGAATTGTAGAATGGTTACAGCACAGAAGGCTATTCAGCTTCCTGCAACAACCCCATGCCTTCTTCCCGTAGCCCTGAACATTTTTCCATTGCAGATAATAATTCCATCGCACCTCTGACCCATTCTACCACCAACTTCTCAGGCAGTGCATTCCTGACCACATGAGGTGCAAAAAGTATTTTTTCTCATGATGCCGTTGTTTCTTTTTGCCAATTATCTTAGATTGGTTTCTCAAGTTCAAAGTTTATTTATTAGTGTCACAAGTAGGCTTACATTAACACTGCAATGAAGTTACTGTGAAAATCCCCTAGTCGCCACACTCCAGCACCTGTTCGGGTACACTGAGGGAGAATTAAGCATGGCCAATGCACCTAACCAGCACGTCTTTCAGACTGTGGGAGGAATCCAGAGCACCCGAAATCTGTGCCCTCTCATCCTGATCCTTGAACTAATGGGACCAGTTTCTCCCTATTTACTCTGTCCAGACACTTCATGATTTTGAGCACCGTGATCAAATCTGCTCTCAACACTTAGCTCATAGAGTTCACAGAATCCTACAGTGCAGAAGGCCAATTTCCCCATCAACCAATCCCACCCAGGCCCTATCCTCATACCCTAGCTAGTCTTCCTGACACTAAGGGGCAATTTAGCATGGCCAATCTACTTAACTCAGACATCTTTGGACTATCTCAGTCGGTCCTGCCACCTTGTGGTTTATGCAAATATGTATCCAGATTCCTCTACACCCACACCACTTTTTGCATTGTACATTTTATATGACCTCCCCTGTGCTCTTCCTAAAATATCACTTCACACAACTGAGTTTACAATTCCATCAGCAGTGTACAGAGTGCTGTCAGTTAACAGTAACATTTCATCGGCCACTTGTCTACCTATTCCACCAACTTGTCTATGTCCTTTTGAACTTCTACATTCTGTCCCTCAGGGTTCCAATACTTAAGTTTTGTATCATCTGCAAATTTTGAAACTGTGCCCTTTAAGCCAAGATCTAGGATCTTAATATAGAATCAGAGTGATAAAGGAGACCATTCAGCCCATCAAGTCTGCATTGACCACAATCCCACCCAAGCCCTATCCCCATAACCCCACGCATTCACCCTAGCTAGTCCACCTGACACTAAGGGGCAATTTAGCATGGCCAATCCACCTAACCTGCACATCTTTGGGAACTGGAACACCCAGTGGAAACCTATGCAGACACTGGGAGAACGTGCAAATTCTACACAGACAGTGACCCAAGCCAGGAATCGAACCCAGGTCCCTGGTGCTGTGAGGCAGCAGTGCTAACTACTGAGCCACCGTGCTGCCCATGGTGGTTACAGCGCAGGATATATATCAGGAAGAGCAGGAGTTCTAACACCGATTCTTGGGGACTCCACAATAAAATTTCCTCCAGTCCAATAAACAACTAATATTCACTGTTTCCTATCACTCAGCCAACTTCATATCCTTGTTACTACTGTCCCTTTTATTCCAGGAGCTGGCACTTCGCTCAGAGATCTGTTTTGCAGGAAACACCTTTTGAAAGCCATGTACACCACATCAACAGCATTGCACTCATCGACCCTTTCTGTTGCCTCATTTAAAAACCCAGGTAAGTTGGTTAAACTGGATTTAGCCTGAAATCAACATCACCTTCACCCAAGTGACTATTGATTGTGATCTGTTTCTGGAAGCTCTCTAATGATTTTAATCAGGCAATTGAGGTGGGCCTGCTTTAATATGAATGCCCTGCCAAATGGATGATCCAATCAGGGAGCCCTATGCTCTGTAGTTAAACAGGTGTGTCAGTTCCTCTGGCACTCCATCTGGAGACTGCTAATTGAGTGCAATCTGTACAGTGTTGTTAGATCTTGAAAATAAATGAATTTGGGTGTCAGGACTTCTGCCTCTGAGGTGAAACTGACCTGTCAGCTATTCAATTTTAGAGGAATATAAAATAAATGGGGGCATAGATCAGCTAGATAGTCTCCCCTACCTTTGGGAAAAGATGTTGACTAAAACTAGAGAGCATAGGTTTAAGGAGAGGGGAAAGATACAAAAAGGCTCCAGAGGGGCCATTTTCTTTTTAAACAGAGGGTGGAGTGTGTCTGGAATAAGCTGTCAGATAGTAATAGAGGTGGCTACAATTTTGTTTTAAGCATTTGGACTGTTACATGGGTAAGACTGGTATAGAGGGATATGGGCCAAATTCAGGCAATTGGGACTAGCTTAGTGGTTAAAAGGCAACATGGACAAGTTGGGCTGAAGGGCCTGTTTCCATGCTGTAAACCTCTAACTCTAATGTCCTACTCGCTATGCTTTCCCCTTAGCCCCCATCATTTTATTCCTTCATTTCACCAAAGCTGAATGATATGATTGAATTCATTTTCTGCATCTTGAAAAGTTGCATATCTGAGATCATTACAACGTGTGCAAAAATAAATGTTTCCTCAGGTTCTTTTCCCAATTACCTTAAATCCATGTCCTTCACTTCTGCCATTTCTTTAGTCACAACTAAAAACACTTCATTTTGAACAACTTTATCAAATCCCCTCAGCTCTTAGAACAATTAAAGCTTTTCCAGTCTTTCTACATTAAAAAAAAACACCTTCCCATTGCTGGTACTATTTGTAATAAGTCCAGAGGCAAAAGTACCATCACCAAAAGTTGCTTTATTTATTTATAAGATCCCACCATACCATACGAAGTATGGTATCAATGGGGACAAAGTAGAAAGGATTGAGAGCTTCAAGTTTAGGTGTCCAGATCACCAACAACCTGTCCTGGTCCCCCCATGCCAACACTATAGTTAAGAAAGCCCACCAACACCTCTACTTTCTCAGAAGACTAAGGAAATTTGGCATGTCAGCTTCAACTCTCACCAACTTCTACACCATAGATGCACCATAGAAATCATTCTTTTTGGTTGTATCACAGCTTGGTATGGCTCCTGCACTGCCCAAGACCACAAGAAACAACAAAAGGTCATGAACAGAGCCCAATCCATCATGCAAACCAGCTTCCCACCCATTGACTATCTACACTTCCCACTGCCTTAAAGCAACCAGCAGCATTAAGGACCCCCCACACATTCTCTCTTCCACCAGGAAAAAAATACAAAAGTCTGAGGTCACATACCAACCAACTCAAGGACAGCTTCTTCCCTGCTGCTGTCAGACTTTTGAATGGACTTACCTTGCATTAAGTTGATCTTTCTCTACACCCTAGTTATGACTAACACTACATTCTGCACTGTCTCATTTCCTTCTCTATTAACAGTATGCTTTGTCTGTCTAGCACACAAGAAACCATACTTTTCACTATGTTAATACATGTGATTTTTTTTTTTAAATCAAACAGCATGTGTTATCTGCATCAGGATTAAAGAGAGACTGACACTCCTGTTTAAATACAGGACATGGGGCTCCCTGATTGGGCCATCAATTAGAAGGGTTCATACTTAAGCAGGCCAACCTCAATTGCCAACTATGATTGTGAGTGAACCCTTCCTAAATAGAAGGTAGTAACTGATAAATGGATGGCATTAGCCATTGGTAATGTATTTTTCACATTTGTTTTTTGTGTATTTGTAATTGTTTTGTATTAACATATTTGTAATAAACGAAAATAAACCTCAATTGCCTGATTGAAGTCATCACAAGATTCAAGTAGGTAAAGGCAAAATACTGCAGGTGCTGGAATCTGATAAACAAAATGCTGGAGAAACTCAGCAGACCTGACAGTGTCTGTGGAGAGATAATAGAGCCAACATTTTGAGTCTGGATGACCCTTCATCAGAGCTCTGATAATCAGGTGCCGAGTGTGGTGAACCATCGTTGGTTCCCACCAGGTAGTGCTGAGCCAGGGTCTGGCCAGTACTATGAGTCTGTATGTATGTTACTGTTGGGGTTAGGGTTGGGCTGTTCTACCTGTTACTGTTGGGGTTAGGGTTGGGTTGTTCTACCTGTAATATAGTTCTTATGGTACATCCCAGTCGGGCTCCGCCTCCTGGGAGAGGTATAAAGGTCACTGCTCTGTCTGGGACCCTTCAGTCTGGGATCGTGTATTATATATGGTAGCTCTATTGTAGTAGTCAATAAAAGCCTTTATTTCCTCGAGCATCTCTAGCCTCGTGAGTTATATCGCGCGTCACCGAGTATCTGAATTTCTGACCGTGAAGGATGTAGTATTTTGTTAGTGCCTGCCTACCTGGAAATTACCGTTATATTCATCAAACAATGCTTTGAACTTCTTTTGAGGATCAGGGATTGGCTTGAATACAATTTCCAACACTTTGTACCTAAGCAACATTAAACACATTAATTAAACCCACATAAGCTTTACATTTTCTTGCATATAAACACAGAAGAACATTTTGGGTTGCTCATGGCTTTGTGTGACAGTGAAAAATGTGTGGGTCGGAATTTTACCGTCACGCCTGCTATGGGAATCGGAGCGGGTGAGGGGTGGACCATGGAAAGGTCCATTGACCTCAGGCAGGATTTTCCGGTTTCGGGACGAGCGGGGCTGTAAAATCCCGCCCGTGATATCAGGCCAGTGGCTTGGTACAGGTCTGTCCTCATTACTATCTCCATTGAAATCAATGGGAAAGCTGTAAAATGAACTGCAATTCATTATCACCCATTTTACACTATCACGCAAAATCAAAATCTAACTTTTGCATTAAAATAAATCTTATATGCAGGGGCGGCACGGTGGCACAGTGTTTGGCACTGCTGCCTCACAGCGCCAGGGACCCAGGTCCAATTCAAAAACAAAAAAATGCTGGACAATCTCAGCAGGCCTGACAACATCTGCGGAGAGAGAGTAGAGCCAACATTTTGAATCGAGATGACCCTTCGTCAGAGCAAATCGCGGCTTGGGTTACTGTCTGTGCAGAGTCGGCACATTCTCCCTGTATCTGCGTGGGTTTCCTCCGGGTGCTCCAGTTTCCTCCCACAGTCCAAAGATGTGCTGGTTAGGTGCATTGGCCAAGCTAAATTCTCCCTCAGTGTACCCGAACAGGCGCCGGAGTGTGGCGACTCGGGGATTTTCACAATAACTTCATTGCAGCGTTAATGTAAGTCTACTTGTGACTAATAAATAAACTTTAATTTTTGGCATTGAATCATATAATCCCTACAGTGCAGAAGGAGGCCATTCAGCCCATTGAGTCTGCACCGACCACAATCCCATTCAGGCCCTATACCCGTAACCCCACGTATTTACTTTGCTAGTCCCACTGACACGAAGGGCAAATTTATCATGGCCAATCAACCTAACCCACGCATCTTTGGATGTGGGAGGAAACTGGAGCATCTGGAGGAAACTCACACAGACACGGAGAGAAAGTGCAAACTCCACACAGACAGTGACCCAAGGTGGAATTGAACCCAGGTCCCTGGCACTGTGAGACAGCAGTGCTAACCACTGTGCCATATGTAGTGGCTTAGTTCAGACTTTTTTGCACTGTCAGAATTGGTCTGTGACCCTTGTGGAATGGGCTGCCAGACTGTCACACTTGGCAGCAGGGCAATGATCCCTTCCACAAACTGCACACATGAAGATGTTGGCTGTGCTCAAGAGTGATGCCTGGCCGTGCAGTGATCTACAGACATCCATTGTCTGGTTCATGGTCACTTAGAAACTGTAAGCGGACACAAATTTCTATGATTCCTTAGATAAATATTTCTCAGAATAAAATCAAATAAATGAAACAGGACAAAGCAGCACCCAGGCACAAAGTGTGAACAGACAAGCAGGTATTTTAAAACGCAGAAACAAGGCTAACAAAAGGACTCAGGAACTCACATTAGCATTTAAATAAATTGGCTCCAAGGATATCAGGAAGCCCTTATCAAACACTTCAGAAGGTCTCTGAGACCTGGAAGACTTCCTGATATCCAATTAAACACCTATTGTATAAGAAACTCCAGAGATCTCAAAAAATTATCACCTCCCTAGACTGGGCAATCACCAGACTTAACACATCAACTCCGCACCTAAAAACCCATTAAGCAGGATGACCATATCAGAATACTGTAAACAAAACATTAACATTTGAATCATACAAAGTGTCAAAGTTTGAGTATAACTGTAGCCCATTGCGGCAGGCCTTCAGAGTACCTTTGGGACTGTTATTGTATGTGTGTCCTGATTGTACCTCCGTCGACGTAAAAGCAATAAAGCTGTGCCATTGTTGAACCTGACTCTGGGTCTGTAGTGGTCGTATTCGCCCACTCGCACTAACAAAAATGAAACAAGTCAACCTACTTGGAAGAGAAGGTGATGGCAGAGAGAAAGAAAACTACTGGGGAATTATACAGGAGCCAAGCCTGTCCCACCATTCGATGAGATTATTGCTGAGCTATATACTCATTCCATCCTGCATGGGCTTGGCTAAGGAATGGATTTCAGATTCAAAGTTATTAATTCATTACAATAATAGAAATAGAACAGTTTGTGATGCGATTAGACAAGAATTAGGGGGCATAAGTTGGGAACAGAAACTGTCAGAGAAAGGAACTAATGAAAAGTGGAACTTTTTCAAGGAACAAATACTGGGTGTCCTTGATAGGTATGTCGCTGTCAGGCAGGGAGGAAATGGCCGAGTGAGGGAACCATGTTTCACGAAAGAGGTGGAATGTCTTGTGAAAAGGAAGAGGGAAGCTTATGTAGGGATGAGGAAACAAGGTTCAGATGGCTCGATTGAGGGTTACAAGTTAGCAAGGAATGAGCTGAAAAAGGGACTTAGGAGAGCTATGAGGGGACATGAGAAGTCCTTGGTGGGTCGGATCAAGGAAAACCCCAAGGCGTTTTACTCTTATGTGAGGAATAAAAGAATGACCAGGGTGAGGTTAGGGCTGGTCAAGGACAGTAGTGGGAACTTGTGTATGGAATCAGTAAAGATAGGCGAGGTGATGAATGAATACTTTTCTTCAGTGTTCACCAAGGAGAGGGGCCATGTTTTTGAGGAAGAGAAGGTGTTACAGGCTAATAGGCTGGAGGAAATAGATGTTCGGAGGGAGGATGTCCTGGCAGTTTTGAATGAACTGAAGGTCGATAAGTCCCCTGGGCCTGATGAAATATATCCTAGGATTCTTTGGGAGGCAAGGGATGAGATTGCAGAGCCTTTGGCTTTGATCTTTGGGTCCTCACTGTCCACGGGGATGGTGCCAGAGGACTGGAGAATGGCGAATGTTGTTCCTCTGTTTAAGAAAGGGAATAGAAATGACCCTGGTAATTATAGATCGGTTAGTCTTACTTCGGTGGTTGGTAAATTGATGGAAAAGGTCCTTAGAGATGGGATTTACGACCATTTAGAAAGATGCGGATTAATCCGGGATAGTCAGCACAGATTCGTGAAGGGCAAGTCGTGCCTCACGAATTTGATAGAATTTTTTGAGGAGGTAACTAAGTGTGTTGATGAAGGTAGGGCAGTTGATGTCATATACATGGATTTTAGTAAGGCGTTTGATAAGGTCCCCCATGGTCGGCTTATGATGAAAGTGAGGAGGTGTGGGATAGAGGGAAAGTTGGCCGATTGGATAGGTAACTGGCTGTCTGATCGAAGACAGAGGGTGGTGGTTGATGGAAAAGTTTCGGATTGGAGGCAGGTTGCTAGCGGAGTGCCGCAGGGATCAGTGCATGGTCCTCTGCTCTTTGTGATTTTTATTCATGACTTAGAGGAGGGGGCTGAAGGGTGGATCAGTAAATTTGCTGATGACACCAAGATTGGTGGAGTAGTGGATGAGGTGGAGGGCTGTTGTAGGCTGCAAAGAGACATAGATAGGATGCAAAGCTGGGCTGAAAAATGGCAAATGGAGTTTAACCCTGATAAATGTGAGGTGATTCATTTTGGTAGGACTAATTTAAATGTGGATTACAGGGTCAAAGGTAGGGTTCTGAAGACTGTGGAGGAACAGAGAGATCTTGGGGTCCATATCCACAGATCTCTAAAGGTTGCCACTCAAGTGGATAGAGCTGTGAAGAAGGCCTATAGTGTGTTAGCTTTTATTTACAGGGGGTTGGAGTTTAAGAGCCGTGGGGTTATGCTGCAACTGTACAGGACCTTGGTGAGACCACATTTGGAATATTGTGTGCAGTTCTGGTCACCTCACTATAAGAAGGATGTGGAAGCGCTGGAAAGAGTGCAGAGGAGATTTACCAGGATGCTGCCTGGTTTGGAGGGTAGGTCTTATGAGGAAAGGTTGAGGGAGCTAGGGCTGTTCTCTCTGGAGCGGAGGAGGCTAAGAGGAGACTTAATAGAGGTTTATAAAATGATGAAGGGGATAGATAGAGTGAACGTTGAAAGACTATTTCCTCGGGTGGATGGAGCTACTACAAGGGGGCATAACTATAGGGTTTGTGGTGGGAGATATAGGAAGGATATCAGAGGTAGGTTCTTTACGCAGAGAGTGGTTGGGGTGTGGAATGGACTGCCTGCAGTGATAGTGGAGTCAGACACTTTAGGAACATTTAAGCGGTTATTGGATAGGCACATGGAGCGCACCAGGATGATAGGGAGTGGGATAGCTTGATCTTGGTTTCAGATAAAGCTCGGCACAACATCGTGGGCCGAAGGGCCTGTTCTGTGCTGTTCTGTTCTATGTTCTATGTTCTAGTTTGTCACAACAAACTGATTGAAGCCAGATGGGTATTCCAAGTGGGAATGTAAGACAGTGTGGGAATACATCAACCAACCAACAGATGATAGAGGCATAGAATCCCTGCAGTGCAGAAGGAGGCCATTTGGCCCATCGAGTCTGCACCGACCACAATCCCACCCAGGCCCTATCCCCGTAACCCCACGTATTTACCCTGCTAGTCCCACTGACACTAAGGGGAAATTTAACATGGCCAATCCACCTATCCCCGCACCTCTTTGGACTGTGGGAGGAAAGCGGAGCACCCGGAGGAAACCCACGCGGACACAGGGAGAACGTGCAAACTCCACACAGTCAGTCATCCAAGGCCAGAATTGAATCTGGGCCCCTTGCGCTGTGAGGCAGCAATGCTAACCACTGTGCCGATCTTGCAACCAATTAACCAAGCACATATTGAAGATACTGTCTGTGAGTTATTCATAACTGTTTTGTATCTAAACCCAAGTGCCGCACAGGAGGACTCAAGAAGGAAGACAGAAGCTATGTGCCAATGCTGAGTGCGCCAGAAAGAAGAAAATAAATCTTAAATGTGAGTTAAAGAAAGAAATACATAGAATCATAGAAACCCTACCGTGTATAAGGAGGGCATTCAGCCCATTGAACCTGCATTGACAACAATCCCATCCAGGCCCTATTCCCGTAACCCCATGTATTTACCCTGCTTAATCCCTCTGACACTAAGGGGCAATTTGGCATGGCCAATCCACCTAACCCGCACATCTTAAAGATCAATCTCACGTAACCTCTAATCATCTTGAATTCACCACTGAGAAGTAACTGTCTCATTTCATTTCTATCTGTACACTCATCACTGGGAAGAGTCCCGGTGCAGCAGCCAGGAAGATTTCGGTTAAAGTTCATGGCGTGTGTCCCGCGGGATTCCTTGGTCCCACCACTGTCAATGGGAATTCCTATTGGCTTATAATAACGACATGACTTATTATTCTTTGAAGTTCACAACCCTCATAATCTTGAACTGTCTCAATCATTCTGTGTTTTCCCTATAATCAAAACAAAATCATGATTACAATGGGAAATCTTGGACCTGAAGACCACTATTTTGGACCAGACCACTATTTTGGAGAATGGCGCGGTGGTTAGCACTGCTGCCTCACAGCACCAGGGACCCTGATTCAATTCTGGCCTTGGGTGACTGTCTGTGTGGAGTTTGCACGTTCTCCCCGTGTCTGTGTGGGTTTCCTCCGGGTGCTCCCGTTTCCTCCCACAGTCCAAAGATGTGCAGGTTAGGTGGATTGGCCATGCTACATTGCTCCTTAGTGTCAGGCGAACTAGCAGGGCAAATGTGAGGGGTTATGGGAATTGGGCCTGGTTGGGATTGTGGTCAGTGCAGACTCGATGGGCCGAATGGCTTCCTTTTCTACTGTAGGGATTCGATG